>NC_056520.1:11024422-11040949 GCF_014905685.2 Nematolebias whitei | reverse complement strand
GAGTGCAGCTACAGCGTGCGCTCTCAGGACATTGTTACATGCAGTGTTCCCTCTTTGAAGACTGAACTAGGTAAAAGGGCCTTCTCCTACTCCGCTCCCGTTTCCTGGAATATCTTGCAAAAAGGTCTGAAGCTATCGACGTTGACCTCTCTAAGTGGCTTTAAACATCTGTTGAGTTCATGGTAAAAACCAATGCAGACGTTCTTGTTTTTAGCTTTGTGCATTACGTTACAACCTAGCTGTGTTTTCTTTGTTACATTTTTTACATACCATTTTATTTTTACTTGGTATTCTCAATTTGTATGCATCTTTTATGATCGTCTAATGTTGTCTTTAGCCCTATTCGATTATTTGTACCTAGGGACCACATAAATAAATTACTCCCCAAAGTCTGTTTTTTATGTGACACATTCGCACGGGATCACCAAAGCCTGAGATTTAGCTGAAATTTAGGGGCATCTTCTGGATATGATGTAATGCACTGCGTTGTCACGACTGGGCCGGTCCATATAATGTGCTTAATGTGCAGACCGGGCCGGTCTCAGGCTTTCATGTGGTTTTACGAATCAGCACAAAGAAAACTATAGAATGCACAATATAAAAATGTGTTATTCTACTTGTTTAGGAGGAGGCAGTCAGACCGGCCAGTTTAAAGAGGTTAAAAAAAGCTACGTTAAGCTCAGATGGACAGCTGTCACAGGCTGCGCGCGTCCGCTGACCCGCCGGTTGAAATGGACTTGCGACCTGTCCAGGTGTCCACTTGCACAGTGATGGCTGAACATGGGCACCAGCTACTCCTGCTATCCGAAAAGGAGGAAGCAGGTAATTATAATGGATGGATGGACGGATCAGCTGATCACAGGCTGCGTGCGTCTCCGCACCTGCTGTCATTTGCAGTGACGGAAGTAGCAGCATCTACAAAAGCCGAAGTGAGCAGCTTGTTAATTTAAAATAGTCTCGTTCTATATTGTTCCAAATGATTTTGCTTAAACAAAAACAAAAAACACCTAATTACGTATCGGATCCCGCGCATTTCTGTCCAAATCACAGAGATGCCTTTTCGCATTGGATTAGTATTATTACAAATAGCATGTGGTCTCTAGGTAAAACTAATCCCAAGCGAATAGGACTTTTCTTGTCCACAGTTGTCATCACTCTTTAGCCCTATTCACACTGGAATAGTTTTACCTAGGGACCACATGTAATAAATAAATTACTCCACAACCTCTGCTTTTTATGTAACTCATATACACAGGATAACCAAAGCCTGAGATTTAGCTGAAAGTTATGAACGTCTTCCAGATATGATAATGCACTGTGTATTGTGTAACATCTGCTTGTGTGTTCAGCCTTATCTTTTTTTGGGGCGACCATTTCAGGTTGATAGGATTTTGCTGGACACAAAAGGTTATTTATGCACTCCAATGCAGCCTCCATTGCCAAAAGCAAATGAAAATGCGTCGAGGAAACAAAAAACACCTAATTACGTATCAGATCCCGCCCGTTTCTGTCCAAATCAGAGAAATGCCTATTTGCATTGGATTAGTATTATCACAGGACCTTGGAGTTCGGCAAAATATAGTAGGTAATTTGCAGGGGAACTTTTACTTTACAAATTACTGACATGGCCGATTCGCAAGTGATTAACAACACAGACAATCTCTGTAAATTATTACGTGGTCCCTAGGTAAAACTAATCCCATGCAAATACGGCTTTAGTTAAAATCAGGTCTCTCTTGTAAAAGAGTTCCCAAGGCTCAATGGGATTAACCTGCATAAATAAAGGTTGAATATATACATACATATACACATACACATTTTTTTAATAAAGGTGTTTTAAACCCTTACCACACTCTTGCAATATTCTAAACAATGTTCTAAACGCTGTAAAAGAGCACAGCATATTATGATCTCTGCTCTCTCTTCCACCTGTTGCTCTCTGCCATCTTCCAGCGCTCTTGGCCACGCCCACTTCTCTGCTGCACAGTGGAGAACATGACATGCTGCAGGAGGGAGCTTCTCCTTGTAACTGTGGGCTGCACACAGGGGCTAACTCATTTAAGATAAATTATTTAAAATTTTCAAAAATCCTTGCCGATCTTGCGGCTCATCCTTCAATCAACCAGTTGTGTGTCATGTCCAATTTTATTTAGAAAAACAGCGAAAGTTGAACCGTGAGGTAGCAAGGGACTACTGCATTACAGAACAAATGTAATCACAGCCAAATTGGAAAAAAAATAAAGAACAATTTCTGTTTTGGTTCACGTGTTTGTTTGTTTTTCTTAAGAAAATATGTTCAGTTTTCTCCAAGTCAATCAGAGTTCATTATTCATCATTGTGGATCGCTAAAAGAGACATCAGATTATGTGATGGAATAAAATTAAAGCGAGATCTTTTCTTGGAACCATTATGTAACTTATTATGTAGTATGATAAAGTTGCCCCACATTTTCTTCCGTAATAGTTTAGTTGTGCATTAGCAATAGCAACATATTATTTTATGATACGGCATTGAAGTATATTTAAAGGTTACATCAGGTATTTTTTTGCTGGATGAATGTTGGACGTACAAATTAAAAACTCCAAAACAATCGAAAACTCGAAGTTGAAACAAATGGTGATATTGTATTTTGTGTTTGTGAGACATGATAGTAAAACAGAGAAATCACAGAGGCGAGGTCCATTTGATAATATAATTTAGTGGTCTGTTTAGATTATATATATTTTATTGTATTGAAAGGCTCCAGGTCAATTTGTACCTACCAAAGTTGTACTTTTGCTACTTTGGTCATCATGTACCTTTATCCGTTTGTGTTCAAGAACAGTATGAAATAGTGGTTATTTATTTTAGACGGGTACAGCTACATTTTGTCCTCGGGGGATTTTCTCCTCAACTATTTGTGTGAATGTTTATGAAGCATTCACACTATTGTGATCCATTTTTCTTCCCGTACGTTTATCGGCATCTTTCTCGTCACTCCGTTTTCAAGCTATTATAGAAGCTTATATTAAGCTACTATAATCATAAATCAAAACGTTCAGCCTTTTCAGGACAATCCTCATATGACTTTTATTGGTGCAACTTTAGCTTTTTAAAAATATTTAACCTTTTCTGCCATTTTTTCAGCACAGAAAATGAATTGAGCTCATTTTACATCCTTGAGCTTTTTAGATCTGTTTGCAACTTTTACTGCTGCTTTCACGGTTTTTTCTGGTTCAGCTTCTTTCAGCTTCCTTGTGCAAATTAAAATAAATAAAAAAAATCAGCTACTTTCAGCTAATTTCAGCTGTTATTTCAGCTGTTTGGGGCTCCTTGCAGATTATTTCTGCTAACTACAACGTTTTTGTGCTTCTTCTAACTTCTTTCTGCTAATTTCAGCTCGTTGTGCTCCTTTCAGCTAATTTGTCAAGTTTCTCCTTTTTCTGCTACTTCAGCTACTATATAGCTGTTTGATAATTTAAGATTTTTCAGCTCCACATATTTTGCAATCATTTCATCTTTATTTTTCAGTCTAATTGAGCAAAATGTGCTCTCTCCACTTCTTACTAGTAATTTAAGCTTCTTTCTGCGTTTTAGCTACTTTTCAGCAGCTTATGCTAAGTTCATTATTTTGTGCACATTTCCGCTTCTTTCAGCAAACACGTTTTTGCATTCTTCTGCTAATTTAAGCTTGTTCTAACTTTTCAGCTACCCTTTTTTTTTTTTAGCATTTTTAGCTCATTTTAGCCGTTTTCCAATAAATGCAAGTTTTTCGTGGTAATTTTTGCTACTTACAGCCTAATTAACTTATTTCTACTTATTTCAGTTTGTTTTACTCATTTCAGCTTTTTTTAATCGTTGCTAGTTTCAGTTTTTCTGCAATTTCAGCTACTTTTTAGCCGTTTTGTGCTAAAGTTAGCTTTTTCAGCTAATTCCAATTTTTTTTTTTTAAGCTCATTTCAGTTCCTTCCTCTTCCTTCTGGTAGTTTATTTCCAGCAACTTTTCAGCTGTGTTTTTTTTTTTCTAATTTCGGCTTCTTTTTTTTAGTTAATTTCCTAATTTTTGTGCATTTTTCAACCAAATTCAGTAAATATGTGTTATTGCTGCTTTCTCCTGCTAAGTTAGGCTTGTTCTTCCATTTCAGCTAGATTTTACCATGTTTTTAGCTATTTTAATATAATTTTTTTAATTTTCATTTTCGCAGGAAATGCAATTGACACTTGGGTGGATGTGTATTCCTGCTTTATTAGAGTCATGGGTGTGGGTTCAAACAATATTAACAGCCACGAGTGACACAGAGGGGGTTGAAGCCATTTGTCTGCAAAGAGAATAAATCAATCTGTCAAAACATATAGATATTAAGTTCTGTCAAGTGCAATGTTATCTACTCAGCTGACAGGATAATGCACTAACTGGTCTGAAAGCAGCCGACTCTGTGTGATAATAAACGTCCTCGGGGAGTCAAAAGGTCATCGGAAACACCGGAGCCAAAGTGAGCAGGACGATAAGAACATATTGTTGTTTACAGCAGGGACAAGGAGAAAAAAGGTTACGACTCGCACAGATCCACACGTGGAGTCTGCCCAGAAACCCCACAGGCATGTTCCTCTGAGGCTTCTATACCGTAAGTGAGATCCTTCCAGCAGATGGGTCAGTAAAGTTTATTTTACTTTAACATAAAAGTGGATTTTTAGTTTTATTTCTGCCTTCAGGTTGTTCAAATATGATTTTCTTAGACAAATCCTATAGATTGGCTTCTTGAATCAATAATTAAACAGTTCAAATCCTCTCAGTGGATTTGCTCCATATCATTATTACAGCGGCCGCCATAAAAAGAGGGTAATCATGTAATTGCATGTGCCTGTCTGTTAGCAAAATATATTTTCTCTACGTGGATTTGGAGGATTAAAGGAGAAAATGATTTGGCTAGGGATGCTCAGAGACCAGTATTGGGTACCAGTCTGATAATGTTTGGGTTTACCCACCTAAATATTGGCTGTTCTATCCAGTTGGTGTTGGTTAATGCACAAAAAGTATTTTAACCTCAACTAAAATGTACCAGAAGAAGAATAAAGAGCAGAAGAAGCCACGTGGAACGTGAACATCTGAGCAGAAGAGGGACCAGAGAGTACAAAGATCTGAGCCTGAGCTTCCCAAAATCCTCAAACTGGCATGAGTGTAAAGGTTTCAATCATAATCAAGGTGAAAAGGGACATTAATGAAAGGTATGAGACTGGTTTAGTTGATTTTAAACTGGGAAAACCATGCCGAGCCACAAGACCGAGTTAGCAGTGAGCCAGGTTAGCTGCTGCCATCAATCTACCCCATTCTGAGGAGAGGAAACGAAATGGGAAGTATGGAAACAGTTAGAACTGACTGCTTTTCAGTCTTCCACCACGGGTCATTGATGAGCCTAAATAGCTGCTTAATAAGTAGCAGCTGCTGACATCTCTGAGAAAGAGGCTAAGCTAATGCTAGGTAGTGACAGAAACTCTGTCAATTCAAATTCTCGTTCAAGAATCTTTACTACCCTCGAGGGGTTTCACAGTCAGTACGCACATCAAACATCCATACTAGACAAGACGTTAAGACATTAAAGTAACAGTACATGAAATCATCACCGTACGTTGAGAAGCATGATCTCTACAGAGATATAAGTTTTTCAGTCTCTTTGTTCTACATCTGGGCAGCAGATACCTGCGTCCAGATGGAAGCAACCTGAACTCACCATGGAGTGGATGATCAGGATCTGCCAGAATCAGCCTGGCCTTGTTCACTGACCTCGCCTTGTGTAGGTCAGTGAGGTTCTGTCGGGCTATGCCAGCAGCTTTGCTGCACATCCGGACAATCCTTGAGTTTGTTCCTGTTTTTACGTTAGCAATCCAAACCAACAGATGAAGGTGAAAGTAAAATGAGACTCAATAAAACATTCTCATAAAAGTAGAATCAACGTAAAAATACCATATTTTTTGGCCTATAAGTCACTTTTTTTGCATAATTTACATGACATGGCCGAAGCGACGTATTTATGGATTTTTTCCCCATATTTATGAACCAATTTTTGGCTGAGACACGACATCATTCATTCTGACTGGAAAAAAACCCTGAGCAGTACCACTTTCAGCCACTAGATGGCAGAAGAGTAGTAGTAGCAGTAAGGCATGCCGTTGTATCATGTAATAGGTAAACGTGGCTATAATGACAAATTCAAAAATGTTCAAGACAAAAAAAAACTGGACTTTATTTATTATACTTTTTACTTTATTATTTTTGTCTTGAACTTTTTTTGAATTTACCATGTCCTGGATGACTGAGAATCTTCACCAGCTATTAATGACACAATTGGCTTGCCATATACCCCACCTTCAGTCTGCTCACTGCTTGGAGTAACCTCAGCTTCATTTTACTGCATCGTCCCAGCGAAATGCAGCTAATTTGACCATTAAAGTGCATTTATTAAGCAAAAGTTCAACTGAGACACACCTTTACTATAATTTTAAGCAAACAAATAATGATTTTAGGTGGTTATCTTGTTAAATTTCGAAGAAACGAGCAGCATTCCTCCTTCTTAATTCCTCTCTGACTGCGTGTTCCCGGAGCACCGAGACAGCGAATGCTTTTGAAATACATCTGATTTGACCGTTAAAGTCCTTTTATCAAGTAAACATTAGACTGAGACGTACTTTTACTATAAAGTTGAGCAAACAATTATTTTAGGTGGTTATCTTGTTAAATTTCAAAGAAATTAACAGCAGCTTGTCCACCTGCGCATGCACGTTTACGCAAATCGGGTTTTGAAATACAGATGATTTGACCGTCAAAGTACATTTATTAAGCAAAAGTTAGACTGAGACGCACCTTTACTATAATTTCGAGCAAACAAATAGTTTTTATAGATGCGACGTATACGGCGAAGCCACGTATTTATGGATTTTTTCACTTTTTTAGACATATTTGGACTGATGCGACTTATAGGGCAGAAATTACGGTAACCACTGCCGTTGTACACATGACTAGAAACTAGCATAAATGTGACTTTTACCTAAAGTTGCGTTTAATTACAAGAGTTTTTACAGCTTCCCTTCGCTTTTCTTTAACTGATTCAATGAGCGTTTTCTAGTGGCCTCAAATTCCTGAAGCTTATTCAATGCATCAAAGTCATGAAATGAGTGTTATTCTGACACGTTTCTGCTGTGAGACTCAAGGCTGAGAGGTTTTCAACATCTTTTCATTCCGTTCTCCACAAAGACTCATGGAATAATGCTTATAATCGCTTTATTAATGACTGAAGCCCACGTTCGTGTCAGGATCAAGGAAAAATGTCAGAGACAGTTGTGACCAAATATCAGTTTTGAAAGAGGATTCTTCTGAGAGGATCAGTTTAATTTGATTTAAAAGGTGGACTGACAGATTAGTAAGAAGAGTAGTTTATAGGTTTTAATATTTACAACCATTTATTTAGGAATTAAAAAAATAAATCTGTATTTTCTCTGAAAATGCAGTGTGAATGCTAAATGACTACTGAAAATTAGCACATTTTCCGGACTTTAACTCACACTTTTCATAGTTTGGCCAGTCCAGCGACGTATAGTCCGAAGCGACTTATACAGTAGTCCCTCGCTACTTCACAGCTCATTTATCGCGGACTCACTCTATCGCTGTTTTTCAAAATAAGATTGGACATGACACACAATTGGCTGACTGATGGATGAGCCGCACGATCGGCGTGGAATTTTTATTTTAAAATATTTAAAAATTATTTCGCACCTGTTGCACCTCTGTACAGCCCATACTGTAGGATAAACTTCCTGCTGCAGCTGATCAGCTGTTCGCCATGCCGAGCAGAGAAGTGGGCGTGGCCAAGAGCGCTTGCAGGTGGCAATGAGCAGCAGAGGCAGGGAGCTGAAATCATGACATTCTGTGCTCTTTTAGAGCGTTTAGAAAATTACAAGAGTGTGTGAAGGGGTTAAAATGGCTTTATATATATATATATATATATATATATATATATATATATATATATAATAAACTACTACTTGTATTACTATTCCTACTTCGCGGTTTTTCACTTATCGCGGGTCTTCAGGGTACGGATCCCCGACGATGAACGAGGGACTATTGTATCATTTTTTTTTGCCCTATTCATGACGCAATTTTTGACTGACGCATTAAATGTTTATTCATCCTTACATGAACCAAAGAGTAAACATCACCATTTGCAGCTGCGAGAGCGCCCTTTAGGTTTTTGACAACTATATGTTGTTCCTCTTCTGCTAACCCCGCCCCCCCATCTTCCTCCAGAGTTGGCGGGTTTGATCGGAAGCGACACCGAGGATGCTGACTTGCTTGTCGGGCTCGTTGGCTTGTTATGTTAATTAAGACAGTTCAGGATCCCAGGTATGTTCTGTGTGTTATTGCTGTTTCAGATTAAATGTTTGCTCTTGCACTTTGTGAAATACACTTCTAAATAAATGAGACTTCGACTCCGAAGCGACTTATATATTGTTTTTTCCCTCTTCATGAGGCATTTTTTGACTGATGCAACCTAAACTCTGGAGCGACGTATAATCCGAAAAATACGGTATTGAAAAAGGTTAAAGGGATTCAATTAATAGCTGAACATTCAATAAAAGCTGAAATATTTAAAAGAAAAATAAGAGACTCAAGGAGAAGAAGGCTGGACATAAAGAGCAAAGAGATGGAAAAAGCATAAGAAGACACAAAGCCAAAAGGAAGCTTGGAAATACAGAAAGGAGGCATGAAAAGGTAAAAATGACAAATAGACCAGAAAGATGTAAGAGGAGACTAAGACGACACATTGGAAACTATAAGACAAGATGGATGCATTAAATACTGTACACAAAAGGACAGTAAAAAGTAAAAAGTTTGCAGTAAAAGACAAAAAGTGTACCATATTTTTCTGACTATATAGCACTTAAAATCCTTTAATTTTCTCAAAAATCAACTGTAAGTCTTATAATCCGGTGCGACTTGTGTATTAATAATGCTGGTTGTGCATACTGACCTCAAACGGATTTTATGTGGTACAATTGAACAACGTTGAGTTACTGTGAATGAGTTGAATAAAGTTAGACTTATCTGACCGCTTTGTTTTGCTTAATGCGCCTTATAATCGGGTGCGTCTTATGTATGGAAACCAACCCGTTCATTGATATTGTACCTTATAATCCAGTGTGCCTTATAGTCTGAAAATAACAGTACATAAGGAAACTAAGCAGACATCAAAAGGCAAAAAAAATACTATAAAGTAGGTGTAAGGAGATAAAAAGTATACATATAAATGCCATAAAAGGACAAAAAGTATGCTTTAAGCAAAAAGGAACCATGAGAAGGGACTTGCGACCCGTCCAGGGTGTACCCCGCCCCTCGCACAGTGATTGCTGGACATGAGCACCAGCGACCCCCGTGACCCAAAATGGAATAAGCGGGTAAAGATAATGGATGGATGGATGGAACCATGAGAAGATAAAAGTACTATAGGAAAGGAAGCTTCTCTCTTTTTCGGCCCCTTCCTTCATAAAGAGTCACCACAGCGAACTCGCACAAAGACTTGGCAACAGTTGCTGTATGTTGGACGCCCTTCCTGAGGCAACAGACCACGAGCTACCACAGCCCTCTATGTGGAGCAGAGAGCTGCCATCTAGGGTGCACAGAGGAACAGATGGTGGGGGTTAGGGGCCTTGCTCAAAGGTCCAAATTGGGGCAAATGAGGGTGGAGGCAGGTGTGGGTGCTTTCCCACCCACATTTGTTTTTTTTTTGATGTGGGGATTTCAATCGACGGTCTTCCGATCACAGGCTCGCCTTAAACTCACTGCCGCCACCCATTAGAAACTAGGAACATAAACTCCATAGTGCGTATACGGACTCAACAGTCATGCATATCAATGTTTACCCATAATCTCCTATGCAACACAAATCTGATCACATGAACTTTTATTAAAAAAAAAAACGTGTCTAAAATTTAGCTACAGACACCTTGCAAGAGTCCATCCTTATAAAACAAATCGCTGTGTTTCTCAACGGTTTCGCCAAAATCCCATCATCAGCTGTGGGGAAACGTATCTTTTATTTGTTTTATACGTTTTGTCTGTTGAATGATGTATTAATTTAATTATATAGTATAATAGGATGCAATGCCCGGGCAAGAAAGAACACAGAAACTTGTATACAGACGTTAACGATGGGATAAACACAAACACCTGGGAGAGACAGCAGGTGGTGGAGCCGATTACTTGAGGGAGAAACAGAGGAGCGCAGGAACAGGCCACAAGAGGGAGACACACAAAGGAACACAAGCCTCACAAATAAATGGTAAAGATAAAATCAAGTTATGACGTGCACTGTGAAAATTAACGAAAAAATGTAACTAATACGATTTTTTTTTTTAACTTTCCAATACATAAAAGGTGAGGAGATATTTTCTGACTTTTTTTTTTTCTTTTTCAGACGGTCAAATAAAGACATTTAAAGAAATCGAAGGACTGCGAAGAGAACTGTAAAATAAATTTTCTTTAAGACAGATAAGGCTGGAGGACTTCTTTAAGCTTGTTGTAGCATAATTAGCATACTTGATGATAAAATGTCTCCCCTAAAGCTCTTTAGGAATGCAAGACATGACTCGTAACAATTTATTTGTTAGCTTAAATATGCAACAACAACAAAACATTCTTGGCTTTTTTGGAGTTTTTAAGATTCATTATAGTTCTGGAAACACGACTTAAAAAAATAAATAACCTACCGTATTTTTCGGACTATAAGGCGCACCAGATTTTAAGGCGCATTAAGCGAAACAAAACAGTCAGATAAGTCAAACTTTATTCAACTCTTTCACAATAACCACATAAAATTGGTTCGAGGTCAGTAAGCTCAACCAGAATTAATTCATATGGTGCACTGGATTATAAGGCTCGCTGTCGATTTTTGAGAAGATTAAAAGATTTTGAGTGCGCCTTATAGTCCGAAAAATACGGTATTTTATTCCAGAGGTTTTTGATACATTTGTCCATGATATTTAATTAGATTTAGGTTTTATTGACTATTTTGAGGTGTTATAGACTGCAAGTTTTCATCAGCTTATTTTCAAGTCGTTTTCTTTTCATTTAAGAATACCTGGGGCCAAGAGGAGATTGTCCAACGGCCACTTTTGGCCCTCGGGCCGTATACTGCTCATCTGCTATAGAACGTGTTGTGACTGAACCCTAAACTAAAGCACAGCAACAAAAAAAAAAAAAAAATCCCATAGTACTGCCCATTTGTGCTTTTTTTTTTAAAAAAGAAAAGAAAAATTACGTATAATCCATTTTTTTGATAAAATCCCATGTTTTTTCATTAGAATCTGTGATACATCACTATTCTATTCTGGGCTTGGTTGCTTTTAACAGCTTCACTGCTGCCAAACCCGTAAGAGCACAACAACAAATTCCTACAAAACAGTTCATCATCCCCAGCAGCAGAAAAAGCCTGCCAACATGGCACATAAAGCGTCAAATTGGCACGTCTTCTGCTAGCAAACATATGCCTTTATTTACAGTGATCACGAGTCATTAAACACCGCCATTAGTCAGCCAGGGCAGGAAGTGTCACACATCGCAAGAGCTCATTGGCTGAGGGGTCTCATTAGGGAGTTGTGATTGGTTTGACGCTGACTTCCCTGAGTGTGACTGAGCACTCGGCAGCGAGGGTGTGTGTGTGTGTGTGTGTGTGTGACGGATAGGGGGAACAGCTGAACCAGCTGGCTGAAAATCATCACAATCTGCTGCCCAGTTTTGCTGAAACAAGTCATTTTCACACACACACACATGCACACAGGCTAAATACTTAATGACATTCAATTATTTACTTTGCATCAAACATAAAGAGTGACAATTACGGGCTTGATTTGAGTGAAAAACTATGAAAATATAAGATGTGGACTTGAAAACCACACTTAAATGTATAAGGAACATAAAGTTAATGAGAAAATAAAGCAGCTGGGTGTAGAAGCGACAATAATACCCTGATTACCAGAGAAGAAATGGGCTGATTTTTGTCTAATTTGTTCAAATACACACTTTTAACCGTTCCCCGGTGAAGCCACTGATGTGTGTTCCCTCTCTTCCTCCTTCTGCACAGAAGGAAAAAATAATAATTTCTAGGTCGTTAAAATAATTTATTACGATTCTCAATATTCTCTTAATTAAAATTCACTTATCTCCTTTAGGGATTTGAGAAGGAGGCCGTTAAGGAGACTGCTCTGTCGAGGGTATGCGTGTGCGTGAGCACACATGTATGCAGAACACACTTCTAATCATTAATCCTATCAAGCTATAACGTGGTGCCTTTTACCATATATTCAACGGGGTCAGTGAGTTCATCAGTGTCGTTTTGTTCCTTCTTTGCTGACTCTGATATACAGATATCTGACCAGTGGTATCTTAAATAATACAAATACAAAGCTCTCAACAACCTAGCTCCATCTCATATTAAAGAGCTTATTGTTCCATACTTTCCTAACAGAGCGCTTCATTCTCACACTGCAGGTTTACTTGTGGTTCCTAGAGTTTCCAAAAGTAGAATGTGAGGTAAAGTTTTCATTTATGAGATTCCTCTCTTGTGGAAGTTCCAGTTTCTGTCCGTGAGGCTGACACCTCGTCTACTTTTAAGATTAGACTTACTGTATTTTTTGCTGTATAAGTCATGTTTGTTTGCATAATTTGCATGCCCTGCAACTCATAGGCCGAAGCGACGCATTTATGGATTTTTTTCCCATATTTGTAAATCAATTTTTGCATGAGAAATTACCGTTTTCATTCATTCTGGCTGAAATTTTTGAACACTACCATTTTCAGCCACTAGATGGCAATCGAGCAGTAAGGCATGCCGTTTGTCATGTAATAGATAAAAATGGCTATTAATGACAATAGACTTGCCATAGAGGCCACCGTCATCTGCCTGGAACAACCGGATCAGCTTCATTTCGCTGCATCGCCCCGGCGAAGTGCAGCTGATTTGACCATCAAAGTGCATTTATTAAGCAAAAGTTAAACGGAGACACGCCTTTACTATAATTTAGAGCAAACAAATAATTGTTTTTAGGTGTTAATCTTGTTAAATTCTTGTTAATGTCCTCCCATGCATGCTCCCGCAGCCGCCATTTGGCAGCCCATCGATTTTTGGCACAACACCGGCCCACATTTCTGGGTTCAGCCCACATTTCCAGGTACTCAGCGATGACGCGAAACAAATGTGACGCATCAGCGGTGACACATAATACATGCGACGTATACGGCGAAGCGACATATTTATGGATTTTTCCACTTTATTAGACATATTTGGACTGATGTGACTTATAAAGCGGAGTTATGTGTACGGTGGAAAATACAGCAAGTCTTTCCTTTTTGATAAATCCTATAGTTGGGATTGGCTTGGGTTTCCTGAACCATCCCTTAGTTATGCTGCTATAGGCTTAAACTTCTGGAGGACACATGGACCACATTTCCTCCCTATGCTGTTGTCTTTACTTGCTCTACTCTACCCTCTTTGTATTTGTGGTTATTTTTATCCTTATGTATTTTTTTTGTCTTTCCTCCTATAGAAAGTACACCTGGACCTGTCTTTTTATGTTTGTCTGTTTCTCCTTCCTGTCCTCTCAAATCACCCCCAGTCAAAGCAGATGGCCGCTCGTCCTTAGCCTGGTTTTGCCGGAGGTTGCTTACTGTTAAAAGGGAGTTTTTCCTTTCCACCGTCTTCTTTGTTCTTGCTCAGAATGGGAGACCGCAACAAAATAAAGATTTAACACAATCAGATGGCTTCCTCATAAAGATGCATTTTACCAATTGGCTTTTTTATGTATGTGGATGTTTTTGTACAGCACCCTAAGACAAGTTCTGCTTTAAACTGAACTGAACTAAACTGATTTGGTACTCGCTTTGACCTAAAGTCCAAAAAGTTGGCCTTCAAAGCCTTAACAAGCTCTAATGTGTTGGTGTACACAAGCCGTTTATACGTACAGTCTAGCATTTAGTTAAATGTCCCTTTGCAGGTTGCACCTTGGCTGCAAGCTTATTATGCCCATTAATAAGCTTCAGGTAGAATCCAGGTTGATATCTAACCAAGTTTCTTCTTGTCAGAATTGATTGAGTTCATTGGCATTTGTTTGTTCCCTGGCACTGACCCAGCTTTTAGGCAAAGTCCCCAAATTTTCAATTGGGTTGACATCAAAGCTTTGGAAAGGCCATCCCAGAAACCTAATGTTATCCTGCTTCATCTAACCCAAAACCAGTTCAGATGTGTTTGGGGCCATTGTACTGTTGGAACACCCAATCAGGTCCATGTTTCAACAGTCTAGGAAAGACCTACTTATTCCCAACCTTTTTGTTCAGTTGTTGATACAGTATCCTTAGGTCTGACTCAACCTCTGTCTTTTCTAATCATCAAAACAATTCTCCAGAAGGCAATTAGCTTATCCATCAAACTTGAAGGTGCTTTGGATTTGGACCCGTGTATAAAACTGGCACTGACACTGGCGTTCCAGCGGATTCCAGTTCATGGCAAGCTTGATAGGTGTTTCCAGAGTTGTTCCTGAACGTTAGAACAATTTTCCTTCCATATGAGGGTGACATGAGTATTGGTCAGTCCATCAGGTGTTGTAAAACAAATCCTTTTCATGCTCCAAGCCAAAAGAAACAACCGTTGCATCAGTCAAGACCATTGAAAGAAGCTAATGAGTCTCATCAAATTAAGACATTCTCAGACCATCTCTTCTCAAACGTTAAAAGGTATACGAGACTGTATGTATAGGAAAAAACACAATAAATGTAAACATGTACTAACTCTCGTCATTAAAGATTATATAACCATTCCAGCCTGAATTAAGAATGGTTCGAATAAACAATTTTAAACTGTTGATATGACGTTGCTATCATAAGTGTACAGAGTGTATAGTCTATTGCCTTATGTTACGATGTACCGGTAGGCTTTGTTCCACTCCTACTGTAGGTATTATTGTTAATAAAACAAGGCTATTAAAAAAAAATCACTGTTTAATCAACTCACTTGAGAGAAAGAAAATAAAGTTGAACATTTCCCACATTATTAGAAGTCCCGCACTGAAGTGACTGGTCTCGGGTGACTTTTTATCTGCTTTATTGTTTCCTTTGATGCAGTCATTAGCTTTTCCCCTAATCCCTAATGTCGGTGCAAAAAAGGAGCTGCAAGGAAACGCCCCAGGCAAACGTTCAGGTACAGTTCCAATCATAAAAGGCTTCAAGTGGGTATGTTGAAAACAATGACTCAGTAGTGAGAGCAGATACAGTGATTAAAAAAAATAATAATCTGAACTACGCACACACTTCCTGTCTGAACACTGTAGCCATGTACTGGCTACAGCTGCCCTGAGGCTCATGGAGAGTTTTTTGGGGAGCCTTTCCGAATCCCCCTCTCCCGGGTTGCCTAGGACTTCAGCGCCCACTGTATCCCAACTACCATAGCCATGGCATCTGTGATGCCGAGCTGCCAGCAGCAATAAATGAACGTGCATTTTGTGCAGAGCGTGATCCTGCCGAGGGTAGGGACATCAGCTTCTAGCACACAGCTCAAATGACAGTCCGACACACAAAGTTCCAAATATTCAAAGAAGTGTTCGACTTCAAATCTGTGCCCAAACGTTAAAAAAAAAAAAAGGTTTCTCAGCAAAACAAGTATTTAGTTTGGGTGTTTTATCTGTCTGTTCCACAATATGCACATGGACTAGCTCTAGTTTGTTCTTTGATGCATTAACTCCTCAGTCAGAGAATGAGGCATTTGGTGGCATCGTTCTTGGAACGGTTTGGAATACAATGGGTTTTTAAATAAGGTCAATTTAAACTTTGGTAGAAAAATAGATTAGCGTCTGAAATGTGTGCATTGTGCCGTATGGTGCAAATTGTCTTTATTGGGTGAATGCTGTTTTAACTATTCATGTTGTATATTTGGCTTGATTAACATCTCAAAAGCTGAAATACCTCAACTTACAGCATCAAATCCCAAATGAGTTGAAAAGGAGACTCCAAGGACAAATTCCTGTCAACCTGATGGCGGTGCTCGAGTGCCTGACCGCCGAGATTCTGGAGCTGGTGGGAAACTCGGCTCGTGACATCAGGAGGACCGGGATCATCCCCCGGCACCTTCAGCTGTCTGTCCGTGGCGACGAGGAGTTCGGCAGACTGCTGGGAAGAGTGACCATTGTTCAGGGAGGAATACCCAGCATTCGGGCGGCCCTGCTGCCCAGGAGGACCAAGAGGCCAGCTGGATCTGACAGCAAGCTGGATCTGGGTGGACGGATCGGTATCGGTGGTCAGATTCTTCTTATTCGCTGCAGGAGATCCTTCCTTCCCACAGCTATCAGCATCCAACAACTCTTGAATAGAACCAGGACGATGAGCTACGACAACACTTAATTTCCATCTGGGATTAATAAAGTACTTTTGAATTGAATTTTAGCCTCTGTTCTGCTTATATCACCCTCAGTTTAGCTACTTTCAGCCTGTTGTGCTCATTTTAGCCTCAT
>NC_056520.1:11016687-11024412 GCF_014905685.2 Nematolebias whitei | reverse complement strand
GTGCTCATTTTAGCCTCATTTCATCTTCTGTTTGGTTCAGTTCAACCCGTTTGGTCTTTTTAGCTTCAACTCTGCTTTTGTTTCGTTCCGTTCTGCTCAGTTTGGCCTCCGTTACAACATTTAATTTTCAGCCTCAATATGTCATTCAGCACGACAACGTTTTAGCTGAAATTGCTGCTTCTTTTGTAGCTTACAGCCAAGTCGTACTCAGGTGAACCGGCTTCACATCACTAACCAGCAATGAAAATGTTTATCACCCAACTCTCATTTCTGTGTGATCTATAATGATCAAGATGAAATTTACAAGATAACCTTTTTTATTTTTGAGCATCAAAGGAGACAGCATTCTTATTCAGGTGGCTGCAGGAGCCCTTCAGAGTTATTCTAGGCAATTATTTATTTATTTATTTAGAAAATTTGATGCTTAACTCTGTGTCTAGAATAAAAATGCATTACCAGAGAGGGCAAACGGTGAATATGTGCGATCCCACATTTTCTTATGTTTTTTTCTTCTTCCCGTTTTTTTAATTTATTTATTTTTACGTGGATCTACGTATGATACGAGGGAATAAAAAAATAACGAGAAAAGTCCTCAGGAAACCCAATCCCCTGATGTTTGATCAAAGCAAGCAGCCAAAAAAGTCGAGATTTCGGTTAGCTTAAAAAAATAAAAAAATAAAAAAGCTCCACGCTGATCAATGAAATAAACTGAAAACCTTTGAATTCGTTTCTCGTTTGATTCGTGCGGTTTTTGTAAATAAGAACCTGTTCATGTGAGAAACTCTGAAATTAGTGGCTAAAGGAAAAAAAAAAAAAGAAGCTAAAATTAAAGTAAAAATCTAGGGTTGATGAAACTGGGCCTTTTTACCGTAACATTTCCACACCTAAAATGCCAATCTCTTTCAATGTCAGCAAGCAATTAACTTGTCCAATATTTCACCTGACCACCTCAAGCCATGGAAATAACAGCACACTGTAAAAATCTTTGAGCTGTTAAATAATTAGGGGATAATCACGTTTCTGCATCAACCTGATAATTGGAATTATTATTATTATGACGATGGTCACTAGCAGCCGTTCTGAAGGGGATTAAACATTTTAATTAGTGCACACAAACTGTATTTTGTATTTGAGCAGGCAAAGCAGGCCTGAAGCCATTTCTACTTTTTAATATTCTTCGTCTGTTTATACTTTCTATCTAAACTTTGTTACCTTCATACAAAACAGGCCACATTATTTTGGTGCAGTAAAATAAATCAGTAGATTAAATCAGCAGATTCATTAATACTGGCCGTCACATGAAGATGTTAGAAAATACACTAAAAATTTTGTATACATTTTGTTTTACTTTAACATTTTCGCATTAGGGCAGCACAGTGGCTCAGTTGGCAGACTTGGTTCTTCTCAGCGAGAAGGTTGCCGGTTCAAATCCTAGCCTGGGCCTTTCTAGGTGGAGTTTGCATGTTCTCTCCATGCATGTTTCTCCGGGTACTCCGGTTTCCTCCCACAGACCAAAAACATGCATGTTAGGCTGATTGGTAACTCTAAATTGTCCCTAGGTGTGAGTGAGACAGTGAATGGCTGTCTCGTTTGTCTCCATGTGTCCCTGTGATGGACTGGAGACCTGTCCAGAGTGTCCCCCACTTCTAGTAGTGACTGCAGGATGTGGGCACCAGTGACCCAAAAAGGAAGAAGAAGGTAAAAATAATGGATGGAGTTCAGAAAGTTGTTGTTCCTCTCAGAGAGGAGCCTGCAACTCCAAGGACTAGTGTTGTAGTACTCAAGACCGGTCTTGGTCTTGACCGGTCTCAAGACCACTTTTTGATGGTCTTGGTCTTTGTCTCGGACATTGAGGACTTGGGATTGTATTCCAAGACCAGTCAAGAAACTGGAAATATCACTAAATTTCCAGAATATGTTCCAGTTTATTTGTCAACATCTTTGTTTTTATTGGATGCAAAACGTACCGATTCAAATCTAAGCGATAACGTGACTCATTGCTAAATAAAAGTTTTTGTTACGGCCGTCACAACCACCCCCTTTCACTCGCACGTGGTTCTGTACCAACAGAACAATACAGACAACGAAAACATTGCCTCCGATCTGAACGATAGAGAACCAACCAATGGTGTGATCTGAGAAACCAATTCCGGAGAGCTTATAACAGAATATGTTCTGATCCACAGTGTCAAAAGCTTCAGACAGGTCTAAGAAAAGTGCAGCACAATAATCCTTAGCATCCAGTGCTTCAACAATGTCGTTAAAAACCTTCAGTGAAGCAGTCGTAAGGATACCACCAATCACCAAACCAATATCACCAATATCACATATCACCAATTAAAGTGGCATTACAGTGAGTTTTTTTTATATCTAATGAAAAGTTAAATGGATTTTATTGAATGTTTCAGTAGTAATCAGTGGTTGAAGTTCTACAACTGACTGACTTTTGGAGTAAAATGAATTCAAAATGGCGGCCATTTTGAAGATTTTGAGATGGTGAATTTGAAAACAAGAACGCAATATGAAAAATTCCTCATTGTGCCAGCGTAGGTCCCAAACACAGACAACTGTAATTAATGGCTACCAATTCAAATTAATTATATACAATACGATTCCTTAGTACTGTACTATTTTTGTTATTCCACTCCGAATCATTGATACTATAAACATTGTTCTCCCTCTAAAATATTCAACAAACAACAAAACTAAAATTGTATTTTTTAATTTCTATTATTCCTTCTCTTTTCACATTGAAAGGCCAACACCCAAAGTGGTTTTGAATTATACCGAAACGGCACACAATAGATCCAAACAACCGGGGGCCTGATTAAATTGTTTAGCTTGTCAAGTATTTAGGATTACTTTATCCTCTAAAAGTGAGCCTGGAACCCCGGCTGATTAAGGACGGGGGCTTCTGCAAGCTTTTAATCAGAGACACAAAGGCACGAGAACATTTGTCATTGCCGAGTGAATAAGAAGTGGAACGTGTAATCAGAAAAGTTTAGGAAACGGCTCTGATTTAAAGACATAGCACCACGATAACAGTTTGGTTTCGTATTTGTATAAAAATTGTGGAAAACGCTGCCTCACGACGGCTTAAATCTCATGCAGTGGAACAAAAACTGAATCTGAAGCTCCTCCACAGCGTGTGGGCTCTTAAGCTCTGTTTGGGAAGGCAAATCGAGTATTGACCCTGATCTTATCTTCTTTCTGGGAGATATGTAAACCAAACAACATGGGTAATTCAGTGATTTATCACCTAATCTGAAAAAGATTGGAGAGATTCATTTGAAGCAACTGGGACATTTGGCACAACCGGCTGCCAAAACAGAGAAACAGGAGGCTCAGATTTCAGCACACAAGGAGCAGAAGACGTCCCTGGTGATGGTGCCATCCCATTGCTATACTGGAAACAGGAGTCCGTTCAGAATTGGATTCAATCCATCCTGATGCATGCTCAATAATCCAGGTAGAAAAATTTAACAAAAGTCTGGTCCTCTGGATGGACTTAAAAAAAAAAAATTGTTGAAACATTTTGTCTTTTATCCAAAAGACTTCTTCAGTCTGAGGAGCGGCAGTAAACTCAGATTTATACAAAACACCTTCTCCTAGGGAATCAACCAGTTTGTTGTTGACAGTCAAAACTAGCTGTTCACATGAAAAAGGAGGACCAACAGTCTAATGACAGATCGTTAGTGCCCTGATGGCTGCCTGCTTCGGATTGAACAAGAAGACATCGCTGAAGCCCCGAAACTCGAATCTTTACCGAGAAGTTGCTAAACTTCATCATAATTAATGACCAACCACTATCAGTTGTAGAAAACGAAGGATTTCTCAGTTTGATACGTGCAGCCAAGATATAGTTTACCCTCCAGGAGATATTTATCAGTACAACAGTAGACAATCATTAAAAAAAAAGAACTTAGAACTAGCTCTTCGCACAGCAACACAACAAGCTGTTGTTTGAGATTTTTACAATTTATCTCAGAAGTATCAAAGTTCGTGCTGAATAATCCAGGTAAAAAAAAAAATAATAATAATAATCCAAGAAAGTTCAGTCAGGTTATCTGGGTGGTTTCTTTTGGTATCAGAATTATTGGACAGATTATTGAGCGTGAACTTTGACGTTTTGAACCACTTTGGCTATGGCTGCCTCAAAGGAGTCGACGGGGGAGAGGGCGGGCCCCAGAAACCATCTTATCACCAGCAAACTGGTTGGTCCACTATGGGAGTGTGCTGCTTGTGGGACTGAGTCTGTTGTGGCTCCTCAGTCTGAAGAAGTCCTTTGGATGAAGAATGAAATGCCTCAACAACAAAAAAAGAAACTGTCCAGATGACCTGACTGAACTTTGTTGAGTTTCTCAGAAGTAGTTATCTTGCTACTCAAAAACATGGTAACTTTGATTTCCAAATATGGCGGCATCATTTGCGTACTATCAATGATGTTGTTGTGGTGATGTCATTAATTAGATGCTATAAAATTCTTAATGTAGTTACAAAGGTAAGTGACTTGTTCTGATTTTGTGTTTTTCCTTTTGCCGTATTCATTCACTCTCTTTCGCTTCTAGCCTGTTCATTTTTAATTTCTCAAACTCTTTCTTTTTTCTCATCTGTATTCTTAAAATCATTTTCCATCTATGC
This sequence comes from Nematolebias whitei, assembly GCF_014905685.2. Lineage (NCBI taxonomy): Eukaryota > Metazoa > Chordata > Actinopteri > Cyprinodontiformes > Rivulidae > Nematolebias > Nematolebias whitei. Next base: position 11,019,771 of record NC_056520.1, on the reverse strand, counting down.
TTTTTGTCATAACCATATAAAACCATCTCGGTAAGCCAAAATGAAAAGAACATTGCTGACAGTGGTTGTTAGCCTTTTTAGAGAGCGAGAGGAAGCCTTTGGGTGTGCTTGTGTGTGCAATGCCAGAAACTGTCTAAGCAAAAAAGTTCAAAAACAAAATCAATATAAAAAACTAAAACAATAGAATGTAATATCAGGGAACAAGACGGAATAGGAAAGATGTAAATGGTGTGGAAAACGAAATTGTTCCAACATGAGGGAAGGCGTGAAAACAGCAGCGAGCAAGAGCCAAATTATAAAATGCTTGAGGGCAACCGTAGCTCTAAAACCTGCTGAACTGAGAGAGCAGAAAGAAGACTCACTGAGCTGATGCAAACACTTTACACATTCATTTAGCCATGCATGCACTTGGAAATTGTTCTAAAAATCACTGCCCATTAAGAGCCGCTGAACCATATGAAGAAAATGCTTGATTCTGTTCCCGTTTGAGAACTAACATAGGGTTTTCTCTAACTGCCAGACAGACTTTTAATTAACCAAGTGACTCAATACATCAAGTGAAAATAAAGGCATTTCGGGGTCCATTTGCACACATTATCACTTCCCATTGGGCTTTTTACCAACTGGCAACCACACTTTCATTTGCTTAGCTTAGTATTTCTCTATAGGTAATGGGATATACTATACATGTAAAGAAATCCATACATCCATCATCTTTACCCACTTCTTTTTTTCGGGTAATGGGGGTCACTGGTGCCCATATCCATCAGTCACTGTGTGAGAGGCGGGGTACACCCTGAACAGGTTGCAAGTCCATCGCAGAGACAGAGAGACAAACAATAATTCACTGTCTCACTCAGACCTATAGGGACAATTTAGAGTTACCAATCAACCCAACTTTTGGTCTGTGGGAGGAAACCAGAGTACCCAGAGAAAACCCACGCATGCACGGAGAGAACATGCAAACTCCACCCAGACAGATCCCCGGCCGGGATTTGATCCAGCGACTTTCTCACAGAGAGGCGACAGCTCTGCCGACTGTAGCGCCATGCTTGAGTAGGACAAGTTAGTCTTATCGGTCTGCATGTTTTTGGTCTTTGGGAGGAAACTGATATAGCCGGAGAAAACCTATGAATGGGGAGAATATGCACACTCCACCCACAAAGGTCTTCAGCTCTACCAACTGCGCCGCCATGCCAACTTGTAAAGAAATCCCATACGTATTCCAATTCAACTGTTCCCCCTGGCCCAATGTTTTGTGTCTTCATAGAATGGGTTACAAATGTCCCAATTCATATATAGCAAAAATATATTGCACAAGTGCCAACAAGATAGGATTAATACGCATATTCAAACCCAAATGAATACAGGGAAACACAATTACTTTTAAAAAGATTTCATCAAGATTATAAAAGAGAGCCTTTTTCTTTAATCCACACATGATCCCATTTTTTATGCAGGTGCAGAATTCAACACACTCAACAAGAACTAGGCGTTTTAAATACTTTGAAAGATCTCACTGCTGATTTTGAATCCAATACTTGAAGGAGGCACTCAGCAAGGAAAGATAAGTGTACATGCAAATGAAGCAGTATCAGTCATCTAAATTACATCGGTCCCCTATTTTATCTACATCGTTGCCGTCTCTCTCCATTTTCTATCATTCTATCAGAGCTTTAGCTCTGAATTCCCTGGCTTATGCTAACTCTTTCACACAGGAAGCTGTTTGTAGCTGGTGTTTTTGCTTCACACAATCACCCAGCGCTATCTTTGTAGGTACGTGTTGTAGTGAGTCACGTGAGGTACGTGTCACTTGTTGTATGACAAATATATGAATTATATATGCATACAATATTCACGAGTTCTTCATTTTTCTGACTGTAAATGCCGTGCATTGAATTTAACAGAAATGTGAACGAGAGACGTTATTTATCTTTGACCCATCAAATGAATGGAATCATTTATTTTCAAAATCAAAGTTTAACATCAAACATTTACATTAATTTGGCAAAATATGAAAATAATAACAGACAGTTTCACAGAAAATGAACTTCAAATCACTCGGCGGTGATTTGAGGACTTTGCTTCAGACATTTCTAAAAATATCTGTACTGATTTATGAGAGAGAAGAGTTTAAGATTAAATTGAGATTTATCTTACAGAGGAAATGTGTGAGGGAATTTAATCTGTTTGACCAGAAGTTGCACGCTCCGTCCGATCTCAGCTTCTCACGGTACACTTGGTCAAAATAGAACCATCTACCTGTTGATGATGAATCAGCGTTGGATGTAGTTCCTTTCTGACTCGTTTCAGCGTCTCCGTCGAGAGCTACCAAACCTTCAGAAAGTCGTGCGTTGATTAGCTCAAAACAGAATTATAATCCCCAAAAAACCTCTGGATTCTTCATTGCTCTGAAGCTTTCAGAACCGACTGCATTCTCAATCTTGGAACTCTCACATTCTCCAGAACTCTCAATCTCAATCTGTTGTCAGCTCTCATTCTCTTGGAATTCTGGAAATCTAACATGAACTGGGCAGTTGTCACATTTTAAATGAGTTTACTTCCTGTTCAGTTTAGAGCTTTCTGATTCGTGGAAGGACCAGAAAGAGGTGTGTTTTTGACGTAAGGTGTTTATCAACAGTCGAGGTCAGAGAATGAAACTTGTTTAACATACAGAAAAGATTATTGCAGAAGCAGCAGACTTTCTGGAGTCTACTCTTGGTAATCTTCTGAAAAAGTTTAAACATGACATTTCTTCTTCAGTAAACATTTTAGTTGACCGAAGACCAACCTTTCACATACTTACGACAGCTTGCTCATTTCAGACAGAAAATCAAGAAAGGCATATTCAGGTGATTTCTTCTCTGAATGAGGAACAAAAATCATTACTTACTGTTTATGTAAAATAAAATTAGTAGTTCTTTTCAACCTGTAAAGCATTGAGTGAACTAACACAATTTGATTATCAAAACATTTGTAAGACAGTAATGATTATAAAGAATTGTCTTTTCTGCTTGATTAATTCAAGAAAGAAAGTTCATCAGATGGCCCAGACTTATTCAGATCAATGAAAATAACAGTCTC
>NC_056520.1:10941935-11011687 GCF_014905685.2 Nematolebias whitei | reverse complement strand
TTTGATCACCATAATCTATAATCGCGTTAAAGCGATTTATAAAATCCTGGCCAACCAAAAATGGGAATGAGTCAACATGGGTCACGTGTACCGGGTGGTACAGTGTCATATTGCCAATCTGCATGTGAACCATTGCTATAGCTGTCAGGGTTGTTTTCGTTTCTGAGAGACCCTGCATTTCTATAGCACAATCAGATAGAGGTATTATCCTGTTTTTCTCGGCTGCGGCTGTCCTCAGCTCCTCGAACAGTTTAGCTGACATAATTGTTATGTCTGCCCCACCGTCCAAGAGTGCTTCGTGTGTGAGGACCCCTTCGAGAGTTACTGACAGGTACGCCTTTTTGGCGGCCCCCTTTCTGATAAAGTTACACAGAAACCTTTTGGTTTTTTTCTGACGCTTTTTCACGCGTTCAGATTTATCTGTGTAATCTTGGTTTGTCTGAACCGTCAGCACAGCTGTAGCTGTTTCTGCGTGTTCAGCTTGCGATGACTGGTCGTCGTTTGTGTGTGTGATTACCCCCCTTTCATCCGATGAGGGGTTGTTTGAGGCAACAACAACAGCGTCTTGGTGTGTTTCACCGACATCTGTAGTGTTGTCATTCGCGTCCAGAGATGCTGTAGTGAGTACCTCACTGCATAGTGCTTTTGGTCGGCTTCCCTTGTCAGTGTGTTTCAAATCTTCTAACATTTCACGCAATTTTTCTGTCTCTTCCGAGTTCAGAGGTGGAGGGCCTTTTTTCTGGGATTTTTGTGATTTTTTCGCCTCTGGACGTTTCGTCCGAGGTGGGGGGCGGCTAGGTACGTCTTTTTGGGGTTCCTCTCGGTTCCCATTTTTTTGCGTCCTCCGCTGGTCCCATTTACGATAATCACGTTCGTCCTCTGGAGGAGGAGCCTTTTTATCCCAGCGTGCACCTTCATGATGCGGTTTGTTAGTCTGAAAATACTGCCTTTTTTCTCCCTTTTTAGGAGGGGGTGGCGATGCACGCCTTCCTTCTAATTCTAGGGAGTGGGGTTTAACCTTTACACCAGGAAACACTTCTATGGGCGTCTTGGCATGACAACGTGCCTCAAACACGTTCACAGCGCACTGTTTAATCTCACTGATGGATTTTTCTCTGTAATTTGCCATCATTTGCACTGACGTTTGAATGTCAGGATGGAGATTTTTGCTGAAAACAAATTTAAAACCATCTTCTTCCTCCATTCCGGTTTCATTTCTGTTACCAAAATAAGCTTGGAAGATTCTTTTGTAATAAACTTTTGGATGTTCATTCTTGCCCTGCGTGACCTTGTCTGCGGCTGGATACCCAGTAGGTCCTGCGCAGGTGTCGTACTCTTTGATCAGAGCTTCACACAGAAGTTTGTAATCCCTTCTCGTTGCATCTGGTAAACGCTCGATGAAGGTAAACACATCTCTGTCCGAAGTGAGTCGTATCAGACTGATTTTATCTTCTACCGTTGCGTTTGGATAAGCTCTCAATCTGAAATCCAGATCTCTGAGGTACGCTTTCGTTCCAGCGGAGCCCAACGGTTCAGGGATGAAACGTTGTACATATTTTGAGATTTTTTGCAAGTCATCCATTGATGGAGAAGATATCAATGGTCTCACATGCGTGATCAGTTGTGGGGGTGTTACTCTGCCCGTTTGTGTAGGTGATTGGATGGGTCTAAAAGCACCATGTGAGTAAAGAGGTCGTTGAGTGATTGGTGTATTACCCCGATCCTGTTCAGGGTCTGGTTTTGATTCCAGGTCACCTTGCCCAACATTTTTACCTTTTTCTATTGCTGCTATTAGTTTCGCCTCACATTTTTTTAAATGTTCCTGGGATGTACAGTAGTCACCTTCTAAACGCATATGTAGCTTTTGTAGATTTTGTTTATCTATTTTGCATTGTTCCAGCTCAGTTTTTGCAAGCTGCAACTGTTGTTGTAGCACATCGTTATCTTCACACGTGGCTTTGTACTGACGGTCTATTTCTTTAATCTTTTCATAAGATTTTGCTTCTAGTGACGCCTGCATTTCTGAGAGATTCCTCTCATGTGTTTTATACATCCAGTCAAGACGTTCCGACCGTTCATCCAATTCAGCTTTTAGAAGCAGGGAGATTTTTGCTAACCGTTCAAGGCTGAGCTTTTTACTCTCTGTATTTAATGTTCCTGCGGCCAAACTTTTCAGCTCTTCTTGTCTTTGAACTTCATCGAGTAGTTGTAATTGCTCTAATTGTGTACCAATCAGTGGAGTTGTTAAAATATTTAAGGCCCCCAAAATGATGTCATCATTTGTTGGTTTTAAAAAGTTGTCTTCTTCTTCTTTGCTTGTCATTTTTCTTCTATTTAAAGATTAAACAGGAGAATTTTAATGTTTTAGGTTTTTCAAAATAAATAAAATCAGCAAAGTCTCTTTGTCTGATGTATTTACTTTTATTTAGTGATTTTTCAATTAAACGTGCACTATCCTTTTAGCAAATGAGTAAACTTTTCCCAACTTTGTGAAAATCTGTAACTGTTTCTATTTTTAAAAAGTTAATGTTTATTTTTGTACCTTAGATTTAAGGGATTACCAGTGAAATAAAACTTTTTTGGTGAATGCTCGTTTGCATAAATACCTTATAACTTTTAAAATGCAAGATAACAGTAATTTTCAGCTTTAAGGAACGTTTATTAACTCGAAAAATGCCTTTTAGAAAATTAAAACGTTTAATTTCACTATTTAGACCTAATAAGCGAGTGAAAACCTGTCTTCTCAAGGTTGTCCAGAAGATGTCAGCCTTACCTTACTAATCTTAACTCAGACACTGTTTGTGTTATCCACTAGGGGAGCTATAACTTCCTGTGGCGTTCGGTTGACATCCTGTTGTTAGCCGCTTAGCTTGAAGTTAGCTTCGGCTAAACTCGGTCAAAATCAACATTTCTGAACGGATTTTTTACACAAAAGTGGCACAATTTCAACAAACACGACTTTTTAGCCTGAACATGAGTTTTTGGAACAATATTTCAGCTTCATTTAGTGATTTTAGGCGTAGTTAAGGCCCCGGTCGTTAGCTTGTTAGCTTAAAATTAGCATCGCTAGCGTTGTTTAGAAACATCGTTTTTTGACGAATTTTTAAACTCTAACGTGGCAGAATTTCAGCGAGCAGGCTTCGAAGCACTTAACAGTGTGTCAACAATCACTTTAGGGGAGCTTTTTAGCTTTAAAAAGCAGATTTTATTTCCCTATGAAAATGAATTTCATATCCGGGTCACGTGACTGAAATCACCAATGGCAACGCAGCGCAGGCTTGAGGGGAGATGACGTAGCACGTCAGTCAAATTTCTCAACCAATCAGAGCGCTCCACAACAGCGAATTCAACCAATCAGGAAGCGTTTTCTCTACCTAGCAAGTTAGGTTTAGCTTGAAATAGTTCGTCAACTTTTCGTCTTTTAAACCATCAAAATGCACTTTTTCTGTTAAAAATTGTAACGAAACAACTTCTAACTGTGTTCTGAGATGGCACTCAGCTTTTAAAACGTTTATCCATCTATTCAAAATACTCGTTCAAACTGAACAGAACCGAAACTGGGTCACAGCCGGGTCTTAGCAGAACCTCGTACTTTTAAACAGAATAACGTCTTCCACAGCTCATCAGCTTTTAGTTACACGTAACAGACGTACAATTTCAGCTTACACAAGACTCAATGACACAATTTCAGCTCTTAAAACATTGCCAGCCCAACGCTTATACATGCAGCGTTGCTTGAAAGGTGCAGCTCCAAGCGCGCAGCCCAGCCGCTGCGTAAACATTCACAGCTCATCAGCTGTTACTCTTTTAACATACATGCCAACACGTAAATCAATCTTACACGAATTAACAGTCATTCATGAAATTCGTACGAGGCCACCAGTTGTAGTGAGTCACGTGAGGTACGTGTCACTTGTTGTATGACAAATATATGAATTATATATGCATACAATATTCACGAGTTCTTCATTTTTCTGACTGTAAATGCCGTGCATTGAGTGGGGTTCAACTTGAACTTCAAATCACTCGGCGGTGATTTGAGGACTTTGCTTCAGATATTTCTAAAAATATCTGTACTGATTTATGAGAGAGTTGGAATGGTGAAGAGAGAGTTGGAATGGTGAAGAGAGAGTTGGAATGGAGAATGGAAAAGTTCTCATGTAGTGCTCAAGGAGTTCTGAAGAGAATTCGAGAATTCAGGATGATCCAGAGACGTTTGGAATTATAATTTCTGTTTGAACGACCCACGCACGACTCTCTAAGGATTTTAGCAGTTCTCAACGGAGACGCTGATATCAGTTGAAAAGGATTCTTACTGAGGTGATCGATCGTCAACAAGGTAACGGTTTCTTCTTCGACCAAGTGTACCGTGGGCAAAGCTGAGATCTGACGGAGCGTGCAATTTCTGGTTAAACAGATTAAATTCCCTCACATATTCCTCTGTAAGATAAATCTCAATTTCCTCTTAAACTCCCCTCTCTCTCATAAATCAGTACAGATATTTTTAGAAATATCTGAAGCAAAGTCCTCAAATCACCGCCGAGTGATTTGAAGTTCATTTTCTGTGAAACTGTCTGTTATTATTTTCATATTTTGCCAAATTAATGTAAATGTTTGATGTTAAACTTTGATTCTGAAAATAAATGACTCCATTCATTTGATGGGTCAAAGGTAATAACGTCTCTCGTTACATTTCTGTTAAATTCAATGCACGGCATTACACAGTCAGAAAAATGAAGAACTCGTGAAAAGTATGCATAAATATATTTCATATATTTGTCATACAACAAGTGACACGTACCCACGTGACTCACTACAGTGTATATACAGTTGTGCTTGAACGTTTGTGAAGCCTTGAGAATTTTCCGTATTTCTGCATAAATATATGACCTAAAACATCTGATTTTCACACAAGTCCTAAAAGTAGATAAAGACAAACCGTTAAACAAATGAGACAAAGAATACTTGGTCATTTGTTGAGGAAAATGATCCAATGTTGCATATTTGTGAGTCGCAAAAATATGTGAACCTTTGCTTTTAGTATCTGGTGTGATATGTTTATTTATATATTTATTTATTTATAAAAATCAAAATTCAAAAGTTATTTTCTTTTCATTTAAAGGATACTGTATTGGAGGTCGGATGGAAATTGTTTAAGGGCCACTTTTCACATCAAGCCACATAATACCCACATCTTGCATCCTTGCCTCTCTATGCAGATGATACAGTTGTTTATCGTTGAGCTAAAACAGTTGCTACGGTTTTCCAGCTTCTACAGTCTGCATTTGACATCATTCAGTCAGACTTGTTTAGTCTCAAACTGGTGCTGAATACTAATAAAACCAAAGGGATGTTGTTTTCAAACTGAAAGTCATGCCAACAGTCCTCCTTTCCGTCTTACCCACGCATGGTGTTCCTATTGAGTTAGTGGATTCTTACAAATACGTGGGAATTTTGGTTGCTACACATCTCTCTTTAAAGTCACATGTCGAAAACTAGAAGAAGCTGAAATTTAAACTGGGTTTCTTTTTCAGACATAGATCTTGCTCAACTCTGAATGCCAGGAAACACCTTGTAACCACTGACATTTACATGAATGCCTCTGCCAGCTCCTTGCAGATGTTGGATGCTGTCTACCATGGTGCACTAAGATTCATAACTGGTTGTAACTACCATACCCATCACTGCACACTCTCTACTCATTGGTCAGTTTCTCATTGTTAAATTCACACAGACTCTTACATGTACATTTTCATCTTTAAATCCCTCCTTGGTCTGCTGCCTTCTTATATCGCCTCTTATATATCACGTCGTCAGTGCAGTTACAGCATGCGCACTCAAGACATCATTACCTGCAGCGTTACCTCATTGCAGACTGAAATTGGCCAAAAGGCCTTTTCTTACTCTGCTCCTGCAGCCTGGAACACCTTAAAAAATATCTGAAGCTGTTGAGTTCGATTTCTTTATGGGACTTTAAAAGAATTGATAAGTTCAATAGAAAAATCAAAGCAAACGTTCTTGTTTTTGGTATTTTACCTTGTCTTACAAGGCACCTTGATTTGAATTTGTTTTAGAACACTACTTTTTTTTTGCATTTTATTGTTGTTTATTGTTGTCTGTACCTTATTTGTGTGTGTTTTTTTTAAACAGGTCTCTTGTAAATGAGTCCTCATGACTCAATGAGACTAACCTGTATAAATAAAAAGGTTGAATGAATTATAACAAAGTTATAATGAATTATAACTGCAACTATACATTATACTATTATCTCTGCTTTTTACGAAATCAACTTCCCTTTCCAATTCTTCATGATTTACCATCATATATGGGGGCCGAGATGGTGTAGAGGCAGGGCAGCCGGCTTGGGACCCGAAAGTCCCAGGTACGATCCCCAGTCACTGCACATCACGTGGTGTCTCTGGGCAGCACACCTCATCCCCAAAATGCCCCCTGGGTGCTTTCAATAGCTGCCCACTGCACCACCTGGTGGTGGATGGGTTAAATGCAGAGACTAATTTCACCATTGTATGGAAACATACAGTGCTGACATTGTGATGACATTATTATTATTGTTATTATCATATTATCCACCCTGCACACATATTACACAGTCCCTTGTTGTGTCGCGTTGGTGATTTTGACATGTAAATGGTAAATGGGCTGTACTTGTACAGCGTCTTTCTATCTTATCAAGATACAATCTGTGCCCTCATTTACCCATTCATACAGCACTCTACTATATCTATACAAAGAGCAACCAGTGCTTTAGCACATTCATGCACCGATGGGACACACATCTGAGGCAATGAGGGGTTCAGTGTCTTGCCCAGGGACACTTCAGCATGTGATTGTTGGTGGAATAGAACTCTCAACTCTTGCATTGGAAGAAGACTGCTCTAACTACTCAGCCACAGCTGCCACATGTAGAATGCTTGAAATTAGAGTGCGCAAGTTTCCATGTTAGAACTAATTTTTCCCGCCTTTTTAAGCTAAAAATGCTAACTGGAAGCTCACACTCACTTGCACATTCCAAGTTGATTAAAGAGTAAAATATAAAGACTTAAAGTCAAAATTTTATAAACCTTTGCGCTCCTAAACTGCATCTTTTCACACACAGACAAAAAACATTCTATATCTAATCTATAATTCTATAATCTATAGAAATCTATTCCTTCTGATTCATGATCAGAGCGCTTTAGGAAACTGTCTTTTCTCCCTTCTCTGAGATTTTAATTAATGGATTCTCTGTACACTTACACTGGGAGTTACTCTGTTTGATTCAAGATGGCTGCCACCTAATCAACCTTACCAAACACAGAAATCAAAGCCATCAAGTCATTTTTTATATATATATTGAGTTAATCTTTGGTGTGATAGTAGCTAAAAGTCACTCCTAATACATACCAAGCACTAATGGGACTGTACAATGCATTTTTATAAAGATTTGGAAGATGACGGGCGGTATGAATACTAACCCTAACCCTCACTCAAGTGAGGATTATGATGCTGAGCCTATTGTCAACTTTTCTAACTTCTCTGACTTGATGAATCAACCTAAATTTATTCACCTATTCAGAACTGCACTGTCAAATGTGACATCCTCAAAGGTTCCCACACCAAATATGTGGGACGAGTGATGATGATGATGATGAGGTCTTTATGCATCAGTAGGTGGTGTTAATCTGTGCAAAGGGGTGTTATCACTGTTGCTGACTGCTGCCCAGCATGACTCTTCCTCTGTTCAGAGCGATCAATGTGAAGCGTTGCAGAGAGCTGTCAGCTCACTTCAATGAGAACAAACAGAGTTCCTGTCCACATAGGAAAGTTTTTTTTTACCCCCCAAAACAATCTTTTTATTTGTCTTTTTATAAACATTGCAAAATATACTTTCAGTGGTGGAAGGGCCATATTATGGACTGTCCTAAAGACAAAACAGGCATCTGAGTAAATGGTTTGATTATTGATACCATCATGGTTTTTGTTAGAATATGACAACGATGATACTTCAATACAGTAGTTCCTCATTTATTGAAGGGGTTATGCTCCAGACACCCCTGCAATAGGTGAAAATCTGCGAAGTAGGACCGTTATATCTATCTATCTATCTATCTATCTATAGGTTTTATAAACCCTTCCCACTCTCTTACAATGTTCTTAATGTTCTGAACTCTCTAAACGCCCTAAAAGAGCGCAGACAGACTGATGCTATGGCTACTGAGCCAATCAGCAGCTGGGCTACAGAGCACTGACTGGTCGCCTTCCATCAATCAGCCAGTTGTGTGTCGTATATACAATCTTACGTTGAAAACCCGCTAAACAGCGAGTCCGCGAAAGACAAACTGCGAAGTACCGAGGGAGTACTGTGGTTTCCAGTCTATTATTTTTAAACAGTCTGAATGGGTAATATGGTAATGGTAATATAATGGGAGACTGCGACAAAGTGAAGATTCAAAGTAACCTGCTGGCTTCCTTAGATAGATACCGTTTACTAATTGGCTTGTATAATGTATGTGAATATCTCTGATGCCCCGAGACGACTTCTGTTGTGACTTGGTCAAAGAATCAAAGAAGGGTTGTAAGCTCAATCGTCCAGGTAGATAACAAAAAAGGTTAAATCATGTCATCTGGACCAGTTTCTAGAAAGTTTCACTTCAAGAAACTGGTCCAGATGATATAATTTAACCTTTTTTTTGTTATATGAATCAAAGTACAGTCCACTTACTGAAATACATAGTCTACAAGTTGAAGTCATACAGTCTATAAAGCAAAATACTATAGTCTATAAGTTAAAGTACAATCTATGAGTTGAAGAAATTCAGTCTAGAAATAAAAGTAATACAAACTATTCTATTGATTCATTCAACCTTTATTTATATAGGTTAGTCTCATTGAGCCTCGAGGACTCATTTACAAGAGACTTGTTTAAAATGGACCTGGAGTAAAATAGTACAATCTACAAATTTAGGTAATTCAGTCTACAGGTTCATGTAATAAAGTCTAAAGATTTAAGTAGTACTGTATAAGTAAAGTGCTATGTGTTGTCGTCATCATATGTTCCCAGAAAACAGTGAAATTAGTTCTCTGCATTTAACCCATCGCACCTCGGATACACCCAGGTGGAGCAGTGGGTAGCTATGTAGGTGCCTGGGGAGCAATTTGGGATTGGGCGTCCCGCTCAGAGACACCATGACATGTGGGAATGGATGGGGATCAAACCTGGGACTTTTGGGTCCCAGGTCGGTTGCCCTATCTCTACCCTATCTTGGCCCCTGTATGGTCCACGTATTGAGGTAATACAGTCTACAAGTTAAAACAATCAACAAACTCAAGTAATACACCCTATGAGTTGAAGTTTTATAGACTACTAGTTGAAGCAATACAGCCTATGAGGTAAAGTAATACCGTATATTGATTTAAGTAAAAGTCTACAGCATATGTGCCAAACTAAAGGCCCGGGGACTGAATGTGGCCCTCGTTGACATCTTATCTGGCCCCACAAGATGATATGTGAAACGTAAAATACTTCCATCTCTTGAATCCTTTCAGTAATCTTTGATTACGATGTCAAAAGCACAACAGAGAACATGAAATGAGACCAATCAAACTCTTGTTGAGGAACCTGTGACCAAGAAAAGATGTTGGGCATCTGATTTGAGTTAATGTAGTTTCTGAAATTGACCCTTAGTTGGAAAAAGGTTTTAATTTTGGCCCCTTTGACACCCCTGGTCTACAGTATACAATTAAAGTATTCACAAAAACTTTTCCCATGTTCATGAGCCTAACTTGAGTCAAAAAAATATATCTGGCACAACCCAAATCCGTTTTTTTGTTTATTTGTTAGTTGATTTTTCTTGTTGTATGAGCGTGTGTGCATCTCTGGAACAGGAAGGGTTTTCCTCTGGGATTCTCTGCTGCCACTCTCATTATGAGTCTCGCCCGGCAGCCTCCTCCTCCTCCTCTTCCTCTTTCTGGTCTATAAACGACCCAGAAACTCCATGTGGGTCAGATCATACGGCGAGCCTTCCAGTCCCTCTTCATATCAACCACTGCCCAGTCGTTTCTTTTTTCCCCTGAAGAAATCAACAGGTGGGTTTTTCACCTCCTTTCTCGTTCAGGGTTTGTTTCTCTCTCTCTCTCGGAGTCTTTTCTTGCTCTTTGTGTGCATCCACCCAACCTTTCTTCCTTTCATTCAGAGCCAGACTCAGCTCTCCCAGGAGTCGGTGGATCTGTTCCCACACACTCATTTTTTATTGCCAGCGCCTCACACACATCTCTGAGGAGAAAAGTTAGCAACGCACCGGCTGCCTTTGCTGCCATCTTCTGCGAACAATAGTTATTACTTGTCCACAAAGAGCTACTGACTTTTACCTAGAGGTGTGTTAAAATGGGAATTCTCAATGCTTAACTTCTCAGTTTTCAAATCCTAAAATTAGTCTACTGTTTTTCTTCAAGGTAAAATCAGATCAGTTTGACACCTTTAATAAAACTCAAAGGTAATCTATATTTTTATTGTTGCCACTGTCTATAATCAAATACCTTCCAAAGCACTGCATGAATTTTAATGAAACCTGCAGAAAATAATTAAAGCATATTCAGAGAGACATCCGATAGAGTCAAACCTTATCAAGATGGCTGCCACAGCCAACTCATCTTAGAAAACACATTGGGGTGGGAGGGGGGGGGGTTAACTATGTCTGTTAGCAATATATCTTGCAAACTCCTGGAAAGATATGAACCAACCTTGCAGAATATGATGTAGCCATATACATTTACAACTGAGTAGCTTTTGGAGTCAATACAATGTAAGATGGCTGCCACAGCTAATCGATATTAACCATGACAAAATAAGTTTAACTCAATCAAGCTTGCAGATGTGCTAGAATTTGATGAGGTAGTAGCCGAGTCAATGAAAAACCAGTGATATTGCATGAGGTCGCACAAAGGTTTGGCCAAAATGTCTAGAAATGTCTCTTTTTGGCATAAAATGATCTTAAATAAGAGATGGTTAGCTTGTTTTTGTGCAGTGATTACACATACAGCAGCTGCTTGGTTTCACCGTCCCAGCTAGTGTTCCTTTTAAACTTGTTTATGAGCTGAAGTTAAATTTATGCAAAATTCAAAGCCTGCATCCCAGTCCATGAATGCCAATTATCCCGCCAGGATTCAATTAGGGCCAAAACCACTGCACACTAAATCCAAACCCCACAGAATCTTTTAAACTCTCATTTAGGTTAAACAGATTGTGAATAGCACCGCCTCGAAAGCTAATTTAGTCAAAAGTTGTGGAAACTTTATGACATGTCTTTTGGAAACGATGACAAGCCGAGGTACAAGGAGGTGGGTGAGGGATCTGTGAAAAAAGTTATAGTAGATTAATAAAAGGAACTGTCCAGAGGATCTGACTTTTATTGTATTTTTTACCTGGATTATTGAGCATGAACTTTGAAAAAATTACCTGGACTCATTTAACATCTTCCCTCCCCTCCAATCTGGTTTCAGGAAACAACACAGCACAACCACTGCTTCACTGAAGGTGATGTTGTTGAAGCGCTGGATGCTAACGATTATTGTGCCACACTTTTCTTAGACCTGTCTAAAGCTTTTGACACTGTGGATCAGAACATCTTGTGTCATAACCTCTCAGAAATCGGTTTCTCAGAACACACCATTGGTTGGTTCTCCAACTATCTCTCAGATCGGAGGCAATGTGTTCAACATAATGGTACTTCCTCCAGTTATTTAAAAGTCAACAATGGTGTACCACAAGGCTCAGCTTTAGGACCCACCCTCTTTACAATATACATAGGTAATGTAAGTCAAAGCATCCTTGACACATCCATACATTTCTATGCTGATGACACAGTTGTTTAATGTCGAGCTAAAACAGTTGCTAAGTCTTTCCAGCTTTTGCAAACCGCATTTGACATCATCCAGTCAGATTTGTTCCACCTCAAACTTGTCTTAAATGCCAATAAAACCAAAGGGATGCTTTTTTCAAACAGGAAGTCGGTCTCAGCAGTTCTTCCTCCAATTTCATCCTCAAATGGAGTCCATATTGAGTTTGTTGACTCCTATAAATATTTGGGTATCTTGGTCGACTCACATCTCTATTTTAAGCTCCATGTGGAAAACCTAGTAAAGAAACTGAAAGTTAAACTGGGTTTCTTTTTCAGAAACAGATCCCGTCTAACTCTGAATGCCAGGAAACGCCTTGTATCTGTGACTTTCCTTCCCTCCAATGACTATGGTGACATTTATATGAACGCTCCTACAAGAACTCTGCAGATGTTGGATGCTGTCTATCATGGTGCACTAAGATTCATAACTGGCTGTGATTATCGTACCCACCACTGCACCCTGTATTCACTGGTTAACTGGTCATCATTAACTTCACACAGACTCTCCTGAAGCTCTCGACCTTGACCTCTCCAAGTGGCTTTAAGAATCATTTGGACTCCAGGCAAGAACCAATGCAGTCATGTTCCTGTCTTTAGTTTTCTACATTCACCTTATAATCTAGCTGTTTTTGCTACTTTTTTTTGCCATCTTATTTTAATTTGTTAAAAATATATATATATTTTTTAATCCGTACGCCTCTTTTTTAACCGTCCATTGTTGTCATCACTTTTTGTTGAAATCAGGTCTCTCTTGTAAATGAGTCCTCGAGGCTCAATGGGATTAACCTGTCTAAATAAAGCTTGAATTAATGAAAACTTTGAAATTCAACTCAGAGTTTATCTGAGTTGAATTAGGGCAATACCATTAAAGGGGATGAGTACCGGTACTTATGCAATTATCCATCCGTCCATTATCTTTACCCACTTATTCCTTTTTGGGTCGCAGGGGTCACTGGTGTCCATATCCAGCAGTCGCTATCCGAGAGACAAGGGACACCCTGGACAGGTCGCAAGTCCATCACAGAGTCACTTAGAGATAAACGAGATTAACAACCATTCACACTGTCCTGATCCATGCTCAGTAATCCAGGTAGATGAATCAACAAATTTCAACAAAGTTTTAACAAAGAAGAATCCTTCTGGAGAATGCCTGACTCTGCCTTATTAGAACCATTCACTGTCTCACTCACACCTAGGGACAATTTAGAGTTACCAATCAGCCTAACATGCATTTTTTTTGGTCTGTGGGAGAAAACTGGAGTACCCGGGAAAAGACCATGCATGCACGGAAAGAACAAGCAAACTCCACTCAGAAAGTTCCCCGGATGGGTTTCAATCCAGCGACTTTCTCACTGAAAAGCAACACCTCTACCAACTGAGCCATGCCTATGCAATCATTTGTTTTAGTTTATTTTTATTTAATTGGTATTACTCTGCGCGGTATTGTGGCTCAGTTGGTGGACATTTCTGTATGAAGTTTGCATGATCTCTCCATACATTCATTGGATTTCTCCGGGTACTCCTGTTTCCTCCCACAGACCAAAAACATGCATGTTAGGCTGACTGGTAACTCTAAATTGTCCCTAGGTGTGAGTGAGAGAGTGAATGGTTGTTTGTCTCGTTTGTCTCTATGTGGCCCTGTGATGGACTTGCGACCTGTCCAGGGTGTACCCCGCCCCTTGCACAGTGATTGCTGGACATGGGCACCAGCGACCCCCGTGACCCAAAATGGAATAAACAGGTAAAGATAATGGATGGATGGATGGATGGATGGTATGGTATGGTAAAAACATGCATGTTAGGCTGATTGGTAACTATAAATTGTCCCTAGGTGTGAGTGAGAGAGTGAATGGTTTGTCTCGTTTGGCTCTATATATGTGTCCCTGTGATGGACTGGAGACCTGTCCAGGGTGTCCTCCACCTCTCACACAGTGACTGCTGGATATGGGCACCAGTGACCCCCCCTGTGACCCCAAAAAGGAAGAAGCGAGTAAAGATCATGTACAAATGGATGGATTGATTTGGTTTTATTTTAATTTTGAAAAAAGGTATTTTCAAACATATTTTTTTTTTGTTCAGAATATCTATTTATATTGACCACGACCAATTAATGAAAGAAATTAAACAGAAAAACATACAACAGTATAAAAACTATGCTTGTTGTATATTTAAGGGTTGGTCTAAATAGGGATTTTAAATATACCTGTAGTTCGAGAAAATACGTTTAGGCATAACCTCGACTAAAACAACCAGATTTTACTGCTGTACCAAGTAACGAAAGGTACCACAACCTAAAAACGCTAAACCATCATCTGGACGTTTAAGGGCAGGTAGAAGAAAAATAATATTTAAAATATTTTGTTCAGAGTAGTAATTTGTTGGTAAAAAAAACAGTTTACTGAGGAAAGTAAGAAACATATAGTTTTGATCAAATGTGTATAATTTGGTTTGTTTATGAGGCAGTTTATATAAAACTGTCCCCAATTTCCAGTTAATTCACATGAACTCCCACAAAATTATCTAGCTTAACTTCCAATGAAAAGTTTCTGGAAATTTTCCATCACTTTCTAATCATGTCTTGGACAGAAAACATACGATGACAACGTTCAATGAAAATAGCATTTCTTGAAGGAATGCATACAGTATTGCCCATCGCCTAGCATGTCAAAATTTAAACAAAGATCTTTTTCAATCTGTTAGCAGTCAAAGTATGGTTGGATGATGACTCTTAACTACCCCCACACCAAGAATAAGCTCATATCTTTAACATCTGACTGGTATTTTTGTGTTGATTAGCTCTGGCGATCCTATTGAATTGGGTTGACTCAAAAAGTTCATTGTTGTCGATGTCAAACCAATAAACTGTTCTGAGTTTTATTTAAAATCAGTTCAGTGGTTTATAAGATATTTTGCCAGCAGACAAGAATACCAATACATGCACACAATTACACACCTTACATGGTTTTAAACATGCATAGCCAATTCCAATGGGTTTCATAAACACACGTTTAAAGTATTTTTTTCTTAACGTAAAAAAAACACTGAAAATTTTCTCAAGGCTGTAAAACTTGTTCCCGTCTCATTCAGGCTCAACGCAACTCTCAATAAATCCACCATATGAATGTTTCTGTTCAGTGCCCTGAGATGACTTCTGCTGTGACTTGGCGTTATATAAATAAACTGAATTGAATTGAAATTGAATCAATCATCTACAGAAATCCAGGAACCGTCATTAGAGCTCTATTTTTCAAGCAAGTGTGCAAAGAAAAAGCATAAAACTATCTAGTATAGCAAGACATCTTCCAATTTATGATGTCATTTGGTCCTTCTTAATATAGATACATTACCATACAGTGTGTCAAACAGTACACTAAATATTATCTGCACAATGATAGGCTGCTAGATTTAGCCCAGCAACACTGTGAAAACATGGGTGGTATGATATGTTACAGTGAGACAGAGGGGCTGGTACAGGGAAATACCAGACGGGACAGGGTCAAAAAAGGAAAGCATATTTCAGAAGAGGATAAGACGAATCTACTCATATGGAAAACAAAAGTGCAGCAAATGGACAGAACAACGAAAAATCAAAAGCTAGAAAAGAAAGAAAAAAAAAAAGAAACAAGGAACATTCCTAAGTAGGGTATCTGACATCACTCAGCAGCCATTCATCATACCATCTGATGGCTATTTTCAGCCCGAGATGACCCACCAGCTGCACTGAGGACTAGTGGGCAACGGACACCAAGACAGGAGAAAGTGTGGGGGGTGGACAACAAGGGCCAGGCTCTATTTATTCATTCAGGCTGGTTTTAAAGGCAGAAACTGAAGAGAGAGAAAAGTCAAACAAGAGGAAATCCACCTCCCAGAGAGCAGAGTCAATATCACCGATCCCAGAAACACAAATAAACCATTACTGGCCTTTCTCAGTTAGTCAACGTCTTGGTCTTTGTACTTCACTGTATGGGGTGCCGTTTGTAAAGTTGCATCAGTCAAAAATTAAAAGTAATTTCTTTGGTTTATGTAGCCTTTCATAAGAAAAAATATATACCCCCCCCACAAGTCATATTTTCACCATAGCACGGTGGCGCAACTGGTAGAGCTGCCGCCTCTCAGCAAGCGGGTCCCCAGTTCAAATCCCGGTCTGGGGGCCTTTCTGGGTGGAGTTTGCATGTTCTCTCCGTGCATGCGTGGGTTTTTTCCGGGTACTCCAGTTTTCTCCCCCAGACAAAAAACATGCATGTTAGACTGATTGGTAACTCTAAATTGCCCCTAGGTGTGAGTGAGAGAGTGAATGGTTGTTTGTCTCGTTTGTCTCTATGTGGCCCTGTGATGGACTTGCGACCTGTCCAGGGTGTACCCCGCCCCTCGCACAGTGAATTCTGGACATGGGCACCGGTGACCCCCGTGACCCAAAATGGAATAAGCGGGTAAAGATAATGGATGTATGGATGGATATTTTCACCATGCCATTCATACAATTATAAATGTCATAGTTCCAAACTAAATATTTAGTTTACAAACTAAATACTTAGCTTGAAGTTAAATATTTAGTTATCAAGCTAAATATTTATCTCCATACTAAATATTTAGTTTACAAACTAAATGTTCATGTCCAAGATAAATGTTTAATTTGCAAACCAAATGTTTAACTTGCAAGTTAAATATTTAGTTAGTGAACTAAATATTTAAGTGTAAATTAAATGTTTAATTTCCCAGCTAAATATTTATTTTCAAAACTAAAACATTTAATTTCCAAACTAATTTATTGTCCAAGCTAAATGTTTAATTTCTAAATTAGAAATTGAATTTCTAAGCTAAACATTTTATTTGCCAACTAAATATTTAGCTCAGACCTAAATATTTATTTTCCAAACAAAATATTTGATTTCCAAAATAAACATTTAATTTGCTAACTAAATATTGAGCTTAGCCCTAAATATTTATTTTCCAAACTAAACATTTAATTTCCAAAATAAATATTTAACTTGCAAGTTAAAGATTTAGTTTGTAAATTAAGCATTTAGCTTGAACATAAACATTTAGTTTTTCATCTAAATATTTAAATATTTAGCTTGCAAGTATTTAGTTTGTTAACTAAATGTTTAGCTTGTAAATTAAATATTTAGTTTGGAACTATGACATTTCTAAAATGTATGAATAACATAATGAAAATATGACTTTGAAAAAAAAAATTTCTTATGAAATGCTAAATAAACCAAAATATTACTGTTAATTTTTGACTGTGTAACTTTACAAACGACACCTCATACAACTGAACTTTACAGATGGTTACATATAAAACCAAAACAGACCAAACTAAACATTTACAGGAAGAGGTTCAGACCTGGTTTACCATCACATGAACAACACTTTAAACTAGGCGTGTTACAATCCTAACTACCGGGACAGGCGTGAATATGGCACAGTAAAAGTCACACATTGGATGTGTAGGATTTATTAAAAGAAAAGGAGGACTTTAGTATAAACTCTTTTCTATATTTTTAGCAACTTTCATGACAATCTGTTGACCCGAAAGTGGTTTTTGAAGCCCCAAAATCAGGAAAATTACAAGAAATTTATTTCCAGTTATTGTGAGAAATTCACATCTTTCTTTAATTCCTCTGAAATTGCATTAATAATTTGAACAAAAGTTGTATTATTTTGCATTATTTCATATTATTATTGCTGCTTCATCCAACAAAATTAATTTTAATTTTCGAACTATATATTGAACCAGATTATAAAGGTGCAAAATCAGTGAATGGGTCTGTAAGGCGCATTAAGCCAAAACATTTTGACATATTTGAGCGCTGTATTCCACATTAATTATAAGGCTCACTGTTGATTTTTGCGCAAATTAAAATGATTTTAAGTGCACCTTAGTCTGAAAAATACGGTCTTTATGTTTTGAGATCCTCGTGTTCAATTATTTACTTGTGTCTTCTTTTTTTTCCAGTTCCCTCCTTCTGGGCCACCAGTTCAGTCAGCCTGCCACGCCCACCTTCACCTGCTCCCATGTGCACAGCTGTAGCCAGTTCTCTCAGTATATTTGTAGCTCTACATCAGCAGCGCATTGTTTGGCTTCATGCCACCGTTTCAGTCCTCATGTCTTTCCTGTTCCTTACGCTCCTCAAGATTATTGTGTCTACTTTTTATTTTTTTTATTTTTTTTGCTGCCACATCTGCATTTTCTTTTATAATAACTTGTTTGAGATCCTCAGAGTCTGCATTCTGGATCAACCGTGTCAATTGTAGCGTTTACAAAACGCATGAAGGCTGTAATAAATCACTTGAAAATGTCAGAGCATTCCAAAGTAGGGGCTTAAAATAAGAAAAGGGAAAGTTTAAAGCAAGTTGAATCAACATTGGGTGTTCAACGAAAGAAGTTCCTTTTAATGCATTCTTGGGCGTTGTGAAAGTCTAAGTGTTTTCTTTGGGTATTTTATACTAGTATAGCAGTGATAGCTATTCCTATACTTGAATTCTGGAATTTTATTGGTTATCAATGAACCAAAGAACAAAGCCACAAAGTTGAATATTGACCTTACTCTCATTAGTTAGTAAAATTATCTGTAGAAGAAACCAAAGCGGTCACATATCAGAAGATAAGTTCCCAACTCCCTTTTTGTGTGCACTAAAACCTCTTGGTTCAAAAGCAACCCGGTGCTGGGTCAAATATGACCCAAACTAACACTGGGTACCTCAATTATCAGTTTGACCCTGCATACAGGGTTACATTCTCTATTATTACTCTAACATTAGTAGTGATAAAACATCTATAAACCTTGACAAAAAAAATCCCCCAACACACTTGACTTAAGGCCAAACTATTCAACATTAAAGCGGACTTCTTTCTTGCACATGCAAAAACAAACAAATGTGCCAAGTGACATAATGACATGAATAAATCAGCCAAACAGCTCTTCTATTCCTAGACAGTCCTTTTCATTTTTAACACTAATTGAATGAACACAGATTTTCCAGGCCGTCACAACCCTACAAAAACAAAACTCCTGAGGCAAGATTTAATAAAATATGGAGTTCTACTGATAGTCAGCAGAATGCAAAAGTTAGACTACTTAAACTAGTTTTCCCATCCAAAGCAGGCTTTATATACTTTAGTTTACGTGGACAACAAAGGAACACTAGTCCTGTGTTAGTTTCTTGGAAAATATTTGGATGACCTCTGATATGCGGTCACTGATCAGAATCACTGGGGCAGCTGGCTTTTTGATATTTCATTCAGTACCATATGGGTCAGCAGACTTCGGGACACACACAAACCAAGCTTTGAAGTCCTACCAGAGCGACACTTGATGATCTCTCCAAACTCGTCCTCCACTGGCTCGTCACAGTAATCCTCAGGGCAAACACCCTCTGCCATCTTCAGGGCTAGAAAGGGTTAGTCGTAGTAAGAGTTGAACGAAGAGTAAATCCACCAGGAAAGAGGCAGGTAGGGAGCAGAACCCAAATCCAGAAAAGATGGAGCGCACAGTGTAAACGCAAGAGCCGGACTAAGATCAAGGCAGAGGGCACCAAAGGAGCAGGAGCTGCCGGTCTGTCACTGAGGGACAGATGAAGAGAAGCAGGTGGGAGGGTGAGGAGGGGGGTAGAACATTCCCACCTTTAAATAGTAGGTTGTTATGAAGTGGCTCATACTGCGTGGCAGACGCCAAGCGTAAAACTTGACACCAAGACGATCCGTGACCATAGACGTTTATTTCCGCACTGGGACGGGAATACAGCCTGGTTACAAAGCATCAAGGTGAATATATCATGGCCTCCATGTAGGCTGGAGTCATGCAACACAATCTACTGCAAATGGAAAGTTAAGGGACACAAACGCCATTGACACACAGAGATGCATTTACTATACTCCTTTGGGTGACCATTGATATACAGCACACCACAAAGATTGGTCGAGAACCCCCTTTAGAAAAATGGTAAACCAGGAACAAGGGGTTGTTTTTTTTGGAACACCTAAATTCAGATTGACAACTCTCTTTATGGGAAAAAAAAATACAATGATAGGCCCTTTTAAGCACTTGTCTCAAAGTCAAAAACTAAATAGGACTAAATATACTTTCCCATCAATACTTAAATGTTCCTTAGCAAGTTGCACTTTGACCACAGGTTTTTGTGGCCATAAAGTTTCTGTCTGGAAATTTGAGCACATTTTTGTTAGGACTGGTAGAGTTCCTTTGAATTGGTTGGTTGTGTGGCAAAGACCCAACATTTAGACGCAGTACAAGAATATTCAATGCCAAGGCACTGGGAATGTGTCAAGAGCTTAGTTAGCAATCCTTGTCCAATTAGAAACCAGTTCTGATGTAAGTTTGGGATCATTGTCCTGTCAGAAAATCTGACTGTGTCCAAATTTCAACAGTCTGTTTATTTAAGGTGAAGATGAAGGATTCAAGGTTCTTTAATGGCATTTGTATCGCATGTGGCACATGAGGTGGAACAAAATTGTATACACAGGGTCCTAGTTACATTCAGCAATAGCATTGAGGCATTTGAATGTAGTCCCCTTTCATTATTTCATCCACTATGTGCAAAGACCAGTGCTGCTGGCAATGAAACAGGCCCATAGCTTGATTCTACCACTCCCATGCTTGACCTTTGGTACACCATTTATCCATCCATCCATCCATCCATCCATTATCTTCTGCTCATCCAAAGTAGAATCATGAGGCAGCAGCTTGAGCAGTGAGGCCCAGACATCTCTTTCCACAGCCACCTCTTCCAGCTCTTCTGGGAAAATTTCAAGATAATCCCAGAACAGAGATGTAGTCTCTCCAGCATGACCTGGGTCTTCCCCAGGGTCTCCTTCCAGTCGGACATGCCCGAAGAACCTTCCTAGGCAGCTTGAAGCTGCGGCTTTTCTTTTCTTGAATCTCCAAATTCTTGGGAATATACTGTAAAACGTATGTTCCTGTGAACAGAGACAATGGTTTTCCAGCAGTTTGCAGTCATCATTGTATACCTATTTATTCTACAATCAAGATAACTAACAAGAAGTTAATAGGATGCAGCTCCACCTAGGGGAAAAGGGGCAAAAGGAAGGGGGAAAGCCAGGGACGAGCAGGAATCCTAATGTCACACTTGGATTTTCTTTTTAACCTGGTAAAATAAGCAGTTTTATTCCTTGTAGATCCACTGCAAAAAAAAAGATGTCCACAATTATTCATTATTAACTTTAACCAAAATTTAGTTTTAAATAAATTGTAAATTTCCCATAAATCTTTAGTATTTTTGTATTAGTACTGTTACACATTCTTCCTTTAACGTTTGCCTCTGATGGAAAAGCGCTCTGCTCATTGGTTGGATGGGAGTGCCTGTGACACACACTATTATTAGATCTGCTGAGAAACTGATATGCCCACTTTATATTTCCCGACAGTTTAAAAGAAGCAAATTGTTTACCGTTATGGCTCATTACACACATTGCAGCAAGCATTTATGAGCCTGAGAGCTTTTATTATTAGATGTGATATGACGGATCCAGGAGCATCTGCAAGGAGGGAAAAAAATTAAGAAAATTCACAGAGTCATGCGCAAGTGTGAAAATTTACATTCTGTAAATTTACTTTTTTTTTAAGAGTACAGTATATAGAGTTTTTAATATTTATTTATTTAGGTGAGTTTTTAAGTGAACCAAGCACAAGTAAGATAGTAAGGTTAAAGAGATACTGACTGAATTGACCAAAACAGGATTATTTTAAAATGGAATGAAGTTCTAAGAGATTTGCCTTTTTTGCCTCCTGGGCTATTTAACAGAAAAGCTGTCATCCATCCATCTATTCAACCATCTATTTTCTACTACTTATCAAGGTTCAAGGTTTTTTTTTATCGTCATTCGCATCACATGTGGTACATGAGGTGGAACGAAATTGTGTACTCAAGGTCTAACTACTTATCTATAGCCAGAGACAACAACTCAAAGAGGGACGCCCTCTTCCCAGCAAAACTTTCCAGCTCTACGTTGGGAATCTTTAGTTATTTCCAGTCCAAAGAGAATAAAAAAATTTAAAAAAAAAAACTTTCAAAAGTTCTAGTTTGTCCCTGGGGTTTCCTTCCAGGTGGATGTCCCAGGAACTCCTCCAGCAAGTAACTACCTATGGAGGGTGAAACATCTTTCCACAAAAAATAAACTGTCCAGATGACCTGATTGACCATTATTGGATCTTGTACCTGGATGATTGAGCATGAACTTTGATGTCTTGAACCACTTTGGCTGTGGCTGCCTGCCTGGGAGGAGTCGACAGGGGACAGAACAGCCCCCAGAAACCATCTTAACACCAGCAAACTGATTGGTCCACTAAAGGAGTGTACTGCTTAGTGGGGAAAACTGTTTACTTGGGACTCCTCAGACTGATGAAGCCCTCTGGATAGAGGCCGGAACGTCTTTCCAAAAAAAGAAACTGTCCATGACCTGACTGACCATTATTGGATTTTGTACCTGGATAATTGAGCATGAACTTTAATGTGAATTTTCTAGTTGTTTGACTTGTTTGACCATTGTTACTTTAAGAACTTGTCCAATTTACTTGGCAAAAAGCACTTCAAACAACAAACTTCCATGTTAGCCTCTTAGCTTCAAACTAAGTTAGCATAGTTAGCTTCAATGAACCAAAGTATATTTCTGTGCAACATGTTTACCTGCAAAAACAAATATATTTATAAAGTTATTCACAGTAATTAGACAACATCTGTTTCATTTATCACTGAGAAAGCTCTGCCTTCCATTCTACTTTTGGAAACCCTAGGAGCCACAAGTAAACCCGAGTCTGAGAGTGAAGTGCTCTGTGGGGAAAACATGGAGCAATAAGATCTGTAATATAAGATGGAGCTAGGTTGTTGAGAGCTTTGTATGTTAGAAGTAGGATTTTGATTCAATTCTGAATTTGACAGGGAGCCAATGGGGATCAGCTAAAACTGGAAACATGTGATCTCCATCAACTTTCATTAAAACTCTGGCAACAGCATTTTGGATCAACTGAAGTATTGAACTTAAAAACTTTTTTCAATCCTTCATGTACTTTACCAGTTAGCTGAGGAAAACATTTTAAAACTTTTCTGTCTGGTGTGCTGGGAGAGACTGTGCATTTTCAAACTGACCTTGATGTGCAAACTTTCCATTGCCCGGCGTCCCAGAAGTTATTGCACAGTAAAGTTTTGTTTGTTATCCGTTTCAAAAGCCTTCCCAAATCTGCACTTCCCTGAGGTGCACAAGTGATTTCAAAGATGATGGTCCAGGCTTCTTGGGCAATAGACGGGGATTTTTTTTAAAGTTTTTACTCAGACAATATCCCTGGTTTCTCCAGCCATGTTTGGAACTTGGGTGCAGTTGTTCGTACACTTACAAACTGACAGATGAAGAAATGTTCAGGTCATGTACATTTTTTTTTTTTTACATGACAAACATTTGCATTTCTAGTGTTCATCCAAGTCTAGCAGTTTTATTTTTTAGACTACAGTATAAGGAAAAATTACTGGTCATTTATTTAAAATTAAAAATGTTTTAGATGAGAAACCAGTATATGCTTCAAGGTAGGTTTGTTTACAGTATTCCTTGGTATATGTCTCACACAACACACGTCCCCTGTCCCCTCTGCCATTCTGCATACATCCAAACCCCCTAAGATTAGCTATGAATCAGAATCAGAATAAGCGTTATTATCATTGTACCGAGATACAGTGAGAATATAGACGAGGCGGTCCATGAAGCACTAACAGTCCATTGTCCTGATAAGATGAAAGTCAGCTGGCACAGTTCTGATAAGCCTCCACAGAAGCTCAGGGGGCTGGTGGGGTTGCGATAGATGAAGCTTTTCCTTAGTTTACACATTTCCCAGAAGAAATTTGATAAGTCGGACTGTTTGAGGCCAATTGAGGGAGTCAGATTCAGATAAGCCATAATTGTTGATTTTTACAGGCAGACTATTTTTCTTGTCGGCCTTGAGTCTTACTGGTACTTCCAAGATCCGAAATGGCCAGATTAGGGTACATTCTACTGGTCCGTGCTTGTTCCAACATGCTGGTGAGTCCCAAAACCGCTGGTGGCCTGCAATTCAAATCACTTCCATCTATGGTTTAGCTCGTAAATCAGCTGATTTTGAGTCCTCAAAGCACAAACCAAACTTTCACAAGCAGGCAGCCTGACGAGGGCCAAATTAGCTGCAGCTGTCTTCTTTGTACTTCTTTCTTCAGGTCTCTCTTGTAAATGAGTCCTCGAGGCTCA
The DNA here is from genome assembly GCF_014905685.2 of Nematolebias whitei. Lineage (NCBI taxonomy): Eukaryota > Metazoa > Chordata > Actinopteri > Cyprinodontiformes > Rivulidae > Nematolebias > Nematolebias whitei. The sequence continues at coordinate 10,987,543 of NC_056520.1, read as the reverse complement.
ATGGGATTTACCTGTATAAATAAAGGTTGATTGTACGTTGATAAACCAGGAACCAGATAATTCCAAAAACAGGAAAATTGTTATAAATCCAAAATGCAATTTTGGCCTCTTCAATCAACAGCAGAGAGACACAACACATTCCACTTCCCCCAGAGACATATCCAGCTGAACGTGTTGTCCGGGCAGACCTGAGAGTTCTCCAGGACCCTGTCGCTTTGATGAAAATATTTTGTCATTTGCGTCGAAAGTCCATTTGGTCAGATCCATAACAGTAGTTTTCATTTCGGAAGATGTGTAAAAATAGGAGTACTTATACAAAGACAAAGAGCAAAAAAAGCAGGAGGAGAGAAAGGAGAGGGAAGCAAATGTGTGCGCCTCGTTCCAGAGCAAGTGAGAGAAAAAAAAAACAAGTTCCAAAGGGGAACAGTCAGTCACCTCCTCTACATGGATGACAAATCCACATCATACAGCATCAAGCTATACGCCAAAGACAAGCGAGACAGTCTCACTGATGCATCTGGAGAAATGTGGTTGAATGGTATCCAATAAACTCTAGGTGATTACAGCTGAAGGGGTTGAACTGACTGAAGGCAACAAAGTAATTGTTCAGGACAGATAGACCTTAAGAGTCCCTCAGGTAAATGACAACCACGCTGAGGCCACAAGAAATTCAACCACAACCAAGCACCTACAAAGAGTAAGGCAGGTCCTAAAGAGCCAGCTGAATGGTAAGAACAAAGTCAAAGCTATCAAAAGGAAGGGGGTTTCACCCAAAGTCCAGCACCCTCAGACTACCAGGCCTCTTGTAGAGGACGCAAGTTTGAAGTGAATTTACATATGCTCATGTAGAAATATGCCAAAAATTTCTAGTGCTGTAAATGTTTTAAACTAATGATTTGTTTGACCATAGATTCAGTGAACTTCCTGTTAAAATCTTGCTCATCTGTGCATTTGGGGGCTGAGATGGGGTAGAGGTAAGGCAGTCAACTTGGGACCCGAAAGCCCCAGGTTTTATTCCCAGCCATTCCCACATGTTGTGGTGTCTCTGAATAAGACACCCAATGTAAGACATCCAATCCCCAATTGCTCCCCGGGCACCTAGCCCACTACTCTACCTGGGTGCATCTCAGGTGTGAAGGGTTAAATGCAAAGACCCAATGTCGTCATTGTATGTTCCCATACAATGACAACAACACATAGCACTTTACTTAATAGGATAAACGTATCTTCCCAGGTGAGAAACAATGTCTACTATTGGCTACAGAACTGTTGAAATTATGGAAAACTTCCATTACATCAACTAGATTAGTTGTTGCCTCATCTTTTACTTTAAGGTCAATTTTAACCAGTGACAAAATGAAATACCAGGGTTGTATATTAGACCTGTCAAAGTTGTTCGTATTAAATCAGTAAAAAAAAAACGCTTGACATTTTATCACTCTTGTTCAATTCACACCTAGTTTCACTGCTCCACTTTCACCCTCGGTAACTGTGGCATGAAAAAAAGTGTCATGGGAAAAAGAGGAGATATCCAAACAGACCAAGGAGCTCATCAAATATTTTTTACAAAGCTTTGGAGAGCAGTCCAGCATTCACAGAACATTACAAGATCACACTCTTCTCGATGCCCTCATCCGTCTGAAATGCTGCTCTAACATCTGAACTGGACAAGTTAGTTTTATAGAATAACCTCCAGCCCAAGCCCTCGGCTCCTCCCCTCCATGTCTGAGCCATCATCATCGAAAGGTCGGCTGCAGACAGGAAGGAGTGGATCTGAGCCAAGGACTCGGCTTGAAGACATGTCACCAAATCATATCAACTCTGTCACATCAACCAATCCTTCAGGATAAGAAAACTTTCTGTTCCCAACTGACCACGACTGTTTCATGGAACACTGTGGGTTATATACACTTTAATATAGGACAAAAATAAATGGAGCAAGTGAGAGCAAATAATACACAGTACCTTGACAAGTGTCCACACGTTCTTTCATTGTTGAGAACGGAAACCATGAAATCCTGTTTATGGAAGCTGCCATGTTGGAACTGTCCCTGTGTATAAGAGATGTAAGGCTTTAGGTCCTACCTACTCCCTGAGCACACAATCGTGGTCTTAGGACCTTAAGTTCAAGAATTTAACATTACAGAAAGAAAAAAATGATAATAAATCCCTACCTTTTTAAGGGAATACATGTTGCCTTTTGCGCTAGTGTTTTAGACCAAGCTCATCTTAAGATGAGAAAATACAGTCATAGTGTCATCTTTGCAGAGTAAAGTTACCTTAAAGTAATACCCAGAGTTGAATATCAACAAATAAAAAGTAAATAAATCAGGGACCCCGAGTAAATAAATAAATAAACAAGAGTTTTGTATACAAAGGGAGAGAGAAAACAGGAACCAGAAATCTGCGGAAAATAAAATACGAGTTGAGAATGATCAGATCTGGAATACTGTCAGACAGAAGGATCGACTCTCACCTGCGTCTCGTCTCTTCTGTCTTTTAGGTGTAGAGGGGACGAGTGGAGGATTCCAGAACCAGAGAAAAAGACCAAGGTGGACGACCAAGAGTTCCAGGGGTAAATGGTTCTTTGATGGTGGGCAAGTGGGGAAAGAGGTGAAAAGCAATTTCTCTAAAAACTCTCATGTAAGAGGAGACGGACCATGGTTCGAGTCTCAGATGGCAAGTTTCTTCAGAAGACCAGAAAATTCAAGGAACCAAGCAAGAAGCAACTGAAAAAAAATACACAGAATGTGGTCCGTTAGCACTCACTCAGAATCACAAAGAGTTAAAGGCTGTCGGTTTATTCAGCCAAGCAAACCAAACGCAGCATTAGCTTCGGCTTAAATAGTGACAGGTGGTTGTCAGTTCATCAGCTGCAGCTGAGTCCAGCAGGCTCCACCTGTCATTCAGGAGCTGCAAGGCAGGTGATCAGTGGCATAAAAATGAAAAACACTGGAATCCTCACACAGAACTGTTTTTGCAAAGCATGAAAAATAAAAATATTGCTTGTGATCTCTCATGATCTGTTAGTTACGGTGGCCCTGAGGTGTAAATGACAAACGTTTGATTTTTTTTTTAACAGAATTACATTAGAAAAAACTGAATTACATTTGAAAAAACAAAGTTATATTAAGTCAAAGCCAAAGTCAAAGTAACCGAAACGAAAGTGGGGAAAAGAATGGAATTGCTTTTATTTTTTTTAAATTACATTTGAAAAAAATGGAATTGCATTAAAAAAAAAAACCTGAATTACATTTGAAAAAAATGGAATTACATTAAGCCAAAGCAAAAGTAGCCAAGGCAGAAGTGGTGAAAAAAAACAGAATTATATTAATCCAAACTGGAAGTGGTAGATTTCTTTTGTGTGTGTGTTTCTTTACTTTATTTACAACATTAAAAGTGAACAACATAATGTTCAGTAGGGTCATTCCTACTATTTGGTGCCTTTTGAGTCCCCATGCCATAATGTGGTATATTTTGTTTAAAGGTGGGTTAATACATGCATTTATTTTATTAATCTCATCTTATATGTTTGACTCCCCTCTACCATTAAACACAACTACATGTACACAAGATGAATTTATTTAAAATAATTAAAATCTACTTTTAAATGCAACTTGGGTTTAATGCCATGTCCCCTTTCGTGCTTCCTGAAATTAAGTTACAATTCAGAGTAATAAAAATAAAAAAGTCATTTTTTAAAAATAATTTTTATAGTACTATTTCTAATAGTTCTCATTCATAATTTAATTCAAATTTTTTCAAATGTAGTTCCATTTTTTGAAATGTAATTCCATTTTCTTTTCAAATGTAATTCAATTTTTTCAAATGTAATTCAGTTTTGTTTGTTTTTTTTACGCAATTTCATTTTTTCCCCCCACTTCCGTTTCGGTTACTTCTGCTTTGACTTAATATAACTTCGTTTTTTCAAATGTAATTTAGTTTTTTCAAATGTAATTAGATTTTTTTTTTCAAATGTAATTTAATTTTTTCAAATGCAATTCCATATTTTCAAATGTAATTCTGTTTTTTTCACCACTTCCGATTTGGCTACTTCCGCTTTGGCTTAATATAATTTAGTTTTTTCTAATTTAATTAAGTTTTTTCCAAATGCAATTCAGTTTTTCCCCCACCACTTCCGTTTTGGCTACGTCCGCTTTGGCCACTTCCGGTTTATGCTTAATATAATTTCATTTCTTCAAATTTAATTTAGTTTTTTTCACCACTTCCGATTTGGCTACTTCCGCTTTGGCCACTTCCGCTTTGGCTTAATATAATTTTGTTTTTTCAAATTTAATTGTTTTTTTCCAAATGTAATTCAGTTTTTTTTTCATCACTTCCGCTTTGGCTTAATATAATTTCATTTTTTCAAATTTAATTCAGTTTTTTTTCACCACTTCCGATTTGGCTACTTCTGCTTTGGCCACTTCCGGTTTATACTTAATATAATTTCGTTTTTTCAAATTTAATTAAGTTTTTTCCAAATGTAATTCAGTTTTTTTTTCATCACTTCCGCTTTGGCTTAATATAATTTCATTTTTTCAAATTTAATTTAGTTTTTTTTCACCACTTCCGATTTGGCTACTTCCGCTTTGGCCACTTCCGCTTTGGCTTAATATAATTTCGTTTTTTTCAAATTTAATTGTTTTTTCCCCAAATGTAATTCAGTTTTTTTTTTCATCACTTTCGCTTTGGCTTAATATAATTTCATTTTTTCGAATTTAATTCAGGTTTTTTTTCACCACTTCCGATTTGGCTACTTCCGCTTTGGCTTAATATAATTTAGTTTTTTCAAATTTAATTGTTTTTTTTCCAAATGTAAGTCAGCTTTTTTTTCACCACTTCCGTTTTGGCCACTTCCGCCTTGGCCACTTCCGCTTTGGCCACTTCCGCTTTGGCTTAATATAATTTCGTTTTTTAAAATTTAATTCAGTTTTTTCTAAATGTAATTCAGTTTCTTTTCCAAATGTTGTTCATTTACATCTCAGCACCACAGTAGTTAGTGCTAGGAGTATGTGTTGTTAATGACTGTCAGCTACTACCATACCAAATTTAGCTCAGTATCTGTTACATTTTCTGAGTTATATGTGTAGGCTACAGCCGACCAACTTAAACTGGGTTAGCTACTTTATGACTTCATGAGAGTTTTAATAAAATCCATCCAGTGGTGCACAAATTATTTTACCTACAGACAAATAGGGTTGGTTCCAGCAGTTGATACCAAAGTTTTACACAAAGCTGTGGCCCAGTGTGTAGTGTTCAAAGTATGTTTAGGGGTGGATGATCGACTACTACCACACCAAATTTTAACTCAATACCAGTAAAACCAACTTAAGTCCGGCCATTTTTAATTTCCCTGCTGTGTCAGCCATCTGTAATTGGCCTAACAAAAGGTAATTGAAGGATTTGTACTGGAACAAGTTTTAATGGTTTTGTTCCAGCTTCAACTTCAGTGTTTCTAATGAATTTCTCGTTTTCTTTAAAAGTCAACTATCCAGATTCTGAAGTTAGTGAATAGTTTGGGATTAGCAAATAATTGCTTAATCTCTTCTCATTTGACATGATTAATAATTTAATATCTTTACATTTCTTTTAACTTTAAGCACTTACCGTAATGTTCTGCTGCATTCTTCTCTGAAACATTTTCTGCCATTGGTTTATCAGCTAAAGTGACTAAAACCTTTACTTGTTATGATAAAATGAGGATCTCTCTCATTTGTGTCATGTGTCCAGCCTTCCTCAGTGTTTTTCCCTCGTGTTGCCAGCTCCTGCTGCACCTGTCCTTCATTGTCCTCCCCCAGGTGTTTGTAATTATTCTCTCGTTAGCATCTCTTTATATTCTTGTTGTTCCCCTGTCGGTGGATTGTCATGTGAAGACGTGCATGTTCTGTCTCCCTGTTAACAAATGTCAGTTTTGTTGCCATGTCAGCGTCTTCTTTTTGTTTAATAGATCATGTTCTTTATTTAATCCTCCAAATTCCCCACGTTCTGTCTGCACTTTGGCTTCAATCCACACCAGATTATGATATTAAATTCTAGGCGGCACGGTGGTGCAGTTAGTAGACCTGTTGCCTCTCAGCAAGGTGGTCGCCGGATTGAATCCCGGCCGGGGACCTTTTTGTGTGGAGTTTGCATGTTCTCTCCGCGCATGCGTTGGTTTTCTCCGGGTACTCCAGTTTCCTCCCACAGACCAAAAACATGCACGTTAGGCTGACTGGTAACACTAAATTGTCCCTAGGTGTGAGTGAGAGAGTTTGTCTCGTTTGTCTCTATGTGTCCCTGTGATGGACTGGAGACCTGTCCAGGGTGACCCCCATCTCTCGCAGAGTGATGGCTGGAAATGGGCACCAGTGACCCCCCCGTGACCTGAAAACGAAGAAGTGGATAAAGATAATGGATAGATGGCAAGATGCTTCTAACTAAATATTGAAAATGAGGTAAAACACCACTTGGTATACAGTTTGACGTATGTTGCTTCCTTTTCATCCATCAAACCGGTAATCTTTTTACTATCTAAACACTTTGAAACAAGCAAGCTGACTCTGAACCACTCTGTCGTCTCTCAGCGTGTGCAGCAGAGGGCAGCACAGTCACGAGAGTTCAGTATGAACACTGATGTAAAATGGACCAGTGAGTCTAGAAACATGGAATTTGTTGACGTCTCCCTCAGGGCTGGGTAAATAACAGAAAAAAAAAAAGCCCAACATTGTTTCTGTGCTGCTAAATTGTCCCTGTGGTTACGGGGCGCCACCAAGGAGGGGCCTTGAGGAGCAGTAACCTCTATAAAAGATCTGATGGTGCCCGTCCTCTTGGAGTCCCAAGCTTTAGTTGGTGTCCATTTTTATGTTCGCCTGGCTATTCGGTTAGTTAAACCTCATAAATATTGAAACTAAATTTGTTTTTGAAGACTGAAGAGTTAAAAAGAAGCATGTGTATATATAGATACTTTTTGTCCCACATTGCAGGGCTAATATGGGGAAATTAAAATACCCTCTCTGTCCATTCGTCCATCCATACATGCATTTCTTAACCTTTATTTCACCAGACAAATCCCATTGAGATTAAAAATCTCTTTTGCAAGAGAATCCTGGCAAACCTGGTGCATGTTGTGGGCATGGTAAGTTGAAAAATAGGTAAAGTATTGACTCATTTTGGCGTACGTCCAGAAGTAAGAAAGGGTATTCTTTTTAAAAAGTACTTTGCCAAGTCAAAATCCAAGATGGCTGCCGGCTTATATGCCTAAACGTTAACATTGCGAGCTGGATAACATGTCAAATAAGCAACGTGCCGACTTTCATAAAGGATGGCAACAAAATAAAATACTTGCTTTATCAAGTCAAGGTTTTATCGATTAAAATTTCAAGCAAAAATGGACGGAAGACATTTCAGCTGTGTAAATATGAATGCGTCGTCGATGGTTTTGGTTTATAAGGGAAAAACTAAATAGTAACTTATACAGTTGAACAAAGAGGACAAAAAGTGGCAAACTGGCACAAGTGAGACAGTCAGTTCAGTGCTTTATTATTTAGTGTACAAATAGATCAACGGTGATTAGTGACGTCTCTATAAGGACATTTAAAATATGCCGACACACATGCACAGTGTCTCTGTCTGACATACAGTTCTGCCATCAATCACATCATTAGACAGTGACTCTCTTCAATCTACTGGGAAATAATGCATAAAATAGCTGTTTCTGTTTATAAATCTCTACTTCTTAGCTGTCATTTGCTAACATTGGCGTCGCATCAATTATATGTGATGGGGACGTGAATATTTGTTTGGAACTCCCACAGTTACCATGAAATATTAGTTCACCGAGCGCTGTTGCTATTTCTTTGTGAACAAATCCGTTCCACTTGATCAGTAGGCGAATACTCGGACCACAAAAAATCCACACCAGGTTTTCCTGGTTACCTGCAACAACTCACCACACATGCAGTTCTTCCCCGAGGTCACTCGACTTGGCAGGACTCTCTTCTCTTCTGGGTTTTTTGTCAACAAACTTTAGCAGTCAGAACTTGACATCCCCACACAATTGGCATCCACGTCATAATTTAGTGCTTTTATTGATTTATTCGTAGCATTCTTGTTCTACATACAACATCCAATTTCAAAGATATTCAAAGACAATAATTGTGTACACAAGTTTGAATTGATTGTAAGTTTTCTCTAATTCACACAGGGTCAATAGGGATGCACGATAATGGATTTTTGGCCAATATCTGATATGTTAAAACTTATTTGGCCGATAATAGATACCAATACCAATATTTTTAACCTAGATCTACTTACAGAGACTACAAACCAGATTCCAAAAAAGTTGGGACACTAAACAAATTGTGAATAAAAACTGAATGCAATGATGTGGAGATGGCAAATGTCAATGTTTTATTCGTAATATAACATAGATGACAGATCAAAAGTTTAATCTGATTAAATGTAACATTTTAAAGGAAAAATATGTTGATTCAAAATTTCAGTGTCAACAAATCCCAAAAAAGTTGGGACAAGTAGCTATAAGCGGCTGGCAAAAGGAAATTGAGCATATAACGAACAGCTGGAAGACCAATTAACACTAATTAGGTCAATTGACAACATGATTGGGTATAAAAAGAGCTTCTCAGAGTGTCAGTGTCTCTCAGAAGCCAAGATAGTAAGAAGATCACCAATTCCACCATTGTTGCACAGAAAGATAGTGCAGCAATACAAGAATGGCGTTACCCAGTGTAAAATAGCAAAGACTTTTAAGTTATCATCATCAACCGTGCATAACATCATCAAAAGATTCAGAGAAACTGGAACAATCACTGTGCGTAAGGGTCAAGGCCGTAAAACTCTACTGGATGCTCGTGATCTCCGGGCCCTTAAACGTCACTGCACCTCAAACAGGAATGCCACTGTCAAGGAAATAACAGAATGGGCTCAGGAATACTTCCAGAAAGCATTGTCAGTGAACACAATCCACCGTGACATCTGCCGTTGCCAGCTGAAACTCTACAGTGCAAAGAGGAAGCCATTTCTAAGCAAGCTCCACAAGCTCAGATGTTTGCACTGGGCCAGGGGTCATTTAAAATGGAGTGTGGCAAAATGGAAGACTGTTCTGTGGTCAGATGAGTCACGATTTGAAGTTCTTTATGGAACACTGGGACGCCATGTCATCCGGACCAGAGAGGACAAGGATAGCCCAAGTTGTTATCAACACTCTGTTCAGAAGCCTGCATCTCTGATGGTATGGGGTTGCATGAGCGCTTGTGGCATGGGCAGCTTGCATGTCTGGAAAGGCACCATTAATGCAGAGAACTATGTTCAGGTTCTAGAACAACATATGCTCCCATCTAGACGTCATCTCTTTCAGGGAAGACCCTGCATTTTTCAACACGATAATGCCAGACCACATTCTGCAGCAATCACAACATCATGGCTACGTAGGAGAAGTATCCGGGTACTGAAATGGCCAGCCTGCAGTCCAGATCTTTCACCTATAGAGAACATTTGACGCATCATAAAGAGGAAGGTGCGACAAAGAAGGCCCAAGACGATTGAACAGTTAGAGGTCTGTATTAGACATGAATGGGAGAGCATTCCTATTTCTAAACTTGAGAAACTGGTCTCCTCTGTCCCCAGACGTCTGTTGAGTGTTGTAAGAAGAAGGGGGGATGCCACACAGTGGTAAAAATTGACTTGTCCCAACTTTTTTGGGATTTGTTGACGCCATGAAATTTGGAAACAACAGATTTTTCCCTTAAAATGATACATTCTCTCAGTTTAAACTTTTGATCTGTGATTTGTGTTCTATTCTGAATAAAATATTAGATGTTGGCACCTCCACATCATTACATTCAGTTTTTATTCACAATTTGTTTAGTGTCCCAACTTTTTTGGAATCCGGTTTGTGTATATATATATATATATATATATATGAATAGTGCCTTTTATATCGGTGATTTATTTTGATGGAATGGCCTATATTTAACTTTATCGCCAATATCGGCTAATACTGATACCATGCCAATAATATCATGCATCCCTAAAAATTATACATCACGCTATAATATTTGCATACACTTCCACTAAATATTTTGTTTCCCTTAGAAAGTTGCACCTTGACCTTGGCTTTTTGTACCCATCATTTAGTTTCTGATAGAATCCTGGCTGATGTTTGACCACTTTTGTTGTTAGAATTGGTAGACTTCATTTAAACTGGCTTGTTAACACAGACAAGCCTTTTAAGCACAATTAACACATTTTCAATAGCGAGGTTGGAGATTTGGAAAGCTCTTTTTTAATCCAGTAAGAAACCAGTTCTGGTGGAACACAGCTGTGTCCAAGTGTTAACCATCTGGCTGTTAATTTAAGTTGAAAATAAAAATAATTAGAGGTTATCCTCCATTATTTATCCACTTTGCGCAATGCACCGGTACCACAAAATGACTAACACCACAACGCGCAACACCTGGATCTGTGTACTTTGGTTTAAAAGCCTCACTTTGACTCCTCCAAACGTTCTTCTTGTCTTTGTGTTCGAACAGCTCAATTTTTGATTCGACTGACCAAGTTTCCGTTTGGCTTGTCCATCAATCTTGAAGGCATCGTCTTTGGAGCAGGCGCATCTTTCTTGGTCGTCCCTTCTCAGTCCATGGCAACGTAAAGTTTCTTTACTGTAAAGAACATTTTCAAACTTTCATCAGCACATATTAAATAATTTAGATGAATGTATGGTTACATTTGAGCTTAAATTCATAATTTTAAGCAAAAATAATACAATAAATTCAAACTTGTGTACCCGAATCACCCTGGAAAAGCCTCATGTTATTGCAAAATAAACTTCTGACCCCAACTACATTTATACTATCATCTAATATTCATGAACAACTTTATTAATCATCAACTCCTTTGTTCATTAGTCTTAGTTCAGCTTGAGCCTATATGTTCTCACCAATCCATTAAGCCACATTAAGGCAATGTGTCAGAATCTGTGTATTTTTGTCATTTTGCTGTATAAAAATTGTTTTCAATTAGACCTTACAACAGATTTATTAAATGTATATTAGTGCATTTCGTACTAATTGTAAGTCAATGCTAAATCAGCATAAATGGTATGTAAACAAACAGTTAATGCCATCAGATAAGTAACAAAAATTACCATATTTAACTGTATAAAACCATCAGTACAGTTTTTCCTAACAAACTTCAACAAAAACGAAGCAAAAAACAGTCAAGTTGCTTCATTATCAATAATGTACCACCAATGTTAAAAGAGGGAGGTATCTAAAAAGGCCTTATAAACCTTTCTGAGTAAAAGGTTTTGATCTGTGCCAAATATTGAGCGAGTTTATACAAAATAAATAGACATTTTTCGGTTCCTTGAAGACTAGTGACAGCCGTACAGCTCTTTATTTGGTAAGGTGGCAGGGGAGGCAGCCTGGTTCCTATTTTTGGATGACGCTTGCTTGACAGTACTACCGTAAATATGTGACAATAGAGAGTACTGTACAGCAAAAGAATGCTGCTGTATGAATCCCCTAATAAAAGCTTGAGATTTCTATTCTGTGTTCCCATCCTGGGGAAAAGAGGTAACAAGGTTAGTAAAGAGAATTTGGACACTGGAAATAGATAAATGTATTAAACTTTTAGACAATTAAAAGAAAGGGAAAAAAGTACCTGTGACCATTTGAGGAGTGTCCTGAAAAAGGGAATGGGAAAGTGAGACGTACACAAGAAATGCTCAAGACTGAGTCACTCAATGAATCCAGACTGGTCAAGCTTAGAAGTTAGGAAAATACAGCAGATGAAATAAACATGGCTTTAGTTCATATTAACTAATTGGCCCATGGAAGCTATATCAGATGATCTTTTATGTACACGTGGCGGTTCTTTGATGGAAAATACCATGCTTCTTTTTTACCGATATGTGGCCTTGCATCAATCGATTTTGACATTTGCTTTCCTGGCACAAATCAGTAGATGAAAATCTTTGTCATTGTCCAGAAGCTACGCCCTCTCGGGTGCAGTGCAGTTCCCCGACATTTACAGTTACCAGCCAGACAGTAGTTTGGTCTTATGAAACAAATTTCATGAATCGTTTGTTACAGTCATTTCCTTTGCATCCTCGCGTGCCCACTGAAAATTGTTGTTTGGTGTGATAAATCCAGCAATGCCCTCTCTTTTATTTTTTCATTGACATTAATGATGTTTATTTGTTCTTCCTCAGAAATTTTCTACTTATTTTACTTTATTTAGATAGCGCAGATTCACATCAGGTCATCTCGATTGCACTAGAGTTTTTGCCTTGTTTGAAGACATCAGTGACCGGTAGAGGAACTGCACCCACAATTTTGATGTCCTCGATTTAGACACAAGTGTATAATCTACTGTGTTATACCTACTCTTCTGCTTTTTGTCCTCCGTTGAGAATCAAAGCGGGAAATTGGAAATATCATCCATCTGTTCATCTTGTGAAGAGAGGTACCAACTTCTATTTTGGTGTGTGGCTACATCTAGGCGTACGAAATATCACTATTGAAAATTGGGTTTCCATGTCAAAATCCAATATGGCCAACACCATCCATCCATCCATCCATCCATCTATCCATCCATCCATCCATCCATCCAGAGGTGAGTGAGCATTTTCAGTTGCTGCCCCTAAACTGTGGAACAAGCTACCTTTACGCGTCAGACAAGCTGACTCAATGGGGTGGCTGTGGATGAGTGGTTAGAGCAGTCGTCCTCCAACGCAAGAGTTGGGGGTTCAAATCCACCAGCAGTCACATGCTGAAGTGTCCCTGGACAAGACACTGAACCCCTCATTGCCTCTGATGTGTGTCCCATCGGTGTATGAATGTGATAAAGCACAGATTAGTCTCTTTAGAATGATTTGTTCAAGTAGCTTTGTAGAGATCTAGTAGAGTTCTGTATGAATGAGGGCACAGATTGTGTTGTAAAGAGCCTTGAGTATCTTGATAAGATAGAAAGGCGCTATACAGTATAAGTACAGTTCATTTACTTCCTGTTTTTTAATCTTCTCTGAAGATACATTTTTCTCTTTGGCTTATAACAGCTTGAAATGTTGCTTTTATGGTTTTCAAGTTATTTGTTTTATTGGTTTTATTGTGTTCACTGTTTACTGTTTTTATGATTTTGGTAGTTCATTACTTTTATGGTATCTGTTGATTTTATGGTTTTATGCTTGCTTGTATGTGGGAGGGAAGGGACGTCTGAGATTGTCATCATTGTATGTTCCCATACAATGGTAAAATTAGTTCTCTGCATTTAACCCATCACACCTGAGACACACCCAGGTGGAGCAGTGGGCAGCTATGTACGCGCCCGGGGAGCAATTGGGGATTGGGGGTTGTGCTCAGAGACACCACGACATGTGGGAATGGCTGGGAGTTGAACCACGGCTTCCTGTCCCAAGTTGGCTGCCCTACCTCTACCCCATACCGGCCCCCTCAAGTGATTTTGGTGGCCAAAGATTAATCTTTGGTGGCCAATGCCGCCATCGGTCACCCCCTGGCTCCACCATTGCACCTGGTGGCGAATAAAATTGCACCCTCTACTTGCCGGTATTGACACTCTGCTTTAGACAGTCCAAAACAGACCTACCATTGTATTTATACACAGTGTAACTCCTACACACTTGAATATCTTGTACCAAAAACATTACAATTTACTTGTTCAACTCCAGTCCAGAAAAGCACTCCTAACAAAACTACATTCAAATCTCTCCTCAACGAGGGATATCAGTTTATCGCTTGTTCTGACTTGAATGAACATTGACATTGTGCGATTTTTGTCCATCGTTGACTAAATATTTTGTTGTGAAAGAATCATAAGAAAATCTTCGTCTGTGAGCTTGAGGGATTTTCCTCAGTCTCCTCCCTGTCTTTTCAGAGACTAAATTTAACAATGGGGGAGAGCGGATGTTTGCCGGTTCAGTCTCAGCTTCCACTCCATCTGTCCAAGTCTCCCAGGGCAAAGACTGAATGTGACTTGTAGTGGAAAAGCACTTTGAGTGGTCAGAAAGATTTGAAAGGTACTCTGTAAATGCAATCCATGTAGCGTCAGTACAAGCACTTCATTTCCTTTTATTGTTAGACTGATATCGCGGTTGGATCTTTGTAACATAACTGACTGTGCTGTGGCAGGAAATTGTACAGTCCAACAAATCTATTAAACCTGCATTGTAGAGTCACATGGGTTATTTCTAGTATAAAAAAGCGGTGGAAATTTCTGTAAACTTTCCAGAACCTTTTGAACTTGTGTATATACGGTATTTCAAAATGTCTTACATGTGAATATTGGGAATTTGTGTGAAACAACTGGAAACTGGGGATAAATTGTTTCATATTCAAAGAAAAATGTAAATACTTTGTTTTGCAATAGGCAGATAATGTCAAGAACGAGATTGACCCAAAGTTTTGTAGTACCTCTCAATGCATGGTGCAGCAAAGGCTGTTTTAATCAAAGTCATGCTAATTATATTTTCAGTAACTATACTTAAAATCTATGGCAAGAGCCAGCCTTTAATTTTAAAATTACCCATAAATCCCTGTTTATTCCCTTACATTTCCATGAACTCCTATAGAAATTTTTTTTAGCCTGAAATTTCCCAGAATTTTGCAACCCTAGACAACTTCATCATAACAAGCTTGCACAGTGTGGCACGTACAAGTCCTCCATGATCTTTAAAACCAAACAGTACGAGTAGACACAGACATTCAGAAGGTTTGGTACACTGGCTGTTTTCTTAAAGAGTGATTGAAAGTCAACTTTCACCCAAAAAATGAATAATTTCTAGATCTGTCCCCAATTTTTGTATATTCTGCCTTAATAAATGCCATTTTGTGCACAGGAAAAGGTGTGTAGATGGCGGTAATGAACATGACCAGTGGACTTAATGCCACAGCTGAGAAAGAAATAGACTATTTTGCCAAATGTGGCCACAAATTGAGAGAAAGTATGCATGCACTCAAAAGTTAGAACACATTTTTACTTCAGCTGAGTGCATAATTACATTCAGACTTAATACACTGCTGCTAAGACAGCCACTCATGGACAAAAAAGTGGTGCTTAAAGTGAACGGTTATACAAAACAAAGAATGGACTAGAAGGAAGAGTGGTACATCAAAAGACACATTCTGAGAAACTGCTTGATGGGCAATCGAAACGTAGAAAACGCTCGGAGGTCGCAAAAGACCGTCTTGTCTTGCACATCCAACCGTGGGTAATCAATCATGACAGCAGCATGTGCGCTCCCTGTGGGTTGCCGTGGTAACAGACAACCTGGTCGATAACAGAATATTGAGTGGGTGTCTTTATTTTACCCATCCCATCACTTTCCCTCAGGATGAATCGGCCTTCCAAAAAGTTATGAGGTGTAACCGCAGCATCTGACCCATTTCCACGTCCTTGTGAAAGTTTAGAAACTTCACAGAAAGCAAAACGGCACAAAAGCTACCTTAACAATAACTATGATCCAACTGATGGAGCAGATGTGATGCTTGAAGCCTAAACACTGGATCTCTACATGTGAAGAAACACATGCGTTGGCATACAAACACATACATTAATGCCCTGAAACTCCATTACAGTCTGTTTGCTACTTAACTGAGCCAAAAGCTTGAATTGTTGCAACGTAATACTATTTGTTTTGGAAATTAAAGATGTGGACAAAGTTGTCAGCTATAATTGCCACCTTTTGTTACATCAGTTCTCTGGAGTCTGTTTTACAAGTCTGAAACCACTGACTCCAAGCCTTGTGTCAGCACCATTAGAGACTAAGATCCAATGTCTAATATTCCCTAGATTCCCTAGTTTGAGGGAACGGAGCTGGTAATAAGACCCTCTCATCTACTGTAGTTTACCTTCCCACCCCATGACTCTAAAGTCCCCAGTTAGTAGTACTCCTCGTAGCTTTTGGGGTTGAGACAATAGAGGATTGCCCCACCAAAGGAAAAGATGGTCCCTCCCCAGGCGAGGCCGTAGCCCCAGTTGAACTCATGGTAGATCCTCAGGTTGATGCTTTCGATGAACTTGATGGGGTACAAGACCAAGCAGCAGGCCTGGAGGACAACTGGAAGAGATAAATACAGTAAGTATGTGGCACGACCTTTACAGAGTAAGAACAACTTTTTGAGGCTGAACATCAGCAAAAAACATCAAACTAAAACCTTTTGAGGATATTTTCTGGTTTAATCACCTACTCCATCAGGGGTAGAAGTCCTTACAGGGATGAAAGTCCAATCCTATGTGGTGGAATATAATTTCTGAGTGCAGTGTAAGGTTTAGGGCTAAGATGTGTGTTTGCATTGAGTTTCAGTTAGGGTTAGGCAAGTATTGGCAAAGGTCAAGTTTAGAATGGTTGCAATGGTATGTTATCTGGGTATCCAAAAACTTATTCAAAAAGTCTTCAGCTGATCCAAAATTCTGCTGCCAGAGTCTTAAAGGGAGTTGGTAGGAGAGGTCATATCTCTACAGTTTTAGTTTCTCTCCATTGGCTCCTTGTCAAGTCCAGAATTGAATTCAAAATCTTGCTTCTAACCTACAAAGCCCTAAACAACCCAGCTCCATCTTATATTGCAGATCTTATTGCAACATATTTTCCTAACAGAGCACTTCACTCTCAGACTGCAGGCTTACTTGTGGTTCTTATACTTTCCAAGAGCAGAATGGCAGACAGAGCTTTCAGTTATCAGGCTCCTCTCTTGTGGAACCAACTTCCAGTTTCTGTCCGTGACGCTGACACATTGTCCAGTTTTAAGACTGGGCTTAAGACTTTCCATTATGATAAATCCTATAGTTAGGGTTGGCTTGTTATGCTGTCATAGGTTAGCCTACTAGAGGACAAATTTACCTAATTTCCTTAAATGAATTGTTACAATTGAATAGTTTTCATTTGATACTATTTCTATTTTAACGTGATTCTCGACCTGCCATTGTGTATCTATTCCTCCTTCTTATCCTCTCAAACCCAGCCAGTCAAAGCAGATGGTCGCTTGTCCTGATCCTGGTTCTGATGGAGGTTTTTTCCTCCAGCACAGTTTTTCATTTCCACTGTTGCCTTTAATTTCGTTTAGGATGAGAGTCTGCGATGAATTTAAACTCAAAGCAGTCTGCTCCTCAGATAATTAATGTTATTAACTTATTTATATATTTATATATATATATATATATATGAATGTTCAGTGCCCTGAGATGACTTCTGTTGTGACTTGGTGTTATATAAATAAACTGAATTGAATAGAATAAAATTCAGAGTTAGGCTACAGACATGAATGGAAGTAAATCCAACATCTTATTAAAGACTGAAGTACAAACTAAGCAGTACAAAGCTGACCTGGAAACAACTATGTCCAAAAATCACTAACGGACTATAATAAATTTCCAATAGCTACACAATTCATCGTCTAAAATTTATCCCTTCAACTGAGAATCCAAAAGGTTCATGATGAATATAACGGAGAACAAAAGCAGTGGGGTTCAGTTTAGGTCTGTAATGGTACACAATTTTCTCTGGAGCAGGTGTGCATCATAAGTTACCATTGTGATTTAACCCAGTTAGGAAGGCCACATCTGCAACACTGAAGGCCCTACATACATCACTGGCATTAATTGTGCATTGTAGCCATCTGCTCATTGTCAGCAATTTTTTGTTTTTGTGAATATTTTTGGCACACTGGCATTGTCATTCAGCTCAAAGCAGTGCTAGGCATTTGAGTGCAGCCTCACAGAATTAGTCAGATGGCTATAAGCAAGCTGTCAGGAGTAGTTGTTGCAGTGTTTTATCAAAGTCCATACTTCAGCACAAAAATTAAACTGTGCAACAATAATCATTCACATTCAGGCCATGTGTGAACTGATGTATTAGGAAGGAAATTATTACCAACTTTTACATTTTTCTTGTCAATTTCTAGCTACTCTAAGGACTGGTTTGGGTGCCAGATGGGGGAGGCAGAAAGGCAGTGGCAATTAATCCCATTAAAACAATTTATATACAGAGGTCTAACTCTGATTGTTTTCTTTTGTACCCCTCTAAACATATTGTGGCTAAGATTTTGGACTGCAGGTCCGATAGCAAGGGGGCCCTTAGTAAGATCTATACACTGCTCAGTTCATACCATAAGACCAGTTTGGACTCCCTTAAACTGAAATGGGAAACAGACCTGGATGAAACCATATCAGATTCAACATGGAGAAGGATCATTAAGAACATTTACTCATCCTCAATTTGTCTGAGACATACTGCAATTCAATTCAAGGTAGTGCACCGGCTGCACTGGTCCAAAGACAAGCTGTCCAAGATCAAAGCCAACCTGGATCCTGCATGTAATCACTGTAAACAAACTCCAGCTCCACTCCTGCATACATTCAGGACTTGTCCTGCAGACCTTTTGGCAATTTATTTTTGATACCTTCTCTGAGATATACGGAAATACTGTACACCCATCACCTTTCATCTCACTGTTTGGGGTGGTCCCTGTTACGTCCTTCAGAAGGTAAAAGGAGGATGTGATTGCTTTTGGCTCTGTCCTGGCCAGAAGACTGGTTCTGTGTAACTGGAAGTACCCAGAAACCTCAGCATATGTACATTGGATAAGAGGTGATGTATCATATCCATCTGGGAAAAAAACAAGATATACCCTGAAGGGTGTTTAGTTTATTTACGTGTATGACAGATCCGGTATAGGAGTTTTTTTTTTTTTTTTTGTCATCGTTGTTCTGTGTCTTCTTTTGTTTGTTTGTTAAAATAACATAAAAAATCAATATAAAGACTTTGATTAAAAAAAATATCTATACATCAAGTTGAGCTTTGCTGGAATGGACACAAACCAGTCAAACCTTGGAGCAACAAGACGAAGCACAGAGTGGATATAATAAAGTGACTTAATGCCATGGGCTTAAAAGATGAACAGGTGGAATGTGGAAATGTTTCCAGTAGGAGGTGAACTCTGCCATGGCTGCCCATCGTCACTGATGTTTGTCATTTTTATGGGCACAAGTTCAAGGTTCAGCCATGGGGGGAGATAGCCTCCTGTTCTGGAGGCTTTGGATTACACGGATGTTTTTTGTGAATTATGTGATTCTTTAAACCTCAATGAACCAGAAAAAGTCAAAAGCAATAGTGGAATTTTCGGATATTTTGTCATTTAGAAATTTTTACGACTTTTTTTTTCCAGTTTTAAGTTCAGTTCAGTGACCATTGCGTGTTTTTTCTTTCTTTAACAAAATGGGTACAATAATTTTATTCAGGACAGCACACTTGAAAGCTGACCTGGGACTTTACAGTCCTTCCAGATGGACTGGATGAGCAGAGGGAGTTCTGAGATCCAGAACTGCATACTTTGCACCCAGGTTTTAAAAGCAGTAGAAGATAGATGGATCGATAGATGAAAGGTAGCGAGTAGATTTTTTTGTTTGACCAATGTCAAACAGTTCCAACAAAGTTAAACAAAACTTCAGCACATATAAAAATTAAAACACACAGATCAGAACGTTAAGATGTTCCAAGTATAAGAAATTGAAACGATCTTGGCTACGAGATACAAAGAGAATACTGTACCTTTTTTGTATAAAGGCTTTAGTCTGTTAATCAACCATATGGCAGCTAAGTGATCTTAAACGCTGTGCACATAAAAAACAGATGTATGCATATAATTTGAGAACACAGGATGGAGTAACTGAGAAGAACTACATTTTAGTAACAGAAGATTTCTGCTCTGTTTGCAGAATTGCAGTCCCATGGGCACAAAAGCGTGCTGAAATCCTTCCTAAAGGTTTCCAACTGCTTAACGTTGGCTCTCTAATCAATTGTGGTACTTTTGTTACTTGTACAGTCATTTAACTGCTGCCGTTCACAGCTGTTTCTATTATTGCTCCTGATTACTGGCCAACCTACTGCTTCAGCTACTTTTACTGCTACTAAAGCTGGATGGCTCAACTTAAATCAGAAAATATTAAAAACTAGAAATCAGCACAACAGCTAATAATGCAACCACAGCTTTTACCTTAATTTATTGAGCAAACTACTTCTGGTACAGTTTTTGCTCCTACTCATGTGTTGCTGATTTTACATAATAACCACCTGGGACTGATTAAAAGATATACTTCGCTCTCAGCTACCACTACACCAACAGTTCAGCGCAATATGGAAAAAATTCAATGACTTATAGTCATTTTTTCTTTCAAGCTATGGTGGCCATCTCTGATTTTTTATTTGAATTCAGTATTTATTGGGCATTGCTCTCAGCTACCACCACATCGGATTTCAGCTTAATATCTAAAATAACTTATAGTATTTTTCATTTTTAGCTCAGGCGGCCATCTTGAATTTCTGATTTGCAGTCAGAGTCTATTAGGGATTGTTCTCTGCTACCAGTACACCAAATTTAAGTTCAGTAACTCTAAAAACCTCGGAATTACATCAATTTGAAATTAGCTTAGCATTTTTTCCTTTTCGCTAAGGCGGCCATCTTGGATTTTTTTATTTGCATCAGGATTATAACGCTCTCTCAGCTACCACCACACCAAATTGCAGCTTAATATCTAAAATGACTTAGTATTTTTCATTTTTAGCTTGGGCGGCCATCTTGAATTTTTGATTGGCAGTCAGAGTCTACTGGGGATCATTCTCAGCTTCCAGTAGACCAAATTTCAGTTCAGTAACTCTAAAACCCTCTGAGACATATCAATTTGAAATTAGCTTAGCATTTTTTCCTTTTCGCTAAGGCAGCCATCTTGGATTTTTTATTTGCATTAGGATTATAACTCTCTCTCAGCTACCACCACACCAAATTTCAGCTCAACAGCTCAAAACGTTATAGTCGATTTTGAATTTTCAGAGGTAGCTGTGGCAGCCACCTTGAACCAAAATGGCTCCAAAAGTTAATCAGCTTTGGTCAGAGACCTCTCTGCTCTAGGTCATGTGACCTCATTGTGGTAGTTAGAAGCTGTTCAGAGTTCTGTCAGTGTTTTTACAATGAGGAAAAATGGCATCTTTCTTTGCATTTTAAGTCACCGTGGTAATGCGAAACGCCAATAAAAGCAATAGCACACATCATGGTGATAAAAAATTTGTGGGGGTACATGTTGTAGTCAGGCCACATTAAAGTTGATAGAAGAGCAAGACCCTTTTCAGGTGGTTAATAAGAGGTGGCTGCCTTTCTAGGCAGTCCCCAATAAAGATCTGACATTAGAAACACAAGCATGCAGGAAAATGTTTAACCTTGTGCTCTTTCAACCAGATTGTGATTGTCCATAACATTATAAACACTACTCCAATAGAATTGAAAAGCATCTTCTTATAAGGATACCTAGCACATCGGAGTATATACAGTGTTTGGCAAGAAGGAAACGTTTCTTACTGAAGTTTCAAATTTCTGAAAACAGAAAACTGAGCAGTCAATTTCCTTGAAGGAAAGCATTGCCTGCCACCATTCATGCCAGAGTTGACGACCTTATCCTCATGAAAACAAATCCAAAACAACCTTTTTATCATTTAAAAAAATATCTGCAGCGCCTGCAGTATTGAGGACTCTGTGCTGGTCCGTTGTGGTGAAGAAAGATCTGAGCTGTAAGGCAAATCTATCTGTTTACTGGTCGGTCTACATTCCTACCCTCGCCTATGGTCATGAACTCTGACCGAAAGAATGAGATAGCGGATACAGGCGGTTGAAATGAGTTTCCTCTGCAGGATAGACTCTCTTTTAGAGATAGGGCGAGAAATTCAGTTATCCAGGAGAGACTCGTTGTAGAACCACTGCTCCTCCACATTGAAAGGACCCAGGTGAGGTGGTTCGGGCATCTGTTAAGGATGCTCCCTGGGTGCCTCCCAAGAGAGGTGCTTCGGGCATGTCCGACTGGGAGGAGACCCCAGGGAAGACCAAGGACACACTGAAGAGTCTATGTCTCTCGGCTGGCCTGGGAACACCTTGGGGTCCTCCCAGAAGAGCTGGAAGAGGTGACTGTGGAAAGAGATGTCTGGGCCTCCCTGCTCAAGCTGCTGCCCCCGAGACCTGACTTCAGAATAAGTGGAAGATAATGGACGGATGGATGGATAAAATAAAAATGTCTTCATAAACATGAACACCAAAAGTGACCTATAATGCTGCAGGCCTCTGTGTGGCGCTGTGGAGCTGCTACAAAAATACACAAAAAACAGGAAACAAGGCGCGGAGTTTGAGCATAAATCTTGCACAATGGGTATGAAATATAAACACAAAAATCAAAAGACGTCGCTGTGCTTCTAGGATTGATGAAGCTATGGGTTAATCTTCTAAGAAGTTCTTCCAAAACTGATATGGAGCAATAGCTGTTTCTTTGGTCACTGCTAACATCCTTCCTCCTTGGCATTGTGGTAGACACATTTGTTTTAAATAAAACATTTTTATTTGGTCTTTTTGTTTTTGCTTGTTTGTTTGTTTGTTTAATAAATAATAAGATAGCGTAGTGTGTGCTTTTTTGCACACTTGAGGTTACATTTGAATAATGTTTGAATAATGTTTGAATATTGTAAAACTGAGTCATTTTTATTATGACCTAATACATAAAACCACAAAACTGAAAGAAGATGGTTTTATTTATTGTATTTATTATGAGAAAGCTCTTAGTTTCATGAGGAACTACACAGCCCACATATTTAAACCATCCATGCAAGATATGATTTATCCTTTAGTGTTGTTGTTCTTAGAGGGTTAAACTGGTAAAGTTGAGAAAAAACACTTTTCAAACCGGCTTTTCACTAATTAAACATTCTGTGCTTAAATATTTTAAAATTATCCACTACTTCTAGAACTGATCCTGCGGCTTCGGATGAGGGCAGGCCGGGGAAATTAATTCGACAGGCGTGACGCCACATTTAAGCCCAAATCATAAAAACAGGATTTTCTCTAAATGATTTAGAAAAGAGTGGAAATGTGTGTGACTGAGCGAGCACATGGACGTGTGTGTGTCTATTTTATTACACGAGGAAGTAAGGATTATTATTCAAGCGCGTTTGAATTGTTAGAATGATTACCCTGCAGCCCTCCAGCTACTTTATCTTAATTAACTAATTAAGTGATCTGATTGTGTGTGTGCGTGTGTGCGTGTGGGTGTGTGTTGACCTGCAGCAAACAGCATGAAGGCAACAGGAGCGTAGAACCGCCGTCTTGTGCCGATGCACACGGCAACCAAAGCAACCAGAAACGACATCAGCACCAAGGCTCCGCCCCCTAGCAACAAGGCTAGGGTGGCAACCTGCCAGTCTGGGAAGAGAAAAGGGAAATAAATAAATAAAAGAAAGGGGACAAACTATTAACAAATTGAAGAAAGAATAAGAAAGTGAGTAAACAAGCAGACAAGTTCTACAAAAAAACATAAAAATACAGGAAGATACAATTTTTTTTTTAGAAATCAGTTAGCTATTTTCAAAACAACTTTTTTTTTTTTTTTTTTTACAAGCTACAAGCACCAAAGTTCCATCCTTTGCAACAAGGCACACATTTTACAAAGCCACTTTGCCTGAAGTTATCCAGGACAACGTCTGGCTTCCTTCAACTCTTTGGAAAAGACGTCACTTTATTGTCAGCATAAAGGCTCCTTCATAAAACAGTTACGCAAAATGGCCGCACAGGTCAGTCTGTCTATATGCTGCTTCTTGCCATTCGTAAATCACAGATGGAGTCTGGCACATCCTGCAAAAACATGAGCTTTTAGAAATGAAGCGAGCATCGTGGAACCTAACTAGGCGTGGAAGAGAACTCAGCTGGGTTGCACTAGAGCAAAACACAATGTGTGACAAACGTCTCCCTCGTAATGTTTTTAAAACTTGATAAAATAACTGAGTTTATTTCTTTGTGGTTAACTATTTTTTTTTAACTAAATGCCAAGTTCATGCTGCTGTTGCTCGGTTTATTGTTTTGCACTACTGGTGCTTTGTGTATTCTTAGTTGGGATGCACCAATCCACTTTTTCCACTACCGATACTTGCAACTTCGGCCGATGCCGATTCGATACCTATTTGATACCGATCTGATACAGAAAAACTGTGCTGAATTCCGTTCAAACTCTGGAGATGCTTGATTAAGTTGATAGTGCTATAATTGGAAGTTTTAGTGACAGTCTGAAATAGTTCCAGATGGCTGATCCATTCGCTCGCTCCATTTTGAAAACAATCTGTGCAGTGAGTTTGCTAGCGTGTGAAGTCACTCAGAGCACAAAGCATAGAATTAGAGTGAATAGATCTGCCCAGTTATGGATCGGTCACATCATCACGATACCCGATCAAGAAGTTTTTTTTTATATCGGGTCCGATATCGATATTTGGTATCGGATCGCTGCATCTCTAAATTTTAGTTTAGCGTATTTCTTAGTTCATATCTTAGATCTTATTACTGTTTTTCTTTACAATTTATACATTTGTTGGATGTAACTGGGACCCTGTGTACACAATTTCATTCCACCACACTTACCTCATGTGGTGCTAATGACAATAAAGAAACTGACTTTGAAGGTGCAGTGAGTCATCAACCTTTCCTTGGTAATAAATCAGTTTGTCGATACACTCACAACTGGGTTGCACAGACCATATGTCATCACTTCATCACTTTACCGAGTCGCAAAGCAGGCTTATCTTTTCACAGGTTTACTCTTTTTGGCTCTGTTACTACTTCTCTTTGGAGCACAAAGACACATCAGGTGTGGGTTAGCTACAACCCCCTTAACAGCCTTGGTCCATTCAGAAATTGAACCAAGGCGGCTTGAATGCGTGTCTAAGTCCCACTCTACGATGGAGCTTTAGGGCCACGCTAAGAAAAAAAACAATTAAAAGCCATACAATTATGAGAATAAAGTTGTAGTATTACAAGAATAAAATCTTAACATTACGAGAATAAAGTCGTACGATACATTTTTTTTTGCAGCTCTCGTGATTTTTTCCGCAAGTCAGATCCACAACGCAACCTGCCAATCAATCCAGTAGATGTGTCAGCAAATGACCAATCCGAAACCAAATGAGTTGTAATATTATCCGAACTCCGACATGATAAAGCAGAGTTTACCGCCTTTTAACTGTGGTAAAACGAAGAATGTTGAGCATCTTGTTAAGTTATACTTTGGTATTGGTTTTACAAATAAGGAGATAGTTAATCTGTTAGCACACCAGCATCAGATTATTATCATTATCCGGACTTTGAACCTGCTTACAGTAAGGTGATACACTCTGATGGGCTGCAGCAGTTCTCTGCAGGTAAGGAGCATTTAGCTTCGGATCGGTAATTTGCTGACACGCCTACTGGATTGACTGACAGGGCATGTCATGGATCCGACTCATAGAAAATAAAATAAATAAATGAGAGCTGTTAAAAAAAAGTATTTCTATGACTTTATTCTCATAATATTACGACTTTTTTCTCGTAATCTTATGGCTTTTAATTTTTTTTTCTTAGCGTGTCCCTAAAACGCCATCATATATCACTCTAAGGTGTCATGTGAAAGCACCTTACTGTAATATACACCTCTGCATCACTAATACTAAGTGATGGGCTATGACAGAGCCCTAAACCATCACTAATGATGCCTTTTATAAACGTGCTACATTAGTTGTTCTCAAAGTTGAGGTTGGGACGACATTTAGGTCATGAGAAAATCTTTGAGAAACTTTTAAAAAATTATTACCAATAGCATATTTATCCTTAACTGTTGCAAAAAAAAGTGGTCAGAAATGCATAATACTGTAGGTTCTATAATGTTTGATGAGGCTCTTGAACGAGTCTGTGTATGTTATTGGGTTTAAATAGTTCTCTGCTATGTGAAGGTTCCATTTATAAGACTGAGTTTGTTGTGGTTTCTCGGACTGATGAAGTCTTTTGGATGAAAGACAAAATGATTCAACAAAAAGAAACAGTCCAGAGGACCTGACTTTACTTTGATGGACTTCTCTGCTCTATTTATTTTGTGGGTTAAATGCGAAAAAGGGTGGCACGGTGGCTAAGTTGGTAGAGCTGCTGCCTCTCAGTGAGAAGGTTGCCAGATAGGGGCTCTTTCTTGGGGAAGTTTGCATGTTCTCTCCGTCCCTGCATGGGTTTTCTCCAGGTGCTCCAGTTTCCTCTCACAAACCAAAAACAAGCAAAGACTGATTGGTAGATCTTAATTGTCCCTAGGTGTGAACGGTTGTGTCTCGTTTGTCCCTATGAGGCCGTGTTATGTACTTACGACCTGTTCAGGGTGTACCCCGCTTCTCGCACAGTGATAGCTGGATAGTGATAAAGATGATGGATGGATGTAGAAAGTTTTAAGAGCTTCTAGTCTAGATGGTGTCATTGGTATTGTTCAGGTTTCAATAAAGCATGCACTCGATCCAGCACTAAACATCCACTGTCTTTATAGTCATCTTCCAAATATATCAAGGATACTGATTCAGAGGTACTACATGGCTTTACCTTCCATTAAAAGTTTTGAGTTGAATTTTTGCATGTTGCCACTAACTGTGTTAGGTAACAATGGTTTCCTGAGGACCCTTTCAATCATGACACTTTGAGTTCAATCTCATGTGGCGCCAGCTCAAGGTTCAAAGGCAACAATTCTGGAATTGATCTGTATGCTTCAAGAACTTTCCAAACTTCTTGGAATGTTTTAAAACTTTACACACTTTTATATGAACCTTTGTTTGCTTGTGGGATGATTATACAACGTAGCACTTCAATGACGAGACTGGGTCCACAAGTTTGAATGTACTGTAGGTTTTGTTCTAATCCACACAGTCTAAAAACTATACATATAAGCTCTTTAAAAAGCACAACGTAGAAAGAGGTTGATGAGTGAACAACAGAAAAGATTAAATCATGTAAATAAGTGAGAAATGTTTCGTCTCCCATCTGGAGGACTTAGTCAGTCTGCAGCCTGCCAACCAGATCTGTCCCTTAAGTAGCCTTCACTGCTGTGTTTCAAGCAGTAGTGTAGTCTACATTTTTGTAGTGGGTATACTGTGCTTAGAAACCAAAGTACACCAATTAGTACAACGTAATCGTCAATTTATTTTGATTTTTAAGCATATTGAACATTTCCAAAGTTCTCTGATGCTTAAATTTGAATAAATGTACAACAAACTTTGTACAACAGTTGGCTTTGTATTAAAAACATATTATAGAATTTATAAAACAGTATCAAAGCAAAACATGTTCAAATATTAAGTAGTAAGTACAGAATTATACAATAATTTGCTGGATAAGTGAATGTAATAAACAAGCGCTGCATACAGATTGTTACGGAAGCGTTTAACTGCCGTTTAACATATCAATGGCACATGCCTAATGATATGTCATGTATCACTGGGCACTTTTAAGTGGGTATACTGAAATTCTTAAGCCTTTCTAGTGGGTATGCTCCATATACCCGTGTATCCCGTAGACTACACCACTGGTTTCAAGCCAACCTCATGTGGAATCTCAGAATAGGCTTTTAACACATGCAAAGAGGGCCCACCCATCCAAAACAATCAAGCATCATGTATAACCAAGGCTTAATTTGTAAACCGATTGATGATGGAACGTAAATGGTGGGCGGGGATTTGGAGCGGAGGAGGGGGGGAAGCAGGGGAAGTGGAGGGAGCTTGTAGGTCGTCCTCCCTTTTAAATTTTTGAATAAAGTAGATGCCATTTCCTGCATTTTGGTGTATTTTAACCATCCATCCATTTTCTTCCGCTTATCTGGGGTCGGGTCATGGGGGTAGCAGATTAAGTAGGGAGGCCCAGACTTCCCTCTCCCCAGCCACTTGGGCCAGCTCCTCCGGGGGAATCCTAAGGCGTTCCCAGGCCCACCGAGAAACATGGTCCCTCCAGCGTGTCCTGGGTCTTCCTCTGGGTCTCCTCCCGGTGGGACGTGCCCGGAACACCTCACTAGGGAGGCGTCCAGGAGGCATCCTAACCAGATGCCCGAGCCACCTCAACTGCCTCCTCTCGATGTGGAGAAGCAGCGGCTCTACTCTGAGTCCCTCCCGGATGACCGAGCTTCTCACCCTATCTCTAAGGGAGAGCCCAGACACCCTGCGGAGAAAACTCATTTCGGCCACCTATATCCGTGATCTCATTCTTTCTGTCACAATCCAAAGCTTATGACCATAGATGAGGGTAGGAACGTAGATCAACCGGTAAATTGAGAGCTTCACCTTTTGCCTCAGCTCTCTCTTCACCACAACAGACCGGTACAACGCTCGCTTCACTGCCGACGCTGCACCTATCCGCCTATCAACCTCTCGCTCCATTGTTCCCTCATTCGTGAACAAGACCCCAAGATACTTAAACCCCTCCACCTGGGGCAGGACCTCCTCCCTGACCCGGAGAGGGCACTCTACCCTCAATTACTTCCTTCTCAGTTGTCCAACTAAGGACAGTCCATTCATCCATCCATTTATTTATGAAAGTAAATTGGACTGTCTTTTGGACATGTTGATCGCTGTTATTTTGACAAATTAGTGACGTTGTTTTGTTACGTAATTAATGTGAATAATACGCATCAAACATTTCTCGCGTTGTATTTTTTATTTTTTTTACTGTAAGCTTTTTTATTTATTATGTCTGAAACATATGCGTGAGTTCACATCAGCAGTTGTGCGCACTCAGAGCTGTCCGAAGACACTGCTGTGTGTAAGGTATGGCAAGCCAAGTGGCCCATTAATAGCAACTTTTACCATGTCTGGCTTTTAATAGGCCACTTGGCTTGCCATATTGATGAAGACACTTCATCCCCGCGGGATGTGCCGTCCGCATCTCTGCTGGGCAGGAGCATGTGCGCGAGCTGGTGCGCCATCCTGCAGCCGTAATATCCACTCCACAGACTGGGGAACATTTCCTCTCGTTGTATTGTTAATATTCAAAATAAAAATGCGCAACTTTGGACTTTTAGGGGAGGAAATTTGAGTTGCCAGAGCCGAGCAAACAATTGCCGGAACGCACCTGGTCAAAATGAGAGAGTTCCCGGATCTTGTTCCGGCAGGATCCGGCTCAAATAAAGCACTGTATATAAGAATCATTTTAATAGTTTTTTTTTATTATTTGATTGTATGACTGTTTTATTATGTGTGCTGTATGATCATCCATTCATTACCTTTTACCCGCTTCTTCCATTTTGGGTCACGGGGGTCGCCCATGTTCAGAATTCACTGTGCAAGGGGCGGGGTACACCCTGGACAGGTCGCAAGTCCATCACAGGGTCACATAGAGACAAACGAGACAAACATTCACTCTCTCACTCACACCTAGGGACAATTTAGAGTTACCAATCAGCCTAACATGCATGTTTTTTGGTCTGTGGGAAGAAAACGGAGTACCCGGAGAAAACCCACGCATGCACGGAGAGAACATGCAAACTCCACCCAGAAAGGCCCCTGGACTGGGATTTGAACCGGGGACCTGCTCACTGAGAGGCAGCAGCTCTACCAGTTGTGCCACCGTGCTGCTGTGCTGTATGTGTACAACTTTTATTATGCGACTTTTAATAATTTTAATCACTTTTATTATCCGACTGTATGAATGTTTTATTATGTGTACAGCACTTTGGTCCTGTGGGTGTTTAAGTGCTCTATAAATAAAGCTGGTACGGTAACAATTAAATGTTTTATCCCAGATTGCCTAAAACCTCTAAACCATTCTGGACTTGGTTGTCCTCAGGCTGTTCTGTGAGTAGCAAGTTGGCCATCTGGCCTAAAACATTTGATTGTTGTACATGATTGATCGTTTTGGACAGGTGGACCCTGTTTGCATGTGTTAAAAGCCTACTTCTGAGATTCCACAGCAGTGAAGACTACCTATGGGACAGATCTTGGCAGGCCGCAGACTGACAACGTCCTCCAGATGGGAGACGAAACGTTTCTCTTAAAGAAACTGGTCCAGATGACACGATTTAACCTTTTTTGTTGTTATCTACCTGGATGATTGAGCTTGCAAACCCTTTTTTTTTCATGATGAGTGGTTTGGTCACTTCAGAGAGTGATTCATGTTTAATATAAATATATGCACATGAAGAAGAACCCTCGTAACGTTACAAGAACAAAGAGAGGGGAGCTTGAAAAGAAACGCAAGAAGGAAAAGAGGAAGCAAGGAGGCTCATAAGGACAAGGTTGCATGTGGGAAGAAAAGGAGTTGACGAAGGTAAATTGGGGGAAGGGAACAGTGAAGTGGAAAGTGAAGGTTATGAAGAGGGAAGCAGTACCTGAACTGACAAACAGCCTTGGCTAAAAAGCTTTGCTGGCTTGTTATCAAAAATCTGTCTGCGTTTATTTACGGGCCGCGCTTGGGATTGAAGGGCAGTGGAAACGGCATGCGCAAATAACGACAAGTGCTTCTTGGTTTTAAAGTTTCAGTGAGGAAATAACGATTCTGCAATAAAGTAGCGACACAGCTCAGTGGCATTCAAGGCAAAAATAACAGTATGCTAACATTGTCATTTTTCAGTGGAATTGCAAACCGTGTTCCATTCAAATGCAGTAAAACACGTAAACTATTAAAAATCGCGTCCCTTGAAGGAGTGCATGTCACCTGCCATTGTAGAAGAAAAAGTTATAAAGATCTTGCACAATCTCAGTTACTACCACAGAAAATTTTAGCTGTAACAATGACTGCATTAACGCCACATTTGTGACCGGTAAAGTTCATTAACTGTAGCGGCCATCTTGATTCAGGTTGACTTTAGAAGCTAATCAGTTGAAAAACTATATCCAAGGGAAATTTTCTGGGAGTTTCATTAAAATGCGTTCAGTGGTTCACAAGATATTTGCTAACAGATTAACAGGGTCGACTGCAACAGGTACTGTTTAAGTTTTAAGACTAGCTCTGATAGTACGAGTTGGGGATGACTCTCTGCTACTACCACACCGTTTTACCTCGATATATGTGCAACTGACTGAAAGACAGCCGTATTTGTGCTTTGCATTTTCATTTATCTATGGTGGCCATCTTTAATCGGATAGACTCCCAAAGTTAACCAGTTGTGAATGTGTATTCAATGATTACTTTGTGAAAGTTGCATCAAAATGTGTCCAATGGTTCATGACAAGCAATTATACACACAAGGGTAAAAACATTATCTCCTGACATTGGTGTTTTGGAGGCCTGTTAAAAATCAGATTTATTTTTTTCTGATTGTACAAAGTCAGAATACTTTTGACCATGAATATAAGTGCAGTGTTGACAAAAACCCATTTGAATTGATTGATTTTTCTCAGTTTTATGTCCTTGTATGACAGGCCGTGTCATGGCTGAATTCACACACTTTTGCACAATTAGAAACGTCGTCTATCCAATCTTCAACCTGGACACAGAGGGAGTCGTTCTCCAACGTGTCATTCTTGTGCCCCAGTCTGTCATTTTAAACAAGCTCACCTATTTCTGTCCAACACGGCTAAAACAGAAAGTGCAATGTTACAAAAAAATAGACATGGATAAATAATATATTATCACTGAAAACAGAAAAGAAACTGAAAGCTATAAAGGATAAAACATTAAAGACAGTGTGTTAGATAGAAACATGCTGTAAGCACAAACGCAAAGCCAGCAGACAGCAGGTATATTTTAAAGTACAGCACGGGATTATACTTTAGGCCATGTTTATATTACTGTATTCGTTTATTGCAAACAAGTTCATACACATAAAACTAAACCTTTTTCTGATGGTAATCATGAGTTTTAGACTCAGGTAAAGAGAAACACAGAGGTTCCCAACTCTGGTCCTTGAGGAACACCATCCTGCAAGTTTTAGCTGTTTCTCTGCTCCAACACACCTGATTCAGTGGTTTAATTACTTCCTTAAGTTCGGCAGAAGCATGTTAATCACCCTTTCATTCAAATCAGATGTGTTGGAGCAGAGGAACAACTAAAACAAGCAGGGTGGTGTTCCTCAGGGACCAGGGTTGGGAACCATTGCACTTGGGTTGGGAATACCTGGTTTGTAACTCATAATTAACTCAATACACTCTCCCACTGGTACATTTTCATCTTTAAATCACTTCTTGGTCTGTTGCCTTCATACATCTCCTCCTACATGTCTCTGCGTGAGTGCAGCTACGGAGTGCGCTCTCAGGACATTATTACCTGCAGTGTTCCCTCAATGAGGACTGAACTAGGCAAAAGGGCCTTCTCCTACTCCGCTCCAGTTTCCTGGAATATCTTACAAAAAGATTTGAAGCTCTCGACCTTGACCTCTCTAAGTGTCTTTAAGAATCTGTTGGACTCCTGGCAGGGTCCAATGCTGACATGTTCCTGTTGTTAGTTTTCTACATTTGTCTTGGAATCTAGCTGTTTTTTGTTTTGTTACCTTTTCCTTTTAGCCATCCTTTTTGTTATAAAAAAAAACAAATAAAAAAAAACTGTAGTATGCTTTTTTATAACTGTTTATGATTGTTGCTGTTGTCCATTGTTGTCATCTTTCTTTGTTGAAATCAGGTCTCTCTTGTAAATGAGTCCTCGAGGCTCAATGGGAATTACCTGTATAAATAAAGGTTGATTGATTGATTTATATTAAAAACATAAAAGCAACAAAATTCTGCTTATAATCACAATATGATGGAATTAAATGAGTCTTGATGAGATAATTGGAGTATCAAATCAAGTAATGATCCTAATTCAGGCAAGGAGACTTAATATTTACTACCTAATAAAAATATAGATCATGAATACATGAATACGTCTTGTTTTAAAAATTGTTGAACACTTATAAAAAGCATCACTGAGGATTTAGAAACAATACAAGCAGATACGTTTAACACTCTTTTAGTAAATCAACATTGAGCAGCAAAATGGATTATCTGTTATCAATAATTCAAGATAAGTGAACCCTTTTGATAAGTTTGATCCCCAAGATCATGGTGAAGCACACTTTCATTGTGTCTGTTGCTGTTTATATTGGTGCTGCTACAGTTCTTTCCCAGAACTATAGGTGTCACTAGTGAGAAATTAATACAATTTTATTCATTTTTGTTACTTTTATGCTATTTTTAAAATGGATACTTGTAGAAACAACCCTGTTGAATATTTTTTATATAATAAATAACTGATTTTATCAGAACAAAAACCAAATAAACCAAATTATTTAAATTTAATCCTTACACTGCATTGGCACAGAGCAGCTCTACCAATTCAAACACCCCATGCATGTTCATAAATCAGATTAAACCAAGTAATATTCACATTCTTAGGACCTACCTACACAATCACCAACATGGCCAAATGAACAGTGGATATAAAGCTTACACATATCTGTTTTCATGATTTACTAAATGAAACCACATCAAGTGAAAACTTTTTCAACTTTTACTGTGGCGCATATCCTGTACAATATAACTCAATTGGGAAAAATATTATAAATGATGGGATGAAATTGTGAACAGCTTATTTGAAAGTGCACATTTTAGCCCCAAACCTTCAAATTTCTGCTAGAAAGCAGAATGTGATGTCAAGTATGTGTTCAAATCAACAAAACAATGGCTTCTCGCCTAAAGGGAAGTAAGTTGTGGAATGTCCTCAACAAAGTCTACACATAATTTAGTGGAAAATGTGTGGTTTGACTACAATCTGACAAATTGTTAGCATTTTTGTAAGGAAGAGCACCCAAATATTACCACGTCAAGGTGTGGTTGCAGATAGATTGCCACAAACACCTGGCATTTTATCAGGGTTTGTTGACTTTTTATATCCACTGTATATTGTATATAAACTTTTTAGTGGCAACCTTAACCTGTCTCCTAGCCACTATAAGAGTAGTCACAACTAAACAAAAAATAAAGGACAAGGTTACTCTGATAGAAACTAAAGCAAACTCGGAAGGACAAAAAACAGCCTAAAAGTACCATACCACTTAATTTATAAAGCACTTAACAGCAGCAAGGCCAACCGAAGTGCTGTAAAAGTACATCATATCCACTTGTCTTGAAGCCAGACTATCCAGGAAAAGATTGGTGTTTTAACAGCATAAAAACAGTTTTCTTTTAATGAGACTCGTATAAACAGAATACCTCCCCACCTCAACCTGCAGACACAAAGACAGAGAGTTATCTCGGGTAACTTCTATGACTTTGTCCAAATGTGTGAAAAAAGTACAAAAAACACTAGATTTTTGTTTTTCTTGAGAACCTAAACGCCTTAAGCATCTGGTTCACAAAAGAACGGTTGTCTTTTCTAATGTGGGCATGATTTTCTCATATTACTTTTTCAATTTTCTTTTCCCTGAGGACCAACAAGCAAACCTGAGAAAAATCAAGCAATCCTGCTCTTATTATAACCTCCTACACCTAACCTCGCCCCATCGCAACTTGTTCCAGACAAGCCAAGTCCAAATTTATTGGACGTTTGTGAAGACAGAGCAGCTCTTCATGCCCACTGGTGTCCCTAACAAAATCTATTTGTCCCATGCTGAATGAAAAATCTAACCCTACTCATGCCCTCCGACCCGTGTCATGACTCATGAACTACATTAAGGAGGTGTCTCACTTTCTTTAGCCTTCCTGTACTTCTTTATTTTTATCCCTCCCTCCTCTTGCAACATATGTGGCTCAGATTGGGCTTACAGAACAGAAAAAAGAGCAAGTTCCATCCATCCATCCATTATCTTCTGCATGTTCCAATGTTGGGTCACGGGTGCAGCAGCTTGAGCAGGGAGGTCCAGACATCTCTTTCCACAGCCACCTCTTCCAGCTCTGCTAGGAGGATTCCAAGGCATTACCAGGCCAACCAAGAGACGTAGTCTCTCCAGCGTGTCCTGGGTCTTCCCTGGGGTCTCCTCCCAGTCAGACATGCTCAAAGCACCTCCCTAGGGAGGCAGCCAGGAAGCATCCTTACCAGATGCCCGAACCATCTCAACTGGCTCCTCTTGATGTTCTCCTCCTTGAATTGCCACCTTATCATGGTGGAGGAGTTTGTGCTCCTGAATGATCCTAGGAGCTATGCTGTCAAGGGCAATTGTAATTGCTCCTGGTAGGGTGTCCCAGGGCAGATTGGTTCTAGGTGACAGGCCAGACAAATAAGAGATTCAGAAGACTTATATGGATAGTAAAAAACAAGGAGCTCAGTGTCCCTTGCCCAAATATGGGTTACCGGGGCCCCACACTGGAGCCAGGCCTGGGGAGGGGCTCGTCAGTGAGTGCCTGGTGACCAAGTCTACCCATGGGGCCCGGTTGGGCTCAGACTAAAGGAGAAACATGGGTTTGCCTTCCTATGGGCCCACCACCTGCAGGAGGGGCCATACACATCAGGTGCATGATGCCATGGGCAGTGGCCGAAGGCGGGGGCCTTGGCGCTTTGGCCCTGGCTTACCGAAACTGAGCTGAAAGTTTCTATATAAGGTATAAATGGCAAAAATATCACAAAGTATGCAGCATCATGTTAATGTAAAGAAAAGGGGGAAAATATTTATCTTTCACACCAATACCTCATTGATACCTAATACACTAATACTTAATACCTCATTAATATCTAATACACTAATACTTAATACCTCATTAATATCTAATACACTAATACTTAATACCTCATTAATATCTAATACACTAATACTTAATACCTCATTAATATCTAATACACTAATACCCAATACCTCAGCTGTACTGATGTCCAACACACAGATATCGTGCTGTTTGGTGCTTCAACTCTTCCCCTTCACGCAGGGAAATACCTCGGACCATAGTGCAGCTTCTCACAGTGTGGCAGGAAAACTACACTCAGCTGTCAGAACCTTTTCTTGTCCCTGTAAAGCTGAGCTGTCATGCTGATCAACTGTTCCCGAACAACCAATCCTCGAACTGCTGCTGACACTGTTGGAACACAAGCACGAACACGTGCCTGCGGAGCGATGTCTAAACAAAATAAGGACGAATCTTGGGAATAAGACATAGACTGAAAAAGCACAAATGTTCTATGCTATTGAAGCTATCCAAGTGTCATATGTAAACATGAAGCCAAAGATCTCAAACACCGCCAGCAGAATACCTTTTCCATGCAGGGCTAATTGGCAGAGTGATAAATAAATGATAAAGAGGAATAACGAATCTGTTGTCTTTATGTTGCAATTTTAAGTTCTATTGCCCTCTCACAGCACTTTACCTTTTATTATTACGTTTTTGTTGGTGTTTTTCCACTCACGAAAGACATTAATGCCTTTTCAGAATCTTTCCATTTTCCTGAAGTCAAAAATAGTCCCATCAGAACGCTGATGAAATGACGTGACACATTTACACCCTAAATGTGTCCGAGATACGGTTCTTACCTCAATCCAGTGTCTCTCTTTTTCTATACAAAACCATTGAGCTGTCAGGTTGTTTATCTGCACAGAAAAAGGCTTTCGGCTACAATTTTACAACTTTTAGCTTTCAACTAATGTTTTGCTACATTAGCTTTTAGCTACTGTTGTAATAAATTTGGCATTTGGCAACAGCTTTGTGAGTGTTGGCTATTATTTTGTTACTTTTAGTTTTTAGCTACTGTTTAGCTACCATTATAATATTTTAGCTAGAATTTTACTGCTTTTACTTTTTATTAACCATTTTGCTGCTTGTAGGTTTTAGCTAACATTTTACTACTTTTAGCTTTAAGCTATTGTTTATCTATATTTAGCTTTTAGTTAGCATTGTGTTATAATTCTTTTATAGCTACCGTTTTGCCACATTAAGTTCTGAGCTACTGTTTTGCAACATTTACCTTTAAGTTATTGTTTTGCCACTTCCACTATGTAGCAACATTTTTACTATTTTTAGTCTTAAGCTACCATTTTGCAATTTTAGCTACAATTTTACTACTTAACCATTTTGCTACATATAGGTTTTAGCTAACGTTTTACAACTTTCAGTTTTAAGATATTGTTAAGTTATTTTTAGCTATAAAGATATCATTGTGTTATATGTCTGTTTTAGCTACCATTTTGCAAATGTTATCGTTCAGCTACTGTTTTGCCACATTACGTTCTTAGCTACTGTTATGCAGCATTTAGTTTTTAGCTATTGGTTTGCCACTTCTAGTATGTAGCAACATTTTTTACTTCCTTTAGTTTTAAGCTACCATTTTGCTTTTTTAGCTATAATTTGATAACTTTTATTTTTATTAACCATTTTGCTATTTTTAGGTTTTAGCTAACATTTTACTACTTTTAACTTTAAGGTATTTGTTCATCTATATTGCGCTTTTAGTTAGCATTGTGTTAGATTTCTTTTGTAGCTACCATTTTGCAGCTTTTAGCTACCATTTAGCAAATTACCTTTCAGCTATTGTTTTGCCACATTAAGTTCTTAACTACTGTTTGACAGATTTAAGATACCATTTTGCTAATATTAGCTTTCAGCTACTGTTTTGCCACATTAAATTATTAGCAACTGTTTGGCAACATTTAGCTTTTAGCTATTATTTTGCCACTTCTAGTGTGTGGTAACATTTTTACTTGTTTTAGTTTTAAGCTACCTTTCTACTTCTTCTAGCTTTTAGTTACCATTTAGCTGCTTTTAGCTTTATAGCTATTTCTATGTGCGCTAAGATGACTTTTCTGTTGTGGCCATCTTAAATTGCGTTCACTCCAAAAGGTAATCAATTCTTTGTAGATCTCAAACCCATGGATTAGTCTCTGAAATATTTAAAATTCATTCAGTAATCTTATGAGATATTTTGCTAACACACACAAATAGTCACACAAGATCACCTAACTTTCATCACATGAGGGAATAAAACAAATAAGGTGTGTTTAGGAGTCCTTATTTTAGCTATTCTGTACAGCTCTGAGTATAAAACAAGCATCTTCGCCCACAAAGACGGCTGGTTATTCCACTTGTTTGCTAAAGAGCACAACGCCACATCATTTTCCATTCCTCATTCGGCTGCTACAAATAGAACGAGGGTCTCTGGAGGGATCCGTTAGAGGGGAGACGCAGTCGAGAGAGGAGGAGGAAAGGGAGAAGGGGAGCTGAGATGCGACCGTGGAGAAAAGGCAAAGCGGGATGTTTAGGTAAACAACAAAGAGCAAATGATTAGCATAAGAAATGTAGCAATGAAGCGACAAACGGGGGATACAGGAGAGAAAATGGCACAAAGACGAAAGAAAAGAAACAATGGCTGATGAAGTCAGGTGTGCGGAATGAAGAATGAAAGCCCAGATCAATATGGCTGAGAGGGAAAGACGAGAAGCTGGAGGATGAGGAAAGTTCTTCAGTCTTTACTGGTGGCTCCTCTCAACACGTAAAGAAACCAGCTCGTGAGCATCACTTTGAGTTTAAACACACAACAGAGTGTAAGTGACTGACAGGTGGAGGTTCCTCTGGTGTCTGCCTTAAAAACAAGACACCCAGAGCAAGATTTGTTTTTTTATCTGAAGTGTGCAGAATGTCAGAAACATCAGTTAACATTTGTGAAGAGTTGACTGATTGAGGACAATGTGTTTTTATAGTTGTCAGAAACATCCACACAATCACACAGTGGGTGGTGCCCTCTCTGGGTCAAGGGGAGGGAGTCTGCCTCAGATGGAGGAGTTTAAATTGTTGGAGAAAAATATTCTGGCTTTATCTTACTTACTCAAACTGAACCACACTCAATGGCAGGAGAAATTTTTTAGCTGGTATTTACTTGCAAGGTCAGATTTTCAGGACGGGTTACACAGACTTACAGGAAGTATAGTACTGTAGTCCCTGGATACTTCGCAGTTCGACTTTTGCCAACTCTTTCGTGGGTTTTCAACATAAGATTGTACACAACACACGATTGGTTGATTGATGGAAGGCAACCAACCAGAACATTGTACTCTGTATCTCTGGCACTGATTGGCTCAGTACTGGTAGCATCAGTCTGTCTGCTCTCTTTTGCGGTGCTCTTTAAGGACTGGGCAGCCACGCCCCCTTTGGGGACCATACCAACAGTGTCCATATGGCCCTCACCACCCTCTTTCCCTCTCCATCCAGATGCCTCTGGGTGCACATCTGGATGGGTGCCTTCTCCCAGAGTCTATGGCGTTCGCGGGGCGGGGCTGCCAGTGGAGACTTTCCTCCGCACTAGAGCTGTCATTTCTAGCCCGAACTGACCCGGATTAGGGCTGGGCCAGGCCATAATAATGTGCTTAATGTGTGGGCTGGGTCGGTGTTGAGCTTTTTATTGTGTCAGCGAACACTCGCGGATGACGAATTATGGCATGCTATACATTCAAAAAACGCATGCGGCCATTTGACTGTGTGCTGACTGGCCTTGAAAAAGGTAAAAAGTTCCGTTAAAGAAAGTTATTCAAACAAAAGAGACATCTTTGTTCTTTCCTTTAGAAGATGGTGGTGTAATTTAAAAAATATTCAGCTGCATTCAGCGTACACACGTGGCCAACGACCCAAACAGGTGCAATCCCAGAATATCTGACATGTCAGAGCAGGGTCCGTGTCTGAATAATGCAGAATGCAGACAGAAGCCGGGATTTAATGCGCTTTGACGGCCATGAAAGAACAAACACCCCCTCAGCTCCGATCTTCTGTCCTCTTACTCAGTCAGCTATGCGTGTCTGCCGACCGTTAGTAACTATAAGCAGTCAAAGCTTAATTAAAAATGTCGGGGGGGGGGGGGGGGTGTCAGGTTCAGACCTGTAATTACTGTTAATTTGTTGGGTCGAGTGGAGTTCGGAAATGATGTCTATGAGCTGGGGCCGGGTCAGGTCGGGTTTTTTGGGACCGAATGCAACTCTACTCTGCACTGTTCGTGTTTTCGTGCTTGCCTCCCTGAAACCGGTGAAGGAGACCCGCTCCAGCGGGGGAGGGAGGGTGAAGGCCACCATGCGGGTGATGCATCAGCCCACATCTGTTGGACCCCAATGCCCAATGCCTCCAGCTCTTATCCGGTGCAACGCTCGCTATATCAATAAGTACGATATATACGGATATATGTATATAAATACTAAAATAAATATAACGTCCCTACTTTGCAGATTTTCACCTATTGCGGGGGTGTCTGGAACATAACTCGATGAGTGAGGGAACACTGTACACACATGAAGACCAGTCACGAGGATCTGCCGCGAGCTGCCTGTTTAGCTTGTTTTTATACGCTTATCAGTTCAGCCGAGCCCACAGAATCGGGGGTGTTTTTGGAGTGCCAGCTGCAAACTGCAGCCCCACTCAGCCCTCATCCAGCTCTCTCCGCTAACTCAAACATATGATTCATGGGCAGAATTAACATTCTCAGCCTTAGTAATAAAAACATCCATAACCTTTGACCAAAGATTCCCTAACATAAATATTTAGATGACGTGTTTACGATTGATAGTAGAATAGAGCGGAAGATGGATCAATGGGTTGCGGCCTCGTCCTCAGTAATGAGGGCGTTGCTTCGGTCAGTAGTGCTGAAGAAAGAGTTGAGTTGAAAGGAAAAGCTCTCGATTTACTGGTGTGTTTATGTTCCAGTCGTTACCTATGGTCAGGAGTTCTGGATCATGACTGAAAGGATGAGAGCCAAGTGGCCGATATGAGTTTCTTTATGGTGGCTGTGCTCAGTTTTACAGAAAATGTGAGGAGCTCCGGGGAGCTCAGAGTAGAGAAGGTAAGAGGCCCTGGGGAAGATCAAGAACTCTGCAGGGATTGTGTATCTTCTCTGGCCTGGGAACCCCTCGAGGTGCCCCAGAACGAGCTGGAAAGTGTTGCTAGGGAGAGGGATGTATGGGTTTCTCTCCTGGACCTGTTGCCTCCATGACCCGACTACAGATAAGAAGATGGAGATGTTCTCAAAAAAGTTTAGTTTGGATTCTGCTGCACATCACTATGAAGGAAAGCAAGAAATCTTCCCAATTATTACTAAATTATACAAACGCAAATACTTCAAGCTGACTGCCATTATTTGTTTGACATTCAAACTATTTTATCTTTATTTTTTTTACTTTATTATGCTTCAATGGCGTTCACTGTTTATCTTGAAGAACCTTAATTTTTTTCTATTATTATGTGCATCTATTTGAATAAATGGTTAAATCACGTATAGCCAAATAACTGGTGACACATTTTTCTGAGCATGCCTGTGTTTGTGTTTATTTGTTGGTCTGTTAGTAAAATATCTCATGAACCACTGGGTGGATTTTAATGAAACCATTCAACCTGGTGATCTCATTCCTAATCTTATCCATCCTTATCACTTCTAGGGAGAACCTCAACATCTTCATTTCTGCCACTTCCAGTTCATTCTCCTGTCTTTTTGTCTTTGCCACCATCTCCATGGTTCACAACAAAGCTGAAATAGTAGAAAAGCTGAAACTTGCAAAAATAAGCTGAAAGGATCATAACAAGCTGGAATTAGCAGAAATAAGTTAGAAGCACAAAAATATATTTAGCAGAAAGAACCTGAAATGAGCACAAAACAGATGAAATTAACTGAAATTTTTTTTTTAAATTGCACAAAGAAGCTGAAAGAAGCTGAACCAGAGCAAAATGTGAAAGGAGCAGTAAAAGGTTGTAAACAGATCTAAAGATTTGAAGGATGTAAAATGGGCTCAATTCATTTTCTATGAGAAAAAAGTGGCAAAAACAGCTGAATATATCAAAAAGCTGTCAGTGTGTTGTGATATTTTGCTAAAACAGAATGACAATAAACCCCGTAACTTAAACTAGCTTAAATTCAGCATTATATAAGAAATGCCACATAAATTTGTGTAGCAAATAGAAAGCTTATCCGAGTTCACACACTTTAATTGGGCTTTTATTATATTCTAAACAGGAACTCCGTTTTATTCCTAGAAGGTTCAATGAAAGACAACTAGACTTTTATTTTTGAAGACATTTTGCTTCTTATCTCAAAGAGCTTTCTCAAACAAAACTAAAAAGTGCTGTTTCAAGCTTTTAAATCCCAGTGAGCTGCCCCGCTTGTTTTATTAATTAACTTAAATATTCATATTATTTGTTCTAAAAAATAAAATAAAAAACCACTAGAAATTAATTAGGACGGTGTCCACAGCTGGTCTTTGCTGAAGACTGCAATGAGCCCAAGGCCTGTTCAATTTAAATTTGGGAGTTGGGGAATAGCCAGTGATAAATACATTTTTAAAACTAAGGCACACGTGGTTCGTTAATAGTGTGAAAAATGATATAATAACATAACATTACAATTCTGATAATTCCTCTTGCCTGCAAACCAATATAATAATGTTTTTTTTTCTTTTTTAAGAATTAATTTAGTTTAAACATGCACGGCTGAATCTTCTTTATAATAAAACTACACAGTAATGGAATTAGTTTGTAGATTCAGAGGAGAAACAGTTCATTTTCAATTGCTGGAGAGTGAAATATATAAATATAAGATAACTGATTTATATTCATACAAAGCATGGGGGGGGTTAAAGAAGGACATTTTTATTTAGTTTAAGGGATTGTTGAGCGCAACTTTAGGAAACGGCAACTGAGTTGAAATGTGGGCAGAATATGCCTCTGACGTTTATCATATATAACATCACATCATCTGCGAAACAATACACAGTCAAAGAAAAGGGCATCCCCTGTTTAACGTTTAACATGTATCTCATATTGGTTGCACAATTTGAGATTGAGGAATTTGTAAAAAAATTACCGTATTTTCCGCCGTACACGTCGCACCGCCCTATAAGTCGCATCAGTCCAAATATGTCTAAGTAAGTGGAAAAATCCATAAATATGTCGCTTCACCGCATACGCCGCATCTATTATGTGTCACTGTTGATGCATCGTGCTTGTTACACATCACCGCTGACAACCTGGAAATGTGGGCCGGTGTGCCAAAAATCGATTGGCTGCTAAATGGCGGCCATGGGAGCGTGCACGGGAGGACTTTAACACGAATTTTACAAGATTAACACTTAAAAACAATTATTTGTTTGCTTGAGATTGTAGTAAATGTGTGTCTCAATCTAACGTTTGCTTAATAAATGCACTTTGATGGTCAAATCAGCTGCATTTCAAAAGCCGATACGCGGAAGTAGGAACGCGCAGAGGGACGAGTCCCTGTGCGTTTCTTTGAAATTTAACAAGATAAACACCTAAAAACAATTATTTGTTTGCTCGACTTTATAGTAAAGATGTGTCTCAGTCTAACGTTTGCTTAATAAATGCACTTTAACGGTCAAATCTGCTGTATTTCAAAAGTATTCATTGCCTCGGTGCTCCCGGGAGAGTGCAGACGGGGAGGAAAAAAGGGACGAGTCCCTGTGCGTTTCTTCAAAATTTAACAAGATAAACACCTAAAAACAATTGTTTATTTGCTCGACTTTATAGTAAAGATGTGTCTCAGTCTAACGTGCAGACGGGGAGGAAAAAAGGGAACGAGTCCCTGTGCGTTTCTTCAAAATGTAACAAGATAAGCACCTAAAACAATTGTTTGTTTGC
This sequence comes from Nematolebias whitei, assembly GCF_014905685.2. Lineage (NCBI taxonomy): Eukaryota > Metazoa > Chordata > Actinopteri > Cyprinodontiformes > Rivulidae > Nematolebias > Nematolebias whitei. Next base: position 10,944,234 of record NC_056520.1, on the reverse strand, counting down.
TCGAAATTATAGCAAAGGTGTGTCTCAATTGAACTTTTACTTAATAAATGCATTTTAATGGTCAAATTAGCTGCATTTCACCAGGGCGGTGCAGCGACATGAAGCCGATTTGACGTTTGCTCCAAGCAGCAAGCAGAACAAAGATGGGGAGGCTATGGCAAGCCGATTGTGTCATTAATAGCTGGTGAAGATTCTCAGTCATCCAGTACATGGTAAGTTAAAAAAAGTTCAAGACAAAAACAATAAAGTATAAGGGGGTGTGGTGGCGCAGAGGTCGGAGAAGGTGGGCCTGTGATCGGAAGATTGTCGGTTCACGCCCCAGTAAAAATGTGGGTGGGGTAGGTGAAGCACCCACACTTGCCCCCACCCTCATTCGCCCCAATCTGGGTCCATGAGCAAGGCCCTTAACCCCCATCTGCTCCCTAAACAGGTCTCTCTTGAAAATGAGTTCTTGTGTCTCAATGAGACTACCTGTATAAATGAAGGGTAAATTAAAAAAAAAATATATATAAAGTATAATAAATAAAGTCCAGTTAAGTCAGTCTCTTAAAATTGTCATGAAAACCTTCTAAAATTTGTCATTGTGCATCTCAAACCCGACTTGAACCCTTTACAAGTTTGTCACAATCTCAAACTTGTCTTTATTTTGTTGTGGGCGTCTTAAAACCTTCTCAGATTTTGGACTGACCTCTGAAACCCTTCTCAATATTATAAAAACCCTTTGCAAATACTTGTAAATTTTCTTGTAAGGCGTCTCAAACCCATCGAACGTTGTCACAAGTGTCTCAAATTTGTCTTTATTTTGTGGATGGCTTCTCAATTTATTCTCAAACCATTCTACATTTCTTTCATGGAGCATCATAAACCCATCTAGAACCCTACTCATGTGTGTTGCGGGTGTCTCAGTCAAGTCTCAATATTGTAGAAGCTGTCTTAAACCCATCTCAAACCCTTATAAATTTTATCTTGTGATGTCTCAAACCTATCTTAATTCGTAGTGATAGACTTAAATTTATTTCAGACCCTTTTCCGTTTTATCATAGTTGTCTCAAACATATCTCAAATCCTTTTAAATTTTATTGCAGGCTCCCTGAACCGTTTTTGATTTTGTTACAAGTGTCTGAAACTCTTATTAATGTTGTCATAAACGTCTTAAACCCTTCTCAATTTAATCACGTGTCTCAAACCCCTCTAAAATTTGTTGCAACCCTCCAAAACCAGATTTGAACCTACCTTGATTTTGTTGTAGGTGTCTCAAACCCTTCTTAAAGCACCAAATCTGTATTTTGACACCATAATAGAGCTGCCCTTTGATAAGTCTAAAAGCCATGCTGGTGATAACAGTCAATAAAAAAAGGGGTCCAAATCAAACTGTCTTCATTTCGAAAGTGTCCTCCAGTAGAATAAAGTATAAACATTCAGGCAACTGCCAAGGAGGGTACCAAGAACACCAAGGCAGGTATGATGTCAGCAGAGATGAGCAATGAAGAATTGTGCAGTCTAGAATAGTTTTGCAAGCTGTGCAGACAAAAACGAGTCATGATATTCATACTGGCTGCACAAACTCAACCACGAGCTGCTTGTGAACACTCAAATGTAAGTGAGGCTGAAAAGGAAACTTTGTGTATGTTGTCTTGATAAGCTTTGCTTTTCATTGGTTTCTTTTAGTTGTTCGGTTTTGGTTTATTGGTGCCAGGGTGCAGAGTGGCGTGGACAAAAGGTCCCTTTCTGGCCCTACAGCCGTTCTTTACCATTGTGTCACATATTCTTTAACATCTTTCCCATTCCTGTTGGGGAAAACTGCTATGTTTATGTGGATTTCTTAACCAACAGGCCGCAGTCTGTGAGGATCCGCAACTTCTCCTCCACCATAACCCTCAGCACTGGCTCCCCTCAGGGCTGTGTGTTCAGCCTCCTCCTGTTCACTCTGCTCACGTGATGCGAATGACGATAAAGAACCTTGAACCTTGATGTTGGGGATTGGAACACATAGATCTGTTGGAAGGGGATTTTAAGCACTAACAAGCCACAGAGTACAGCAGCTAGCAGCTGACTTCCAAAGCTGAGGAGGTTAAACTGAACAATCTCCTGAAGTTATCAGTTCTGTCTGACATCACCACAAAAACAAAATCATTAGTGAATGGAAAAAGATGGCGCAATTAAACAAGCCAAAGCAGTTGGCACAAGCAAAAAGAGATTTTTTTTTTGTTCTATTTGTGTGGATTGGTAAGACACGCCAACAAGCCAATACTCACACACACACACACACACACACACACACACACACACACACACACAC
>NC_056520.1:10918014-10941925 GCF_014905685.2 Nematolebias whitei | reverse complement strand
CACACACACACACACACACACACACACACACACACACACACACACACCTTCAAGACACCTAATTAGAGAGTCCTGGTCTGGAGTATAGATGTGTGTAAGTATGTGTGAAAAGCAAGGACAGTAAAAAGTGTGTATGTGTGTGTGTTTGCAGATCCTGAGAGAAAAGGGAACAAAGATGGTACAAAGGAGAAATCAGAGTGTGACATGAAATATTTAGCTGGGCTTCAGAGAAAAATGTCCAGAAATAGGTCAGCTCAATATGGTAGCCTTTTACTGGCACAAATACACACTACCAAACTAACTCACGCACACACAGATGAGGTTAACGCCAACGATTTGAACAAATATGTTGCACAAACCTTTAGCACTCACAGTATGTGTTGGGGATTACTCTCAGCCACTACCATACCCAATTTTAGCTCAATATGTGTAAAACAGACTTATATTGAGGCAGATTCTGGCAGATCCTGATCACCCACTTAATAGTGAGTTCAGGTTGTTTCCATCTGGATGAAGGTATCTTCTGCCCAGATGTAGGATGAACAGACTGAAAAATTCATTCATCCCTGTAGCAATCAGGTTCCTCAACAAACAGTGATAATTTCTGTACTGTTACTTTAATGTCTCAATGACTTGTCTAGTACGGATGTTCTGTGTGACTACTGACTGTGAAACAAATTGCCCCTTGGGGATAATAAAGATTCTTGAACTTGAATTATAGTAGGGATTAAAACTAATAAAAATGTTTTGACTGATGTTTTTTTTTCTGCAACTAGAAATTTAGTGTAGAGCAGCGAACAAGAACCTCAGGACCAATGGATTTTGATGGAAATGGTGATTTTGAACAACATTTCTCTAACTTTTATGTAATTTTAGCGTTTACAGTTGGGGTTGTCATATTTATATGCTAGCTAGACTGAAGGATTTCTACATTAAAAAGACTATTTCATATGCGGCTGGAATCATATGCTGCTGTATTTATTCATTTATACCCATCTACTCACTACAGACTCATGTTCGGGCTGCTGTTTAATATACCGTATTATTTTACATTATTAGTGTTTAGCGTATATCTTAGATCTTTTAGCGTACTATTTAGTATTTGTTTAGCGTATATCTTAGTGTCACAATTGGCTGGTGCTGGTGAACCCAATGGTGTAGGCAGGCAGGCAAGGACTCGGGATAGAAATATATAAAATAAAGAATCTATTAACAAAACTAAAAAAGCTGAAAGGGCAGCAAAACAAACGTAGAATGAACGGGGGGGTACTCACGATACAGACAGGTCATCACCAGTGAACAGTTAAACAATGCTAGGACAAGAACTAACACAGAGACACAGATATACAGGAAACACCAATTAGACCAAGTGAAGGCACATGTGAGTAATCACAGATGCCAGAGAAAGGGACAGACATGAACACGGCACAAGATGGGGCTAGATACTAAAGAAACACAAACCCTATAAAGAGAAATAGAAGATCAGGGGGAACGCAGACAAACACGACACCAGGGACAAAACCACAATTCCTACATTTAGTGTATATCTTAAATCCTTGTATACTACTTATTTTTGTACTTCATATTTTGCTATCTTGTGGTGTAACCAGGACCTTGAGTACACAGTTTGGTTCCATCTCATGTACCACATGTGATGCGAATGACAATAAAGATACTTGAACTTGATATTTAAAGGAGTAATACAATTTATGTTTATAAACCAGCCACTAGGGGGAACACAAAACCAGCCACTAGGGAGCACAAGCCAGTGTATCTCTTGTGCCGGTCCCAAGCCCGGGTAAATGGTGAGGGTTGTGTCAGGAATGGCCTCCAATGTAAAACACTTTTGCCAAAACAATAATGCGAGTTCATCAAAGCGAAATCATACCGGATCAGTCAAGGCCCGGGTTAACAACGATCGCCACTGGTGCTGTTGACAAATGTGGAAATTGTGATACTGTTAGTCGAAGACCACGAGGAGGGAAACGTGTCAGGAGACAGAGGGAGAAGAGGAAAGTGAACAATGTAGGACTGAGAGTTGCAACTCTAAATGTGGGGACAATGACAGGCAAAGGTAGAGAGCTGGCTGACATGATGCAGAGAAGGAAGTTAGATGTTTTATGTGTCCAAGAGACCAAGTGGAAGGGCAGCAAGGCTCGCAGCATTGGAGCAGGGTTCAAACTGTTTTACCATGGTGTGGATAGAAAAAGAAATGGGGTAGGGGTGGTCCTAAAGGAGGAGTTGGCAAAGAATGTAGTAGAGGTGAAGAGAGTGTCAGATAGGGTGATGTGCCTGAAGGTAGACCCATTGTGTCTTTGAGGATTTAGAAAAAGCATATGACAAAGTGCCGAGGGAGGAGGTGTGGTATTGTATGAGGAAATCTGGAGTGGCAGAAAAGTATGTTAGACTGGTACAGGACATGTATGAGGACAGCAGGACAGTGGTGAGATGTGCTGTAGGAGTGACAGATAGCTTCAAGGTGGAGGTGGGATTGCGTCAAGGATCGGCTCTGAGCCCCTTCTTATTTGCTCTGGTGATGGACCGACTAACAGATGAGGTCAGGAAGAATCCTCATGGACGATGTTTGCAGATGACATTGTGATCTGTGGTGAGAACAGGGAACAGGTGGAAGAGAACTTGGAGACGTGGAGGTATGCACTTGAAAGAAGAGGAATGAAAGTCAGTTGTACAAAGTAGTAAGACAGAGTACATGTGTGTAAATGAGAGGGAGGCTGGTGGAACAGTGAGGCTACAAGAAGCAGAGGTCACAAAGGTGCAGGACTTCAAGTACTTGGGGTCCACTGTCCAGAAAAATGGGGAATATGGTAAAGAAGTGAAAAAGAGAGTCCAGGCAGGATGGAGTGGATGGAGAAAAGTTTCAGGAGTGATTTGTGACAAAAGGGTGTCAGCAAAGGTCAAAGGAAAAGTTTACAAGATAGTGGTGAGACCAGCTATGTTGTATGGTCTGGAGACAGTGGCATTGACAAAAAGACAGGAGAAAGAACTGGAAGTGGCAGAAATGAAGATGCTAAGGTTCTCCTTAGGAGTAACAAGGATGGATAAGATTAGGAATGAGATCATCAGAGGTACAGCACAGGTTGAACAACTGGGAGATAAAGTTAGGGAGGCCAGACTGAGATGGTTTGGACATGTCCAGAGGAGGGACCGTGGGTATATTGGTAGAAGGATGTTAGGAATGCAGCTGCCAGGAAAAAACAAAGATGAGATATATGGATGCAGTTAGAGAGGACATGAAGGTGGTTGGAGTGAGGACAGAGGATGCAGAGGACAGAGTGAGGTGGAGGAGGAGGACTCGCTGTGGCGACCCCTGAAGAGGGAAAAGCCGAAAGAAGAAGAAGAAAGAAGAATACAATTTATGTTTATATTTGACCATTTAATGAATTATATCTATCAAAGTTACCTCTTAGTACAGTTCTAAATATAAGCCAGCTTAGCACATCCAAGCAGCCACAACCTCTTATTTTTGCTGTAATATTGTGTAGAATTTAATTTAACAGATATTTATGATAAACTACTTGAAACTGACTCTCAAAGAGAACTTTGTAAGTTTGGGGAAAAACATTAATTCAATTCAATTTATTTATATAGCACTATATCATAACAAAGTTGTCTTAGGGCACTTTACAGGAACATTCACATACATTGAAAAGCCAATTACCGGTAGTAAAGTTTTCTATCTAAGGAAGCCAGCAGACTTGAGTTAAGTGGAAACACTTGCTATAATCTGGGGCGTATAAATATGACTTTTAGTATTGATATGTTTTAATTAAAGGAACTAAAGTGGTCGGTCTCACCGCGAGAGAAACTCAAACAGGCTGTCTCTCTCGAGAACCAGGAGTTTGGTCACGCTGGCAAAGGGCACATGTCTGTACGATGATGACGATGCTCCGAACCCGTTAACGTTTAATAGGAAGAGATCCTGACCGCCTGTGGGCGCTTTGAGACAGAGAGGGGCTCCCAGCAGAGCCGCTGCTCGCACCCGGGCCCACCGTTCATCAGAAAGCACGACCCACCCTGCTCTGATTGGACGAAACGATGATTCTGATTCTCTAACTGTTGTAGTTTAACTGTATCGTAATTAGATTAGATGGCTTTAACACAAACACACAAAATAAAAAGTGTCATGGTAACGGAGAACTTTAAACCCAGTCTCTGCTGTTATTGCGTTCAATAAGATTAATTAGCTGCGGGGACCATCTTCAATTGAGCGGACTCCAAAAGTTAATCGTTGTTATGGATGCAAGGCTGTTTTCAAGACAACAAAAGACAACGGGGTGAGGATAAAAGTAAGACAGGTTGAGACACTTGGGGGGGGGGGGGGGGGGGTATAGAGGTATAGAGCTTTATACCCCACCCCCCCACAACTTCTCGCTTGTGTTGCTGACACATGAATTAATGAGGTTCAGGTAGGCGGCAGCACACAAGGGAGACGGTGTTCTTTAGTGGCATTTCTGAACCATAAATAATCTGCATTGTGATCTGAAAGCATATAACTAAGAAAAAAAGAAGTTGGAATGTTGTGTAAAATGTAAACAAAAACAAAATGCAATCATGCAAATCTCATAAAGCCATAGTTTATTCACAGTGGAACATTAATACGGCAAGTCCTGATGCATGCTCGATAATCCAGGTAGATCTAGGTGGATAAATATGGCAAGGATATCAAATGTTTAAACTGAGAAAGTGTACTTAAAAAAATTAAATGAAGCAATTTTGAGGGCAGCACGGTGGCGCAACTGGTAGAGCTGCTGCCTCTCAGCGAGCAGGTCCCTGATTCAAATCCTGGTCCGGGGGGCCTTTCTGGGTGGAGTTTGCATGTTCTCTCCGTGCATGCGTGGGTTTTCTCCGGGTGCTCCGGTTTCCTCCCACAGACTAAAAACATGCACGTTAGGCTGATTGGTAACTCTAAATTGTCCCTAGGTGTGAGTGAGAGAGTGAATGGTTGTTTGACTCTATGTGGCCATGTGATGGACTTGCGACCCGTCCAGGGTGTACCCCGCCCCTCGCACAGTGATTGCTGGACATGGGCACCGGTGACCTTCGTGACCCAAAATGGAAGAAGAGGGTAAAGATAATGGATGGATGGATGGATAAAGCAATTTTGAAATAAAAATCTATAAATAAAACACGGGACAAGGGCAAGAAAATGCTGGAAAAGTAAGTGGTTGAATAAGAAACTTTTATGGCACCTTTCCAGAAATGTAAGCTGATCATGCACCCCTATACCAACAGAAAGGCAGGCTTTTGAAGTGTATTTTGATAGACTGGATGGTTCCTGTTTTCTGTACAAACATCGTGGTACTCATGGTTTCCAAAAACAAATTTAAATATCCATATGTCTGATCATAGTTTTCCTCTTTCAGTTCATTCCAGATGAGCTTTGGTCGAGAGAAGACGGACAGGTTTCTGGACGGTGTTCACATGGGGCTTCTTCTTTGCATGATAGAGCTTTAACCTATGATTCTGGATACAATGAAGTGTGTTTACAGACAATGGTTTGTGGAAGTGCTCCTGAGTCCACGGAGTGAAGCCCAGAACAGAATCAGACGCATTTTTAATGCAGTGGCTCCTGATGGTCCAAAGAACCGGCATCTAATGTTGACTTTTGCCTCAAAGATTTCTACAAGTTTTGAAATCTTTTGATCGCATCATGAACTGCAGATGGTAGTATATTCAAAGACTTCCAATTTTCTGTTGAGAGCCATTATTTTGAAAATGTTCTTGCAGACTGGTGAACCTCGGCCCATTTTTACTTCCAGGAGATTCAGCTTCTAAACTAATTAAGTTTTCTCACTGACTTGTTGCCAATAAGTCTAGTTGCAAAATGCTGGTCCAGATGTTTCTGATTTGTACCACTTACAGCCATTTGTTGCCCCTGTACTAACTTTTTTAGATATATTGCTACAATTAAATTCAAAATCACTGTATTTTTTCCCCCTAAAAATCGTCAAATTTCTTAGTTTAAACATTTCATGTTTACTCTGTCCCATTGAGTTACGTAAAATTTGCCAAGTATTGCATTCTGTTATTTACATCATATGCAGCATCCCAACTTGATCAAAATGGGGTTGTATTTATTACTATTACTCACTAAATGGATGAAGAATGTCCAGAGCTCAAAGTTATATCTTTAAATCTCAGTGGTCCCAACCATGGTCCTTGAGGAACGCCATCCTGCATGTTTTAGTTGTTTCGCTGCTCCAACACACCTGATTCTGTGATTTTATTAATTCCTGAAGTTCTGCCAAAGCCTGTTAAGTACCCATCCATTCAAATCAAGTGTGTCAAAGCAGGGAAACAACTAAAACATGCAGGATGGCGTTCCTCAAGGACCATGGTTGGGAACCACCGCAGATTAAAAATCAACAAACAAGAGAAGCCAGGGAAAATGGAAAAACATTTATAAACACCTCTCTTTTTTTTTTCCTGGCTACACAAATACAACAAAAACAAATTAAAAAAAATTCTCAGCAAAAACTCCAGTTATGTGTAAACAGGAAGTGCAAACAACAATTTTTTTTTTTTTTAAATATACAGTACAGTAGTCCCTCGCTACTTCGCGGTTCGACCTCCAGACCCATTGGTGAATCTGAAAGCTGCTAGCCGGCCCACGAGGACCTCCGAGTAGGTCCGGCGCTCCTGCCAGAGCCCACAGCCCAAGCCAGAGAGCCGACCAGAACCAACAGGGTAGGTCCGCTGAAAGGGAACCAAGTTCGAACGGAACTGAGCCGCTGCTGTTCTGCAGAGCTGAGTAAAATTTAGTAGCTACATATACAGTACTGCACGTATGTTGTTAACATTAGTAGGTTTAAGAGTTTAGAACATTGCAAGAGTGTGGGAAGAGTTTATAAAGCCTTAAAATATATAGAAATACTAAAATAAATATAACGTCGCAGATTTTCATTTATTGTGTGTGTGTGTGGGGGGGGGGGGGGGGGGGGGGGGGGGGGGGCGTCTGGAACATAACCCTTGCAATAAATGAAGAACTACTGTATTTATAGTGTGAGTTTGTTGGTGTATTCTGTGAAATATTACATATTTTTCTTTCTAAGAAAAAAAGCCATGTGGAGGTAGAATTGTGTTTTTTCTGCATTTCATATGAAAAAACTTTTATTTTAATTTATTGTTGCTTCGTTTGTTTGTGCAAACATTTCTATAGGAATTGATATAATGTATATTAAATAGTAGGTTTCTTTCGGCTGCTTCGTTCTTCAGGGGTCGGCACAAAGATTGGGCAATTTGTTTTATGCCGGATGACCGTCCTGACTCGGCCCGAACTTGAACCCGCAACCTCAGGTTTACAAGGCAGCACAGTGACCACCGAGCTACCACAGCCCCATAATATATATATATTCAATAAAAGTCAATAAAACAGATTTGGAAGTGAGTGTGCAGCTTGAGTCACATCTGCAGCTTTTAGAGAACAATAGAGCGTCAGGGAAAGGTGTGTGTGTGTGTGTGTGGGGGGTGGGTGGGGGTTCAAACTGTTATTTCTGATGTTAAATCAAACCTTAAAACTAATGTTACATGTTAGTGCTTGGAGTATGTGTTGGGGATGAATTTCACCTAATTTGAGCTCAATAACTGTCAAACTAACTGCTTTAAAGCCACATTTTCTGTTGGCTAATATTAATGAGCGGCGGCAGCCACCTTTATCAGACTGACTCCGAAATGTAATCGATTGTAAAAATACATCTGATGATTACTTTCTGAAAGTTTCACTAAAACACATCCAGTGGGTCATGAGATATTTTGCTAACAGACAGACAGAGATGACTCCAACAGTTTGTGCCAACGGTTTAAGCAAACATGCTGCTCAAATGTGTAGTGCTCGAAGTATGTGTTGGGGGTAAGTCTCAGCTACTACCACAACAACATGTAGTTGAATATCTCTAAAGCTGAGCGAGTTACCAACATTTATGTGTTTACTAAGAACAGCTGGTTTTGGCGGCCATGTTTCTTTGAAATGACTCCAGATGTCAACAGCTGTAGATGTTCCTCCAGTGATGACTTGCTGAAAGTTTCAATACAACCCGGCCAGTGGTTCGTGAGATATTTTGCTAAAAGAGACAAACGGATGCGCGCGCGGAGACACGATCGCCCGCCTGTCGGCGGTGTTTACCTGCGCCCAGCGTGCTGCTGCACTGCCACTTCTCGAAGCTCGCCGGCTTCCAGCAGGACTCCCACAGGGACAGGTAGTACTGGTCGTCGGCCGTGACCCACGCGGGACTCATCACGGCTCCCACGTCCAGGCAGAGCGCGAGGAAGACGCAGACCAGTCCGACCAGTTTCAGCGGGGTCAGCGGGGAGCTGCGCGACTCCTCCGTCTCCGTGACGGCGGAGGACATGGCGGGGGGTGGGGGGCTCACAGCACGCCGGCCGGAGGAGGCTGCGTGCGGGACCGGGGGGGCGCTGTGTTCCGGTGGGTCCTCTCCACGGAGGAGGTTGAGCCGGTGCAGCCGCCTGCGGTGCGCGCTGGACGGACGCTGCGCCTGTGGGGCGCCGCGCGGCGGAGACCTCCACCGTTCGGCGCTGACGTCAACGGCTCCAAGGGATCAGCAGGTGCAACAGGGTCCTAGAGAGAAAGAGACACAAACGAATTCAAGAAACACACTTTTTTTTTTTCATTCTTAGAGTTCATCAGTGTCTACATCGAGGGTGGACACTGTGGACTACAAGTACCTGGGGGCCCACCTAGACCAGAGGTTCCCAACCGGGTCTTGGAGGAACATCATCCTGCATGTTTCAGTTGTTTCCCTGCTCCGTCACACCTGATTCAGTCATTTAATTACCTCCTCACATTCTGCAGACGTCTGTTAATCACCCATTTATTCAAATCAGGTGTAGGAAAACAACTAAAACATGCAGGATGGTGTTCCTCAAGGAGCAGTGTTAGGTACCTCTGACCTAGACAATGAACTGGACTGGTCAGCTAACATCAACGCCCTCTACAAGAAAGGGCAGAGTTGCCTATTTCTTCTGAGGAGACTCAAGTTCTTTAACATCTGCAGGACCATGCTGCAGATGTTTTACCACTCCAGCGTCTTCTTCCACGCTGTGGTGTGCTGGGTGAAGACAGGGTGGGTTCCGGTAATTATTTGCTTGGATCCGGTAACTCTCAGGCCTACTAATAATAACGTTATGAACAAATATGACAGCCTTGAACGAATAAAACTTATATTGGATATGTACACTTAAAATAATTATATAAACACTCATTTTAAACACAACAACACATGAGTTGCCTCTTCAAGCAGCATTTCCGCTTCTACCCGTAAAAAAATCTTCACCCCTAAAAGAGTGATGGGGTGAGTGCCGAGCTGACCAGGCAGTCGTACGAGAGCAGGTGCCCGCAGGTTTCACATGTGGAGTGGGATAACAACGAGTGGACAGTGTCCGGCTCGGAATTGTCAAGTAGGGGGGTGGGGTAGGATGCTTGACAGAAGAGAAGTGTTTACAAATGTAGGTAAACAAAGATGTTTAACAACCCGTTAAAATACACCAAAATGCAGGAAATCACATCTACTTCATTCAGAATTTTCTTGGGGAGGTGAGAGACGGTTTAGCTTTATCTGCTATTTCAGCTACTGCTTTGCTGTTTTACGTTAAGCTTTTTCAGCTAATTCCACATTTTTTTGCACTCATTTCAACTTTTTTTCAGCCCGATTCATCAAAAATGTGCTCTCTCCACTACCTTCTGATAATGTAAAATTCTTTCTGCCTTTTTAGCTACTTTTCAGCTGTTTTTTTTTTTTTTGTGCGTGTATGTGGCTAATTTAAGCTTCTTTCAGATAATTCCCACATTTTTGTGCTCATTTCTGCATTCTTTCAGCCTAACTGGGCAAACATTTGTTCTTTCTGCTTTCTTAAGCATGTTCTACCTGTTCAGCTACTTTTTTTTTTTTCCATTTTCAAGCTAATTTAGGCTGATTTGAGATAAATTCAAATTTTTTATGATAATTTCTGCTACTTTAAGCCTAATTAACATCTTTATGCTAATTTCAGCTTGTTATGCTCCTTTCAGCTTATTTCTGCTAGTTTCCACTTTTTCTGCTATTCAGCCACTATTTAGCTGTTTTATGCTAATTTTAGCCATTTCAGCTAATTTCACATATTTTAGCTCATATCAGCTCTTTCTGCTTCCTTTGGGTAATTTAAGCTTATTTCTGCCTTTCAGCTACTTTTCAGCTTTTTTTTTATTTTTTTTATAATTTCAGCCTTTTTTAAGCTAATTTTTCTCCTAATTTCTGTTTATTTAAACCTATTTCAGCAAATACTTTCTTCTGCTAATTTAGGCTTGTTATTCCATTTCAGCTACATTTCAGCATTTTTAGCTAATTTCAGCTGTTTCTCAGCAAGTTCTGAAATAAGCAGTTACACTGCATTTTCACAGGAAATGCAATTTCTCTAGTTTAACTTATTTTTTTTTACATAAGATAATAAATGTATGAGTGTCATTCAGAGTATGGCGTCGTGTGTAAGCCGAGGCAAACCAACCACTTAAAGTGAACATATTCGTTGTCGTTAATCTTTATTCCTACTTAGCCTCAGGGGGAAAAAAATTATTTGAGCATACGTTAAGTACTTCTTCTCCTGTGAAGGGAGCACCAAGCAGGACAACAATCAGTAGAACAGAACATAGTGGGAGGCACATGAAGAAATATGACGGTCTCCTCTGCATACTAATGACGAAGACACTGATGAGACAGAGAAACAGGAGCAGACAAGCCAAGGAAGCAGCTGTCTCAGGTTCAAGGAGACACCGCCGTCTATGTTTACATGACTGGAAAGAAAAAGAGATGGATGGGTGGGAAAAGATGGCCTTGTTTACTTCCCATCAGGACAATATTAAGGAATGATGAAGGGGGAAATGAAGGAAGTCAAGAGAGTAAGGCAAAGGGGAGCGCAAAGGAGGAGGGGAGGTGATAAAAGGTGAAAGGAATTACATGCACAAAGATTGTTTGGTGCCATTTTGTCGAAGAAAGAAAAACTCAAATGTCACTAAAACAACTTGGAACTAATAAAAAGAAGAAAAAAAAAACCCTGAAAACTAGTCAGCGTATTTAAAGGGGGAGAAGTAGTCACTATGCTGTTTGGTATGATGGCGTGTGACACGCTGAACATGGACAGAAAGATCAGGACTGAGTTGTCTCAGGAGCTTAGAAAGAAAATGACTGACGGCAGCTAAAGGTGTTGGATAAATAAATATCCTTTCTTCATCTAGTCACTCTGAGGACACGAGAGATTTTTAACAGGTCTTCTACTTGCAAGGGGCAGAGTTCACAACAGGTGAAGTTACATGCTTGGTCATGAGTATCTGCATCAGACAGAGGCAGGAAGTGTTTTATAACTCGTATCAGACAGAGGCGAGGTCAAGACGACCTCAGCTTCACACTTTACAGACTTGAAAACGTCCTTGGAGTTACCAGGTGCGCCCGCAGGCCCCTCTCTGAGAGGAAAAACAACTTTCTGAACTCACACACATTAATTTAACATTAGTTAGTGACAAACATTCATAAACATTTACTAAAATTCCTTTGACAATAAGACCATCTCCAAGCAGCTTGATGTTCCTCTGGCTACAGCTGAACAGATTATTCAAAAGTTTACGATAACAGGTCCTTTCAATGGCCAAACATTCTACACGTTTATGAAAATGTGGTGAGATAATTCTGTTAAACTAATTTCTTAATTAAAAAAAATACTGATAAAGTCATAATAATGGGTGATTTCAATGTTCATGTAGATGTTGAAGTGATGCCCAACATTTTCAGTCAGGACAGTTTCTTTTTTTGTGCTGAAACGTTTCGCCTTCGATCCAGAAGGCTTCATCAGTCAAGGAAACACAACAAAACTGATTCTTCCCCCAACAGCTTACTCTAAAAGTGGAACAAACCAGTTCTGCTTGTGATAAGATGGTCTCTTTGGCACGCCCCCTCCTCCATTGCCAGCCCTCTTCCTTATTGACAGTCGTGTCAAACTGCTTGAAAACAACAAAGTCCACACTCAATAATCCAGGTATATAATCCCAACATTTTTCAGTCAGGTCATCTGGACAGTTTCTTTTTTGATGAAGTCTTCCAGATTTAAGGCAAAAAGTTTCAGCACAAAAATAAAAATAAACTGTCCAGATGACCCGACTGAAAAATGTTGGATTGTATACCTGGATTATTGAGTGTGGACTTTGTTGTTGAAAGTGATAGTTCAAGCATAGCCTTTAAAAAATGAACAGAATCAATTGGTTGTACCCAAGGCGTCCACACATTCTCATCATCACACTCGGTCTGGTTCTGACTTATGGAATAGAGATTAAGGACTTATTGACACGTCCTCAAAATCCAGCAGTTTTTATTGTTTTGTTGACTTTGGTTTTGTATTCAAAAGATGAGGGAGAGAAAAAATAAATAACTAAAAATAAAGGAACAAACCCTAAAATGAATTTTTGGACCTTACACCCTCCTCACATTCTTCTGTTCCTTTTACAGACTCAGTATTTCTTGCATATCATATTTCTTTTTAATTAAAAACAAGTAATAAATACTGTATATTTTAGTCCTCACTCCAAACACAAGGTCAAACTCAATACTTGTATGTCACATTAAACAAGGCATTCACCACATTCATTAAATAAAATCGTAATGTCCAAAATATATTTGTTTTTAATATAATTAATGCCGGCAGCACGGTGGCGCAGCTGGTAGAGCTGCTGCCTCTCAGCGAGCAGGTCCTTGGTTCAAACCCCGGTCCAGGGGCCATTCTGGATGGAGTTTGCATGTTCTCTCCGTGCATGCGTGGGTTTTCTCTGGGTGCTCCGGTTTCCTCCCACAGACCAAAAACATGCATGTTAGGCTGATTGGTAACTCTAAATTGTCCCTAGGTGTGAGTGAGAGAGTGATTGGTTGTTTGTCTCGTTTGTCTCTATGTGGCCCTGTGATGGACTTGCGACCCGTCCAGGGTGTCCCCCGCCCCTCGCACAGTGATTGCTGGACATGGGCCCCAGTGACCCCCGTGACCCAAAATGGAATAAACGGGTAAAGATAATGGATGGATGGATAATTAATGCCTTAGTTTAAATAAAATACTGCCATGAAAACAGGATTTTATATTAATTTTTAACTACCATATTTTTCAGACTATAAGGCGCACTTAAAATTCTTTAATTTTCTCAAAAGTCGACAATGAGCCTTATGCGACAGCCTTAATGACAGTGCAAAAAATACGGTACATGAGGAAATTTGGACTATCAACTCAAATCATCATCACCTTCCCAAAAAGTGTAAGTTTATGTTGTTTTATTAATACTATTATTATTTTCCATTTCCAACTTTTAACAAGTATCCTATTAACTGACAAAATGGAGAGAGAAAAAAACAGTAGTGTGAGGACTAGTTCAAGTTCTGTATTTTGGATATGGATGTAATTTAGGCTTTAAATGAGTGAAGAATATATGTCATGTGAAAGGGCCCATTACAACAAAGTTTTTGCCATTTACTTCTTTTAGGGTAGTGATGTGTCCTTCTGTGTCGAGGCTTCGAAGCGTGTGTCGAGTAATCCAGGAGGAATTATGTGGAGCGTGTGTCGAGGCGTGTATTGATGATGCATGTAGTGACGTTCGAGGCCTCGCTAGCGGGCCGTACCACGTGACCGATTCAGGAACTGGCTCGTTTGTATGTGCGAGATTCGAAATATAAGGGGCAGACAGAAAAATTCATCATCACTATCATCATAAAGACAGATTAAGATCATTTGCAGTTCAAATTTAGACTTTGAGGTCCTCACAAACATTTTTTTTTTTTATTCAACTTAAAGCTTCACAAACCACTTATGTTATTATAATCCATCTACCAGTTTTACATTTATAGTCCACTTGATGGCGCAGTAAAGCAAATGAAGCACAATGGCGCATCAGATCATAAGTTGAGGTATTTGATGGAAAGCCTCAGTGCTTCATGAAGCTTCATCTCAACATCACTATTTTAGGGGACTGCCTTGAAATGCAGCCAACTATTATTATCCACCTGACAAGGGTTTCTTAACTTTATATCTTACTCTTCCGTCAACTTTAATGCGGCCTAAACTGCAACCGGCTTGGTGCTGTGTCACAAAAGGCTGGTGCCGATAAACCCAATGGTCCAGGCAGGCAGTCCAAGACTCAGGAGGAATATTAAATAAAGAATTTATTTACAAAAACAAAAGGCTGTCAGGGCAGCAAGACTTACATGAGTCACAAGGTGCAGAACAGGATATCACCAGTGGACAGCATACAATGCCAGGACAAAGGACTAACACAGAGACACAGACTATATACAGTGACTAACGAGACAACACACCTGTGAAGACGCACAGCTGAAACACATCAGGGGAAATGTCCATCCATCCATTTTCTTTACCCGCTTATTCCATTTTTGGGTCACGGGGGTCGCTGGTGCCCATGTCCAGCAATCATTGTGCGAGGGGCGGGGTACACCCTGGACGGGTCGCAAGTCCATCACAGGGCCACATAGAGACAAACGAGACAAACAACCATTCACTCTCTCACTCACACCTAGGGACAATTTAGAGTTACCAATCAGCCTAACATGCATGTTTTTGGACTGTGGGAGGAAACCGGAGTACCCGGAGAAAACCCACACATGCACGGAGAGAACATGCAAACTCCACCCAGAAAGGCCCCTGGACCGGGGTTTGAACCAAGGACCTACTCGCTGAGAGGCAGCAGCTCTACCAGTTGCGCCACCGTGCTGCCTATCAGGGGAAATGTTAAACTGGGAAAGCAGGAAGTGCAGGAACAGAGACACAACACCAGATGGAGGCATACACTAGGGAAACACAAACCCTATAGAAAACAGAAACTAATGATCAGAAGAACACAAGACAAACACAACACAAGATGGACACCAAGAAACAACCCACAACCCCTACAATTATTGCTAGTATCACTCAGTCCTCTGTGAATAGCAAGCGGCCATCAGGGTACTAATGATCTATTGTTAGACTGATGTTCCTCCTTTTGCATGTGATCAGCTAATTCTGGACTCACAGCACATTTACATGACAAGGTCTGTAGGTAAAATTAAAGTACAACAAAACATACTTTACGTCAAATATTAAAATGCAGTTTGAGAGAGCAGATTTTATGATGGTAAAATTTCAGGGGTTTGTGATGAACCTCAGAGCAACAAAAAAAGATATTGTGATTCCACTGAATGTGGAGTGATTCTTAGCAAAAGGTGACTTTTAACCTTGAATAAAACTTAAGAAAAATTGAAAAATCTTTTTTTTTTTTATCATCAGATTGATGGGAGAGACAGCGTGACTCACCAACTTCAATATCTAGATACTTTGTCTTCTGCCTGAAGACCCTGAGATTAAATACAATAAAGTTTGTCTGGCATTATGTTGAGATGGGAAAGCTTAGAGACAAAAAGAGACAGAGCTACTCGTTTTTTTTAATAACCTCCTTTTAAAAACAAAAAGGAAAAAAGGAAAGAAGAATTAACTTGTACCTTATTTTGTATAAACAACCTGACTAAATCCTTAAAAAATTTAAGCCTTTTACATCTTTGTTACAATTTAAATGCTAGTTTATTACTTAAGTTCATAAAGTTCATAAATGCAGTCTCAAAAATGTTCTGTGAAGCTAATGGATGTTAAAGCTAATTCACTTTGTCCTAAAAAAGACCGTTTTAATTTACAGAACTGAAGCTAAATGAAGTGAAAGCCATCCAGGTTTCCTTCAGGAATGGTTCCTGTCCACAGAGACTCTTTGCAGGGACAGATTAGAGTGTGTTACTGGAAAACTCTGCACGTGTTCCGGCTTTTTCAAATTCTGGGAAGACAAAAATAAATGGGTAGAAAAAAAACGATGAATATTCAAATTAGTCTTGAATTATTTACCAGCTAAAAGAACAACTGATTTGTTATGTGAAATGTTACATGACAAGAAAGCTCAATTTTTACTTTTGAATTATCTCAGGGTTATTACCGACTAAAGATTTTCTTACAGTTCATCCATGACCAAACATTTAATCTACAACATATGAAAATCACATAGACAATACAAAACAGGACTCTAACCTTTCAAACAGATGAAATTGAAATGATCCCAACATGGAAGATCCTTCCAGTAGAACAGGTCACTGGTGTCCATGCCTCCACAGGGACTAGAGACTTGCCAGATATATTTGTGCTCCCATTTGACGTAGTACATGGAGGCACCCGACATCCAAAACCATTCATTTCTTCTTAGATACCTATGGAAGAAAAAAAAACTAAAAACTGGAACTAGCAACACTTGAAGAAATGTATGCCGATTAGCATATATGGGAAAGTCTTAAATCTGTTAGTACTCTAAGTATATGTTGGGGATGACACAGTTACTACTACTACACAATTTTGAGTGATAGTAGTGGAAGACCCTTCTACCATTTTTTTCAGCTATGGTGAACAAAACAGGATGTCATATTGGTGAAATGTCATCCATCCATTCATTCATTATCTTCTGTTTGTTTCGAAGTCAGGTCGTGGGGGCAGCAGCTTGAGTAGGGAGGCCCAGACATCTCTTTCCACAGCCAACTCTTCCATCTCTTCTAGGAGGACTCCAGGCCAACTGAGAGACATAGTCTCTCCAGCGTGTCCTGGGTCTTTCTCGGGGGTCTCCCCCCAATCGGACATGCCCAAAGCACCTCCTTAGGGAGGCGCCCAGGGAGCATCCTTACCAAATGACCGATCCACCTCAAAAGGCTCCTCTCAATCGGGCAACATGGGTTTGCCTTCCTGTGGGCCCACCACCTGCAGGAGGGACCATACAAGTCAGGTGCACGACTCCATGGGCAGTGACTGAAAGCGGGGGCCTTGGCGCTCTGACCTAGGCTTGCCAAAGTTGGCTCTTGGGACATGGAATAATGGTGAAATTGACCTTTTTAATTTGATTCAAATCAAAACAAATACCTGCGCAGTCCCAGCCAAACATGTCTGGTAGGAGTGGAAATGGAATTTGTCTGGGCTGTAGCGTTTTTTAAAATCTCCTCTACCCCACGTTGCTCCTGCACATTGCGTATGCTCAGAAGGTCCCAGTAGTATTTCCTGCAGTACAGCAAGGCATCCGACCAACACAGCTTCTCTTCCACAACTTCTATTTGTCTCCCCATCAACTCTGCGCTGAAGGACGCTAAAGGAGCTGCTGGTTCTGGGAAAATGTATAAATGAAGGTTAAATCAGTATAACATTAAGTTTGAATCGCTAGAATTTATTTTTCTAAAAGTAAGCCTTGGATTTACCAACCTCCGTATACTTCCAGTTCACAAAGTGTGAGAACATTGTATGCCGCACTGAATAAGTTTACCACCCGACCCACCATCCCTGTGCAGTTGAAAGATCTTGTACCCCCAGAAGGTACGGAGGGGATGACAGCACACCTGAGAAAAATGCATTGTGTGAAATTAGTTTGTTAATATAAATATAAAAGCAACACTTGTTTTTCTCCCACATTTCATTAACTGGAGCTTTGAAAATACCTGGGATTGTTATTGCCGTTGTTCTCCAAGGAATTCCCAATGAGGATTTCAACATTATTGAGCCTCTGACTATAGTCATTTCTGTTGCTGACACTAATGGATGTGATTCTGTACACAACCGGTAACAGCAGAGACCACCACTGCCTCCACGTTTCAACTGTATGAGTGCAGGATCCGTGATAGTACTCTGGGTCTCGGTTCCCATCAATTGCTCTTGAAGCGTAACCAGAGAAGACAACTGATGACTGAGAAGCTTCTCCAGTGGGCGCCACATTTTCCAAGGAATGAGCTTGGTGGCAGAAGAAATTAACAAAAAAAAAACCAACCAAACACATTTTAAAATTTGTCTTGCACAAAGTTTTGGTCTCCAACTTTTGTAACACACATTTTATGGTACAATACATTTTCAGGTATTTCTCGTAAATGAGTCCCTGAGGCTCAATATGGATTAACCTGTATAAATAAAGGTTGAATGAAATTTTTTTATTTTTTTATTTTATACACTTATTACAGCTTTGAATACATAAGTTGAACGATGTCTAGAGTATGATTGTAACAGATTCTTTAGAAATCACTTGTGGTACAAACAAACTAAAGACAAATACAGTATTGATCAGATCCACCAATAATTTTTGCCATTGACGAACTATGAGGGTGAAGTCATGCAACATAGTGCTAAATTAAGGAAACGAGGCAACCTTCTAGGAAGAAATAAAAATAATGCACGTTTTCAACCCTCAAAGCATCTGGTTTACTGTTTTTTTGAGAAGCTCACTGGGAATTTGGTTATGTTTAAGAAATAAATTGAGCCTCGTGAACGTCATTTGCCAATTAGTACCAGCCAAGTGTTGAAAAATAAAATACCAGCTTAGATTTAAGTTAAAAAAAAAATTGTCTACAGGGGGATTTTGACAGAATTTTTTTTTTAGAAATTTTCAGGTATTATTTTGTCAAGCACTTGTACTATTGGTGCAAATGTGATTTTCATAAACTAAAAAGCTTCTCTAAGAATTTTTTCCCTCCATATTTGGGCAACAGAACATTTTAGCTTTGATTAAATGGTAAATGGACTGTTCTTATATAGCACCTTTCTATCTTATCAAGATACTCAAAGTGTTTTACACTACAATCTGTGCCCTCATTTACCCATTCATACAGCACTCTACTAGATCTATGCAAAGACTAATCAGTGCTTTATCACATTCATACACCAACGGACACACATTTGAGGCAATGAGGGGTTCATTGTCTTGCCCAGGGACACTTTGGCATGTGACTGCTGGTGGAATCGAACCCCCAGCTCTCGCATTGGAGGATGACTACTCTAACCACTCAGCCACAGCCGCCCATTGATTTATGATTGTATTGTCTGTATTGAGAGATAATTGGCCTTTACTTTGGTAGAACAAGTCATTGAAGAACTTTGCTGTCTGATCGAAGCTAACCTGTAAAACGTTCCATCCTCCATACATGCATTCATCTTATGTGGAGAACTTGACACTAATAACAATTGCATTTCAACTCAGTCGCTAGTTTCAATGAAAATATTTACAAAAAGATCTACAGAACTGTAAAAACATACCTAAATCTACAAGATCTTACCTGGAAAACGAGTGAGTCTCAGCACAAGGATGGAAAAACCTTGTTGCGGAAAGAACAAACGTTTTAGAAACAGATTGTATTGGATTGTACACCTGGATTATTGAGCATGGACTTTGTTGTTTTAGAAACAGGTTTTATGCACTATACAATATTGATGTTTGTGTATTTTTAGGACACAAATAACGAATAAAGTCAGAGACGCAACAGGATGCGTGCAAAATTGGTGACCAACTATGAAATGTTTCTTACTGATTAAGGTTTCTCAACCAAGTAGTTCTTTTGTTTTGTTTGTGGGGGTAATAACTTACCACAAAAGCTAGACTGTTAATTTAGTAGAAAATCAACAATGGATTAAATTATTGACCCCATTCTTGACCAGGTAGACTTTAAGTTGATCAAACTATTATGAAACAGTTTGTTCTTCTTTGTTTTGGGTTTATTGCTGTTGGTTTTGTTTTCTGCTCTCCCCACACACCTGCTGATAGTTTGTTAATTGCCACACCTGCTATGCATCAAGTCATCAAGATACCTTTTGTCGGCCCTGGATTGGATTTGTTTTTGTCAGATTGCTGTATTTTCTCATGTCAAGATGCATTTTCTGCCCTGTTATTTTGGATTTAAAGTTTTGGGACATTTTCTCCCTTTTATTGTTTTTTTCTTCTTCTCAATTTTCAACCCCAAATTGTTCAAACCACCTCTGGGCTGAGGTGAGCTTACTGACACATATTCTACACATACCAAAGAATGTAAAAAAAAAAAGAAAGGTTTTAGTCTAACAAAGTACACCTGACTTAAATGAACTACATGTACATTAATGAATGGTTTGTATTAATATTTTAGGGCGGTAAGCCAGAGTGAAACATAGAGATGTATTACATATTCTGCCTGATAATTAGTGGTGTCTGACTGCTGATGTGCATCTTTCAGATTGACCTCATTTCAGTCTGTAAGTAAACAAATTAGTTAGGTCACAGATTTCAGCCATACTGCATAAATGTGTATGATTATTTTAATTGCCTGATAAAATACCTTACTATGACAATGTGGAATGATGAAATAATTTTAACATGAAAAAACAAAAGTGTTAAAGGATGATCCTTTGTCTGTCCACAAAGTGCTTTATGTCATCTTTCCTATTGTCCTGTTCACACACTCAGTGCTTCCAGTTTTTTATTTTCCATCCATCCATCCATCCATCCATCCATCCATCCATCCATCCATCCATCCATCCATCCATCCATCCATCCATCCATCCATCCATCCATCCATCCATCCATCCATCCATCCATCCATCCATCCATCCATCCATCCATCCATCCATCCATCCATCACCTTCCGCTTGATCTGAAGTCAAGTCATGGCTTGAGCAGCTTGAGCAGAGAAGTCCAGACATCTCTTTCCATAGCCACCTCTTCCAGCTCTTCTGGGAAGACCCTAAGGTGCTCCCAGGCTAACCGAGAAATTTAGTCTCTCCAGCGTGTCCTGGGTCTTCCCCGGGGTCTCCTCCCAGTCGGACATGCCCAAAGCACCTCACTAGGGATGCACCCAGGGAGCATCCTTACCAGATGCCCGAACCAGCTCAAGTGGCTCCTCTCGATGTGGAGGCAGCAGTTCTACTCCGAATTTATCCCGGATGACTGAACTTCTCACCTTACCTCTAAGGGAGAGTCCAGCTACCCTGCGGAGGAAATTCATTTCAACCGCTTGTATCTGTGATTTCATTCTTTCGGTCACTACCTAGAGTTTGTGACCATAGGTGAGGGTAGGAACATAGACCAACCAGTAAACAGAGAGCTTCGCCTTACAGCTCAGCACCCTCTTCACCACAACGGACTGGCACAGAGTCTGTAATACTGCAGATGCTGCACCAATACGTCTGTCAATCTCACACTCCATTCTTCCCTTGCTTGTGAACAAATCCCCGAGATACTTGAACTCCTCCACTTGAGGCAGAACCTCACCCTCGAGCCGAAGAGAGCAATCCATCCTTTTCTGACTGAGGACCATGGCCTCATATTTGGAGGTGCTGATTCTCATCCCAACTGCGTCACACTCCGCTATGGACCGCTCCACTGAGAGCTGAAGATCACAGCACAATGATGCCAACAGGACCTCATCATCTGCAAAGAGCAGAGATGGAATCCTGAGGCCACATAACCGGAATCCCTCTGCCCCCTGGCTGCACAGAGAAATTCTGTCCATAAAAGTTATGAACAGAATTGGTGACGATGGGCAGCCCTGGTGGAGTCCAACCCCACCCTGATGGGGTCCGACTTACAACCAGCAATGCAAACCTAACTCTCGCACCGCTTGTATAGGGACTGAACAGCCCGTAGTAAAGGGCCTCCAATCCCATACTCATGGAGCAACCTCCACAGTGTACCCTGAGGAATTTTTCCAACCATCAGTAAGCTAAATCCACTGGCAGACATTCATTATATTGACAAACATATAACTTTAGGAACATTGATCTTAATCCTCATGTTAGGTGTATATTTAAGGGGCCGAGAGAGTGTAGGGGCAGGGCAGCCGACTCGGCACCCGAAGGTCCCGGGCTCAATCTTTGGTCATTGCACATCTTGTGGTGTCTCTGAGCAGGACACCCCATACCCAGTTGCTCCCTGGGCGCCTCCAAAGGTCGCCCACTGCTCTGCCTGGTGGTGGATGGGTTCAATGCAGAAAGCCAATTTCACCATTGTATGGGAACATACAATGATGACAATACATGCACATTATCATCATTATTATTATTATTATATATTGTGCATTTAAGTAAGTTTCTGACTTGCAACATGTCCAGGGTATACCCCGCCTCTTGCACAGTGATGGCTGGATATGGGCACCAGTGATCCCCGCGGCCCGGAAATGAAGAAGCGGGTAAAGATAATGGATGGCTGGATGGAAGTAGGTTTCTTTTGGCTGCTTCATCTTTCAGAGGGAGCCACAGTGAGTAAACTCACAAGAAAGATTTGGCTATTGTTTTACGCTGGATGCCCTTCCTGTTGCAACCTGGGCTTGAACCTGCAACCTCAAGATTACAAGACCACAGAACTGACCACCAAGCTACAACAGGCCCCTTATATTTGTATATTTTGTACATCTAAAACTCAATAAATGTTAAAGCACCCTTATAAAGATTTAAAGCAAAAATACATATTGGAATTTAATTAAAATTTATGAAAATCCAACAAAAAATACTTTCTCACACATTTCTTGTTTGATATTGGGCAATTATAAAATCAAATCAATAACATACCTGATTAAAAACTTAAAACTGCAGAAGTTTTGTATCTTGCTATTACAGTAATTTGATATAGAGGGAAATAAAAAGGCCAACTAAAAAAATTGTAAACCAAACCTTGCATGTTGACACCTATTTCAAAAGCTGCTTTTATTTTGACGTACTAATTTGAACTGACTAACTAGTAGAAAACAGAAATCAATCTGGTTGGTTGGTAAGTTAGTTGTTTTGTTAAATGGTTGGCTGGATGCTTGTTAGGTTGGTTGGTTGTTTTCATTGATTGCCTGGTTGGTTTGGTTGGTGTGTTGGCTGGTTGTTTGTTTGCTTGTTGGTTACCTGGTTGGTTGGTTTGTTGTTTGTTTGTTGGTTCGTGGGTTTGTTGGTTGTCTGGTTGGTTGGTAGGTTGATTGGTTTGTTCGTTTGTTAGTTGTTTTTGTTGCTTGTTTGCTGCCTGGTTGGTTGGTTTATTGGTTGTTTTTGTTGGTTGTCTGATTGGTGGGTTGGTTGGTTATTGGTTTTCTGGTTGGTTGTTTTTGTTGGTTGTTTGCATTGTTGGTTGTTTGTTGGTTACCTGATTGGTGGATTGGTTGTTTGTTTGGTGGGTTTGTTGGTTGTCTGGTTGGTTGTTGTAGGGAATAAAATAACCTTGGATGATAAATGGTGGAAAATAACACAATATAGATTGGTGAATATAAGGTTTAATTATGAATTATGGAAAATAGATCATATAAAGATGGCTAGAATTTCTGTTAGATTTGGCCATAAGCCAATAAATAATATCTTTTCAAGGACGGCTAACTTTAAAATCAAACCATGACACTGTCTGCTGTCAGTAGGAAAATAGTGAGTTATTTCTAATGAGGCCTTTAATGACAAACAAAACATCAAAAAGGTTCTTCCTCCGGTAACTGAAGTTAAATTATTGTTCACATCATTTGAATATGTGTGGGGATTATAAAATTAGTAATGATGAGTAGCTTAATAGGCAGAATGACTTTTGTAAGACTTGATAATGTAACAGGTTGCTGAGGAGATAATCAAAATCTCACAGTCTTGGTAAGATTATGTGTGGCCTGGTGCTGATTATGGGTCATATACTCAGTGGAAAGAGAGGACAGCTAGTGTGTGTCTGATAGATTAGACAGGGACTTCAGAGAGTCTGCAAGGTGTTTAATGGACAGGAATTGAAAACAGGAAATGTCACTGGGTGGAGAAAACAGTCTATAAATGTTGGAAGAAACTTGAGACACGTCAGAATTGTACAGGAGGCCTCTGAATTCAGGTAATCTAAATCAATTCTCTCTTGTTCACATATTTTGAAGTTTGTAAAAATAAAGATGTTTAATTCTGACACAAACGTGTGTTCCTTCCGAGCAAACGATCCGGGCAGGGGAGAGGAGTAGAGAACTTTGTTTCCCTTTACATTGTTTTGGTTGGGTGGTTGTCTGGTTGGTTGACTGGTTTGTTCATTTGTTGTTTGTTTGTTTGTTAGTTGTCTAATTGGTGGGTTTGTTGGTTGTCTGGTTGGTTG
>NC_056520.1:10917703-10918004 GCF_014905685.2 Nematolebias whitei | reverse complement strand
TTTGTTAGTTGTCTAATTGGTGGGTTTGTTGGTTGTCTGGTTGGTTGTTTTTGTTGGTTGTCTGGTTGGTTGTTTTGGTTGGTTGTCTGGTTGGTTGTCTGGTTGGTTGTTTCGGTTGGTTGTCTGGTTGGTTGTTTGGTGGGTTTGTTGGTTCTCTGGTTGGTTGTTTTTGTTGGTGGATTAGTTGGTTGGTTGGTTGTTTTAGTTGATTGTCTGGTTGGTGGGTTTATTGGTTGGTTATTTTTGTTGATTGGCTGGCTGGTTGGTTGTTTTTGTTGGTTTTCTGGTTGGTGGGTTAGTT
>NC_056520.1:10916611-10917693 GCF_014905685.2 Nematolebias whitei | reverse complement strand
CTGGTTGGTTGGTTGTTTTTGTTGGTTTTCTGGTTGGTGGGTTAGTTGGTTGGTTGTTTTTGTTGATTGTCTGGCTGGTTGTTTTTGTTGGTTTTCTAGTTGGTGGGTTAGTTAGTTGATTGGTTGTTTTTGTTGGTTGTTTTAGTTGATTGTTTTAGTTGATTGTCTGGTTGGTTAATTGGTTAATTGAGGAGGAAGGCAGGCAAAAAGGAAGTGTTTCACTGTCAGTAACATGGTCTGGAGGATCTGTTCTCAAACCATTTATTTTCTAAGCTCTCAGCTCAGATTTTAGTGGGTCAGATTGCTCAAATAGCTTTCGTAGAAACTTTTACATAGCAGATTTGAATAATCCTTCTAGGGGGAGTGAATAAGGCAGAGAGACAGTGTGAAACTGATGGGAAATAAAACTGCACCTTTTAATATGAATTACCGTAAATATGAAAGGTGTGAAAATTAAACAAAAATATAAGAAAGGTGTGCAAATTAAACAAAAATATATGAAAGGTGTGCAAATTTAAAAAAAATCTTAAAGTTCAATAACCAATCTTTGTTTTGCTAGGGCATCATTTGGGTCTGGATCCAGACTGTGGTCTCCCATTTAGAGAACCCCCACTCAATCTGTCATTCCATTTGCATACCTGTCAAGTTTTATGGGTTGTGTGTAAATTACTGTATGTTGTTTAGATGTCAATACTTCTGAAAAAGTAGAGAAATAATTGGCTTTTTGTCGTGTTTTAGCTGTATATGGTGGGGTTTATATTTATTACTAAATCTCTGGTAATACTGCAATAATTGTTTACTTTAATATACTCACCTAAGAGTATAAATTATTATTTCTATATTCTTGTTCTTATGGCGAGGAGTTTTCTGGATTGGGCTGTATATATTTTAGTTGTATTTATCTGCACTGAGCATACAATATTTATGTTGTTGTAAATTACGTTTGTCATGTGAGAGTAATACAGATGTTTTTTAAATTTTTTTATGGATTTCTGAAGGTCATTCTACCGGTAGACATCCGAAGGGGTTGACGTGTATATATATATATATATATATATATATATATATATATATATATATAT
>NC_056520.1:10871361-10916601 GCF_014905685.2 Nematolebias whitei | reverse complement strand
TATATATATATATATATATATATATATATATATATATATATATATATTTACAGATACAGAATATAAAATGGAGGAAACAGTTTCTTATATAAAAGCTTAAGAAAATAATTAACAAAAAAAAACAGATATCCAATCAAAGTGCAAATAAATTTAATTTGAAAACAACCATATTTTGTTCCCTCTTTGTTTAATGTTTTGACAAATACAGTCAAACTGCAAAAGCAATTAAAAACATCCGTTTTTTTTACATTGTAAAGTGGCTTGAATTTTCGGGATATTTTTGTACCGTGTTTGAACCATCACACAAATAAGTCAAAATGGTTTCATATTGTCTAACAATAAAATAGTAAAATACGTAACAATTCTTTAAAGATTATACTTACAGTAAACAGCTGTGTTGGCAGACCTCATCATGATTCCAGTATTTGAACGTCAGTGATGGTTTAAATTTGAACATTGTGTTCATTCATAACACATGAAACCTGCCATCAGTCTTGTAAATCACTTGTAAATTGCCTTCGACTTGTGCTGTGTCAATAGGAATTATCTGATTTACAAATCAAATGTTTCCACTCTGCATCTTTGAGATCGGAGGAAATGGTTGGTGTAGTAAAATTCTGCAAAACTCAGGGAAACGTGGGACAAATGGGCGATCTGTGACTGTAACGATTACAAAGAGATCAAATTTCCAGTTCAAACATGAGAAGTCCAAATATTTTGACTTGTTTAAAGTTTTGAATGGGCTTTCTGATGTGAAGTATCCTCCAAAGAGGACTGGGGTTTCTTACTCATTTACTGTGAGAATAGTTTTGCCAGTTTTGTCTACGTTGTACCATTTACTGCTACCAAAACTCATAGAATACTCTCCCTGATTGAGACACATTTTGATTTACAAAGAGAACAATTTTTCTCAAGGGGGAAACATTTAAAACAGCTGCCAATCTTTCCAAAGATGGACTCCAGGAAATTTACCCCAATGTTTTTGTACAGTGCCCTGAGACATTTGTTGTGAACTGGTGCTATATAAATAAAGTGAATGAACCACAAGGTTTCTGGAACTGTTTTTTTTTTACCAGGTGAGACCAAAGTAGAGATGTTTACCCAGCAACCATGTTTTGGAGACAACCAAACGCAGCGTATCGGCAAAATCACCTCAAAGCAATGTCTAGAATGGTGGTAAAGGCCTCATGGTTTTGGGTTGTTTTGGGCAGTGTTTGCAGTCAGAGTCAACCATAAATTCCTCTGTAGACCAAAGGAGTCCAGAGTCAAAGCTGATCAACAGCTGAAGCTTGGACCAAACTGGGTCATGATGCACCAGAACAATGATCCCAAACACAGCAGCTAATCTACAATAGAACGGCTGAAAAAGACAAGAATCAAGGTCTTGCAGTGGTCCAGGCAAGACCGCAACCTGATTGAAATGTGTTGGTTGACCTAAATGTTTAACAATTTAAGGGACTTCTATCCCTTGTGCCTTTTCTGTGTAAACATGGCTTTGTGATTTTTACACTCATGGATACTTGGTGGAGGCTGATTTGGTAGATATCATCAGGTAATATTGCAGAGTCTTAACTGGAGTTAGTGGGAGAGATCATATCTCTCCAGTTTTAGCTTCTCTCCATTGGCTCCCTGTCAAATCCAGAATAGAATTCAAAATCTTACTTCTAACGTACAAAGCCCTCAACAACCTAGCTCCATCTTGTATTACAGATCTTGTTGTTCCATATTTTCCTAACAGGGCACTTCACTCTCAGACTGCAGGTTTACTTGTGGTCTCTAGAGTTTTCAAAAGCAGAATGGGAGGAAGATCTTTCAGTTATCGGGCTCCTCTCTTGTGGAACCAACTTCCAGTTTCTGTCCGTGAGGCTGACACATTGTCCAGTTTTAAGACTGGTCTAAAGACTTGCCTTTTTGATAAATCCTATAGTTAGGGTTGGCTTGTTATGCTGCCATGGGATTAGACTACTGCAAGAAAAAATTGACCTAATTTCCTTAAAAGATTTGCTAAAATTTAATAGTTTTCATTTGATATTATTTCTATCTTAACATGTGATTCTTGACCTGCCATTGTGTATCTGTTCCTACCAAACCCAGTCAGTCAAAGCAGATGGACGCTTGTCCTGAGCCTGGTTCTGCTAAAGGTTTCTTCCTCATGAGTGAGTTTTTTCTTTCCACTGTTGCCTTCGTGCTTGCTCAAGATGAAATGAAGTTAAACTCAAAGCAGTCTGCTCCTCAGATAAATAATGTTAACTTATGTGTATATATATATATATATATATATATATATATATATATATATATATATATATATATAAATGTTTCTGTTGTGACTTGGCACTATAGAAATAAATAGAATCGAGACTGAATTGTAACCTAAAGGTCAACTGTTAGTTTTTCCAGTTTACATATCAAAGTATTATTGTACAACATATCAAACCTCACAATTATTTGATTCGTCAGACATGCCCTTGTTCAGGTAATTTTAAATATCACATCCACTGTGCGTTTTGCAATAATGAAGGAAAGCAAAATATCACCCCTAAAGCCACAATCAATGCAGAATCTAGTTGTTTTCGTAAGGGTTCTCAACTATAAATGTCACTTAACTTTATTTAATTTCTTCTAAGTTAACATGATAAAAGTGCACACACAACTCACTATGAGACTGTCCTCAGAGCACCACAGATTTGTATAACAAATCAGGAACAAAACAGTCAAAGTAGAGCTGATGACTGGGACAGAATAAAAGTAACCCTGCAGGAGAGCTGACAGATTATGCAGGAAAAGAGAAATCACACGTGGATACTTCATTTATACACCAGGAGTTGAGTTTCAGTTTCACATTTCTATCCTTTCTGCACCCACTGTGCTCAGTGGGAAGGGATTTTTTTTGGTCCTAGCCTGAGCAAAGTCTTTTTCCCCTCTGTCTCCATACTCTGTGATAGATACCATACCATACCACTTTATTTATAAAGCACTTAAAACAGCTACAAGGCCAACCAAAGTGCTGTACAGCCAGAACAACAGGTAACACACAAAGCAAAATACAAAATGAGGTAAATCAGAATATAGACAAAAAACGATGCAGATAATGACGACAAACCAGTGTGGAGCATACAGGATCAAAACACAGATCATCTGGTGTTGAAAGCTACTGAATAGTAGTGAGTTTTTAAACGGGACTTGAAAACCGAGAGGGAGGGGGCCTGTCTGACAAGCAGAGGTAACTCGTTCCAAAGTCTTGGTCCTGCTACAGAGAAGGCTCTGTCACCTCTGCGCTTAAGACGAGTTCCTGGAACTGTGTGAGGAGCAACTGGTCCGCTGACCTCAGGGAACGTGGTGGGACATACGGTTGTAGCAAGTCAGAGAGATGGGGGGGACACTGTTCAGTGATTTGTAGACATACATGAGTAATTTGAACTGGATTCCAAAGTGAACCGGTAACCAGTGCAGTGAGGCCAAAACTGGTGTAATGTGCTCTCTTTTGCCTGTACTGGTTAAAAATCAGGCTGCTGCATTCTGGACCAGTTGTAATTGTGCAGTGGAGGTCTGACTAATACCAAACAGGAGAGAATTGCAGTAATCAAGCCTAGATGTAATGAATGCATGTATTACTGTCTCCAGGTTCTTTTTGGACAATTTGGGCTTCAGTTCAGACAGCCGCCTCAGTTGGAAGAAACATGATTTAACAATCATGTTTACATGATTGTTAAGCTCCAGGGAAGGGTCCATTATCACTCCCAGATTAGTGACTCTTTGTTTTTCTGACAGGGTTAGAGCAGAAAGGTCGATGCAGTGGTTTGTGATCGTGTCGTTGGGAGGGAACAACATGACTTCATTGAAACTTAAGAAGTTTAAAGCCATCCAGTCCCTGATGTCAGCTAGGCAGTTGAGCAGCGGCTGAATAGAGCATGTACCATTCTGTCTTAGGGGGAAGTAAATTTGACAGTCATCGGCATAGAAGTGGAAGGGCATGTTGTGTTTCCGGAAAATAGCACCAAGCGGCAGCAGGTATAAAGAGAATAGGAGGGGACCCAGGATGACTGATGTCATGACTGATCAGGTATTATTAATCACTATTAGACTGAACAACTCTTCAAAGTTGACTGGACTGTCCTTTTCAACAGATTTCTTGCCAAACTCGCTTTCAATATTATACAACTATTTCAGTTAGGAAAAAATATATTTGTTTGTTCCCACGTTTACCAGGAAAGGTTCTTGCACCTGCTTTATAGTTGACATTTAAAAGACGATGACCCTCGGGCCACTTCTGTCCATTTCGGGGGCTTCTTTTGGCCTGCTGGTAGCAGTTGATTAAAGTATACAAATAACCAATGAAGAAAAAATGTACAATTGTATTTAAGGTATTTTTCATATTCAGTAGTCCCTTGCTACTTTGCGGTTCGACTTTCGCAAACTTGCTCTATCGCGGTGCATAATATATTACCAAAAAAAATTGTACAATTGTCAACTTTAATATTACTCACATGATTGGGACAGTACTGGATACTGTACAGTAAAAAGTTAACGAAAAAATAAAATACTTTGGACAAGGCACCACCGTTTTGTAGTTTTCTCTCAGTAAGCCTACACTGTATCCCCGCTCATAAAGATCACATTTCCCAGAAGCCAACAGTGCCCTGCCCAGAAGCCCCGTTTCTTTCTGCTGAAAAACAAAAGGGAATGTTTGGTCTGATCAGAAGAAATTTGCTTGTTACAGTGACTTCTGCGCCCAGCGGATGCAGAGAGCTGCACAGAACCCACCGAAATGGAGCAGAACCAGACCTTCAGACCCATCGGTGAATCTTGATAGCCGTGGCCCGCCCACATGGACCTCCGAGTGGGGACGCACACTGAAGGTCCAGCAGTCCATCCAGAGCCTACCGGCATGTTTTTCATGTATTTCAAACGGCCGACGAAGAGCCCTCAGCGGACACGTGTGGCCAAAGGTGCCGGTGGTCCATCTGGAGCCCACTGGCACCTTTTTTCATCGCTTTCAACCAGCTGACGAGGACCTCAGAGCAGGCATGCGCTGGGAAGTAAAATTTAGAAGCTACTGTACTGTACATCTGTACATAAGTATGTTGTTAAAGTCAGAGTTTCTTTATTGTCATTCGCACCACATGTGGTACATGTGGTGGAACGAGATTGTGTACTCAGGGTCCCAGTTATATCCAACAATAAAATGTAAAAGAAAAACAGTAATACGATCTAAGATATGAACTAAGAAAAACATCAACTAAAAATACACTAAGCACTAACAGCATAAAAACATTACGTTGAACAGCAGCACTGTTCCTCAGTCTAGTGGTTCTACACTTAATGCTCCTTAACCTCCTTCCTGAGTGGAGTGGGGCAAAAAGTGTGTGTGCTGGGTGAGTGAGGTCCTTCATGATGCAGGTGGCTCTCTTCCTGCATCTGGAGGTGTAGATGTCTGTGATGGTGGGGAGACTGACTCCAACAGACTTGGTAGTAGTAGCTGAGAGTCATACCCAGCTCATGACAAGCACTAAATCATGAAGTTAGTTTCAAGGTTTGAGTAAAAGGGCTACATGTCTGCCATTTCTCCACATACAGTGATTTTAGGTTAAACCTCTGTCGGGGCGTGATATATGGAGGAAAAAAACACTAAGTGGTGATATGTGACTCATCTGTGCTGCTGATCTCATGCTGCTGTATTCATTCATACCCATCGGGCTGCTGTTGTTACGCCGTATTATTTTGCATTATTAGTGTTTAGCGTATTCAGGGGTGTCAAACTCCAGGCCTTGCGGGTCTGAGTCCTGCAACTTTTAGATGTGTCTCTGATGCCACACAGCTGAATCATATGACTGAATTAGCTTCTCAGTGCTGTCAAGTTCTCCAAAGTCCAGCTAGTGACCTTATTTGATTCAGCGGTGTGGTATCAGAGACATCTAAAAGTTGCAGGACTCTGGCCCTCGAGGCCTGGACTTTGACACCTGTGTAAGATTCTTATTTACTGTTTCTTTTTATACTTTATATTTTGCTATATTGGGTGTAACTGGGACCCTGAGTACATAATTTTGTTCCACCTCATGTACCACATGTGATGGAAATGACAATAAAGTTGACTTGAACTTGATATTCCTTCCATCAGCACCTTTAATTCTTACAGATTATTCAAACGGAATAAAACTCTAATTTGTTGAAAGAGGCCGAAACAACGAAGCTGATGTTGATGAAGCGAAGCGTCACCTCACATCTGTTTACATCTGGTCTACACCTGTGACTCTCCTCAGTAATTGAGGTGAATCATGTTGGGCCCGTCCTTTTAATGAATTCATTTTCCTAATTTAATTATAAAGAAGTTTGGAGGAGAGTCCTTAATGAGGCAGGTTTGTGCACTATATCCCGTGGTGGTAAATCTGGCATGTTCTAACACAAAATATAACGCCGGCTTTAAAAAATTAAAAAAATACCTGTTCACTGGAAACTGTTTGTTTTCATCCCTGCAGGCCACAAACTAATAAACAGAAAATCTTCGTATTTGCATATTTCCCTGCAGTGAGACTCGCGGTGCTTTATTTTTTAATGCCTACTTGCTTCCGTTGAACTAATCAGCCCCAAAAAATGTGATAAACTGAAACGGGGGACCCTGCGAGCGGCGTGGAAAGCCGTTACTTGTCCCCATTATGACCGATGTCTCAACACAGCT
Source organism: Nematolebias whitei (assembly GCF_014905685.2). Taxonomy (NCBI): domain Eukaryota; kingdom Metazoa; phylum Chordata; class Actinopteri; order Cyprinodontiformes; family Rivulidae; genus Nematolebias; species Nematolebias whitei. The sequence continues at coordinate 10,909,925 of NC_056520.1, read as the reverse complement.
TAGATGATCTGGATGTGAGAACAATTTCTCACAGCCGGCGAGCGCTGCCCTTCGGCAAGGAGTCTGTTTAGTCTCGAATCAAGGTCGCAAGTGCACCAAAACCTCTTGCGCTCTTTTCCATTTTCTTTGCCCCCACGTGTGTGATGGCTTTTTATTACGCCGAGTCATTAACATATCTCATATCCTGCTGCCAAGCATTTCCAGCTCTATCGGTCTCCTCCGACAGAGACCAGACACAGGTGCTCGCTCAGGATAGCGTCGTGAGGAATGAGAACAAAACGACACGCGGGGAGGTAAACACACCAACAATGGCTGCTAATCAGTCAGCAAGATACATACACTCAGCCGTCAAAGGGATGAGCTCTATAAGCTGCAAGAGTCGAACACAAACACTAACAAGAAGGGCAATTCGTCAAAACGATGCTGCGCGGAAGTCAACAAAAGCAATAAAACGCATGCTTGTGTCCTTCGAATATAAAAGTTGCTTTTTAAAACAGTTTGATAAACAACGGAGGATCGTTTCTATAGCCGTCAGCAGCACGGCATCCCGCGTGACGACTCGCGTGTCACAGCTGAGTGAAAGAGGGCGAAGATGAAAGTGGAGTTGAGCAGCTTGCTCCTTCGTTCCCGTTGCTTCTGTCATGCTCACCAGAGGGATGTTTGATAGGTGTGGGCTCAAACGCGCGCTCACACACACATACGTAGAGTCACGCCCGGAGACAGACGTGTAGACACAGTGTTCGCAGAGAAGTGCAGCAGCCGTAATGAGATTTCACTTCAAAGCGCCAAACGGTGGAAACGGCGCTGGTGTGATTGACTGCTTAAATGAGCGGGTGAGGACTGAGCGTGCTGCAGGACATCTGATCATTATCTGCATGTTGGGCTGATGTAGCACTTTGCATCTCTACATGTACCACTCAGGAGCTGTTTGATTGGGTTTACTGGAACGTTACTCCTCTAGCAGAAAGTCTTCATCCCTGCTGGGGTTCGTGGTCGTGGTCAAAATACTACCAGTATGACGGACACAAAAAGCCCTTGTTTTTATTTGGCGTAATAATAAACTGACCATAACCCTTCAAGAAACCCAGTTGGTTAAAACACATCAAGACCAAAAACCCCTCGACTAGGCCTTTCTTGGTCTAGTGGTACCAAAACAGTCGATTAAACCAAATCCGCAACTGAGGATGTGTCCCCAAAAAACGTTCTAAATTCTACGTAATTTTCCCAATCATGATATTTGAACTCACGGACTTGACTGGCACCAGCCGGTCCACGTATCTCATCTGTAGCTCCTGACTCTAAAGTGATGATTCAAGGAAACCATTCAGACATAAAACCAGTGGTGAAAGTAACAAATTACAAATACTCACATTAATGTAATTAAGTAGATTTTTTGGGTACTTGTACTTTTATGAGCACTTCTTTCAAGTGTGTAATTTTTCTCATACTTAGGTACAATTTAGACTATATAATCTACTATCTCACTACTGAGTATGGCCACAATTTGAATTAATATTCAAATCGTTCATCAGCATCTTTTTTTCATTCAACTTTTATTTAAACAGGTTAGTCCCATTGAGCCACAACAACTCAATTACAAGAGAGACCTGGATTTTAACAGAGTGATGACAACGGGTGGACAATCACAAATGATGCATACAAATTTAAGTTGTTTTTTACAATTGAAAACAAAATGATAATTAAAAGGAAATGTAGCAAAAAAAAACCAGCTAGATTACGACGGGGAGTGGAAAACTAAAAACAGGAACATGTCTGCATTGTTTCTTGCCAGGAACTTAACAGATGTTTAAAGCCACTTAGAGAGTTCAAGGTCGAGAGCTTCAGATCTTTTTCTAAGATATTCCAGGAAACAGGAGTGGAGTAGGAGAAGGCCCTTGTGCCAAGTTCAGTTCTCACTGAGGGAACACTGCAGGTAATAATGTCCCGAGTGCACGCTGTAGCTGCACTCATGCAGAGACATGTAGGAGGAGATGTATGAAGACAACAGACCAAGAAGTGATTTAAAGAAGAAAATGTACCAGTGAGAGAGTCTGCGTGAAGTTAATGATGACCAGTTAACCAGTGAATACAGGGTGCAGTGGTGGGTACGATAATCACAGCCAGTTATGAATCTTAGTGCACCATGATAGACAGCATCCAACATCTGCAGTGAGCTCGTAGGAGTGTTCATGTAAATAATGTCACCGTAATCAATGGAGGGAAGGAAAGTCACAGTTACAAGGTGTTTCTTAGCATTCAGTTAGACAGGATCTGTTTCTGAAAAAGAAACCCAGTTCAACTTTCAGTTTCTTTACCAAGTTTTCCACATGGAGCTTAAAAGAGAGATGCGAGTCGACCAAGATACCCAAATATTTATAGGAATCAACAAACTCAATGGGGACACCATTTGAGGATAAAATCAGAGGAAGAACTGCTAAGATCGGCTTCCTGTTTGAAAAAAAAGCATCCCTTTGGTTTGTCGGTGTTTAGGACAAGTTTGAGACAGAACAAATCTGACTGGATGATGTCGAAAGCGGATTGCAAAAGCTGGAAAGTCGATAGTTGTTCAGTGAGATGGGGTCAGCAAAGGTAGAACAAAGGCTGTTTTCCAAGCGTCTGGAATGGAGTTTTTGTTTATGGACAGATTAAAGATGTGGGACACCGGTACTGCGATGATATTAAAAAAATAAGGTGGAAGTTCATCCGGACCTTCAGATTTTTTAAAGTCTAGACCTTTTAACAATTTATTAACCTCACTGACTGAGAACGAGGAAAGAGGAAAGAGGAAAGAGGAAAGGTATGATTTACTTAAGATTGACTTGTAGGAGAGATTTGGTTTGTAGAAGTTTAACTTTTAGAGGAAGTGGCTGATTTTCCATTAGTAACTGTGTCAAAGAACTAGAAGCAACAAAATGTTTGTTGAAACAGTTCAGGATCTCGTGCTTATTTGACACAGGAACAGAGTTAAGATGATTGGGGGCTGCCTGAGAGAGATTTGATGGTTTTCCAGAATCTTTTAGGGTCATTTAGATTTTTGGAGGTCTGAGATAAGAAATAGTTACGTTTTGCAGCTTTGATGGACGTTGTACATTTATTCCTCATCTGTCAAAAACTCAACCAATCAGTGTCTGAGCCAGATTTTCTCGCTGCGGCCCAAAGATGGATCTCCCCTTTCCATGGTAGAGTTGCATTCAGGCCTAAAAAATCTGACCCGACCCCACCTAAACCCGTATCATTTTTTCCGAGCCCGACCTGAAACTGACCAATTAACTGTGATTACAGGCCCGAATCTGACCCCCCCCCCCCCCAAATAAAATTATTAAGCTTTTACTGCTTTTGTAAGCAAATCAGTTTGACGTGATTTAGAAACGTATTTCAAAGAAAGAAAGATATAAGATTTATTGTTTATTAACAAGAGTCAGCAGATTATTATAGTTATTATAATATTATAGTTATTATAGTAATTAATGGTCGGTGGACGCAAGCAGCTGATGATCCAAATTGGGTTCATCGGCCGCGTGCATCCGCTGACACAGTGGCTGAATCCAGTTAAGTTTCAGGTGGGTCGCTAGCTGTGATCCATCTGGACTTTTTTTTTAAATCTCTTTCAACCGGCCGGTCAGCATGCTGTCAAACGGCCGTGCGCGGACGGTGATCCAAATTGGATAGTCACCTGTGTGTGTCCACTGACGATCAAAAGCCAGACACCGACCCGGAACGCCCAACCAGTGTATTATTTTGTCCCGACCCGGCCTGAATTTCGGGTTCGGGTTAGAAATGACAGCTCTGGTCCATGGTGTACCCTGTCATTAGCATAAGGACTGCTAGAGATGGGCAACATTTGATCAGAGGCCCTAAAGTGGCCCTTGAACAATCTCCATCTGGCCCCCAAAACCATAAATGAAAAGAAAACCTTTTAAAAATTGATGAAAATTTACATTTTATCAATTAAACTTGGGTAACTTTATTTTAAACTTCTTGAACAAATACATCGAAAACCCTTAGATTGGCTAAAACTTTTTAAAGTTGTGTTTCCAGACCTAGACTGAATCTTAAAAACTCAAAAAATCTCTCCCAGAAAAACAGGTTTAATTGCATATTCAAGCCAATATTTTGTCATAAGAGCCAGTATACTGAAAGTATGACTTACGTGTCTAACGAGTATTGGGGATACTTTTTTTTTTAATCAAGCATGCTAACTATGCTACAACAAGAAAAAGGCTGAAAAAAGTCCTCCAGATTATCCATCCATCCATTATCTTTACCCGTTTATTCCATTTCGGGTCACGGGGGTCGCTGGTGCCCATGTCCAGCAATCACTGTGCGAGGGGCGGGGTACACCCTGGATGGGTCGCAAGTCCATCACAGGGCCACATAGAGACAAACGAGACAAACAACCATTCACTTTCTCACTCACACCTAGGGACAATTTAGAGTTACCAATCAGCTTAACATGCATGTTTTTGGTCTGTGGGAGGAAACCGGAGCACCCGGAGAAAACCCACGCATGCACAGAGAGAACATGCAACCTCCACCCAGAAAGGCCCCTGGACCGGGGTTTGAACCAAGGACCTGCTCGCTGAGAGGCAGCAGCTCTACCAGTTGCGCCACCGTGCTGCCCGTCCTCCAGATTATCGGTCCTAAAATAAATTTACGTTCCACGTCACTATGTGGCCCTTGGATTGCTCTAACTATCTGGATTTGGCTTTCATCTTTCATAACTGTCCTGAAGTTAGTTACTTTTTGACCTAAACAGTGTCTGATTGTTTTCCACACATGACTGGTCCAAGAACATTTAATCTGATAAATATATAAAATGCTTACACTTTAAGGTTTTGAAACAAACAAATAATGATTAAATGTAGTTTGTGTCATTTGATTATATGAACTGTTTCAAACATGAATAATACTGATCATTGTTGGCACTTTATTTCTGAAATTATTGACATGTTCTAACACTATGTGTCTGTTTTCTAGAAAAAGAAATTGCATTAGTGGACACCGCTGTACTTATCAGTAAAGAATCCTTGAACAAAATGAAGAGAAGCTCTAATCAAACCTCAAGGTTTTTCAATGTCAACAGTCAGTGTTCCAGTTTGTTATCAGTCTGGGTTAGATGGTAAACAGCCGAAAAGCTGTAAAAGTAGGTAAAAGAAAACGAATACTGTCGTAAACCACGCTGGCCCAAAACTATTGCTCCTACTGGATGTCAACGCTGATTAGGGCCCTATCTACACTACTTAGAAAATGTTTTAGACTAGTCTTTCTGCTGTGTTTTTATTTTATTTTTGATTCTAACAAAAAACTAAAACACTCATGTCATGCCTATAGGTGGTGAGAACATCCGCTAGTACAACTTATCAAAACGGAGTAAAATAATGTTCTTATCTTGGCTAAACAATCGCCCAGAACTAATTTTTTTAAACCTGAATACCTTTTACAGTTCGCTCCGTTATTAACCATGACAGCGCACTATCAAAGTTAGACAAAGACGGGATCAAGATAAAACAAATCAGATGCAAAATGGTCCAACATCATGACACTTCAGCATCATTTGCAATTTCACAACCAGGAAGGGTTGGGCTTTGTCTGCTATTTAGGTCAGGAGCTGAAATGTTCAGGACCTTCCAGCAACAAAAGCTGTAAAATTATGCGTAAATTTGAATCGGACAGTCCTAAATTTGGATTTGGTTGATGTGAGGCAGCAAAGGAGCCGAGATGGACGTTTTTATGGTGTTGTTTCTGATTTACTGGTCAGATATGAGTGTACAACTACCGGTAGTTACTAATGTATATAATGTTGGTAGTCTGAGAGTTTATTACAACATTGCTGCTGATGTCAATGTCATTTTCTTTATATAGCACATAAAATCAACAAAAGCTGACAAAAGTGCTTTACAGTTAAGTCAAATTAAAATAAATAAAAAAAAAGAAGAAAATACACCTTGTGGAAGCACAAGAAAGTTAACAATAAAATAAAACACAACAAGAAAAATCAGTTCTAAGTGGTTCTAAAACTGACATGGATCAAACGTCAAGGAGAAATGATGAGACTTGAGCAAAGATTTAAAAGTCAACAGTCTCAGTTGAAATCAGTGGGTCCGAACCCTCATCCCTGAGGGACACCATTCTGCATGTTTTAGGTTTTCCTCTGCTCCAACACACCTGATTTGAAAGAAAGGGTGATTAACAGGTTTTTGCCGAATTTAAGGCAGTAATTAAATCACTGAATCAGGTGTGTTGGAGCAGAGAAACAACTAAAACATGCAGCATGGTGTTCCTCAAGGACCAGGGTTGGGCACCACTGCTTTTAATGATCAGGTAAACTGTTCCACAATGTAAATATGATGTAAATAGATGTGAATATGAAAAGCTGGAGAATTGCTATCTTTGCATTACCAAACTTTAGTCCTTCTGGTGGCCAGTAACACTGTAGAAACCAACATTCTGCCAAATGAAAACTAGCTTCCTGTTAGCCACTTCCTTGTGTATGGCAATTAATTTCTTACAAAAAAGATTTAATTTATAAGCGAAATATTACTGTCAGCACCTCTGAAGTATTTAAGCTTTCGGAAGCTCTTTACTACTTTAGGACATTTTTTTAAATCTTTATTAAAATTAAGCATGAACTAAAACAATAAATGGAACAAAATTGTGTGAACTGAATATAATGATGATAATAATAAAAGGCTAATACTCTCATTTATTGTATTGCTAACTTTACAGCCCTGTGTGTAAGCATGTGTACTGAATGTTGTTAAGAATAATTACGTTCAGCAATAATAAGTGAGGAATACAAACACAGATTCTTCTTCTTCTTCTGGCAGGCAGTCAGATTAATGTGTTCATTTTACAGAGAAGCAACCCCTGTTTAATTACTGCCGTGTTAATTGAATCCCTGTGTGAGTGATGTATGGGGAGAGGAGTCCCTGTGACCAAATGAAAATGAAATCGTATTAAACAGCCGAGCAGATAATCCATTTAAACTAGTTTGAGAATTGAGGGTTAGTTAATGTATGGTTTTTGATGTCAGAAGACATCAAAGTTATTTGAAAGCTAAAATGATATGCTACTTTTTTTTAGCTGGTATTCTTAAATCTCTAGAGAAACTAAGAAAAACGTTCCAGGCTGTAACTGTGTCTGGCCCAGTTTTTATTTTGGAGTCCGGACCATAACTTTGAATCCGCACAAAATAATTGAAGGAAGCTTGATACACATTTGTACCACCACTACACGGCATGTGATGTAATTTTTCCATTACCCTAGCTCTAAGGTTGAGGTCACAAGTCAAGGTTAAAGTTATATAAGAGCTTTGCCTGTCCAGGCCTTGCTATAGATTGCTGTATAGAATAGTTTGTCGACGGCATATAATGTGTCGTATATGTATATGTGGTACTCTTGTTTGTTGGATAATTTAATTATCCAATCATCAACTCATTAAATAAATTAAATAAGCCACACAAAAACCCTAGAAAATCTTCATAACCCAGGTTTAATCATTGCAAGGGGAGCAGCAATTGAAACTAGTGTACAAGATGTTATACAAAGCCCTATTCCCAAGGTCTGCCCACGTGATGAAGAGTTAGAAAAAGCTTAAATACCCGTTGTCAACAGAGGAAGGTCAAGACAACCTCTGCTTCACAGCTCAGTTTTTGAAGGCGTCAGAAGTTATCAGTTATCAGACTCCTCTCTGAGTAGACAAAACGACTCACATACGTGGTTCTATATTAATTTGACATTAGAAAGTGAAAAACATCCATGACCTTTACATACCCAATCAAAATTTCCAATGGAAAGTCAACAGAATCTGCATCATAGAGCTAAAGGTGATTAATGATTACATATAGAGCTTTCATTCAGATATTTGAGCTTTCAAAACCATGCAATAAAACCAGCTACATGTTAGTAATCCTGAGCCCTGTCCACACTACCCCAGATATTTTCTGCTGCATTTGCATCATTTGTTTTGATGAATACCTGTATATATTTTAAATCAGTCTATGTGAACCCAAAAAGTGGAGCGTCTCCAAAACAAGCTATTCTGTGGATGCCCGTTATCAGTGTGTGCCCTTTAAAAACCCAAGCAATAATAATGGTGGGTGGTGGGCTGGTTCTTAGTTCTGTTATCAGAATGTTGGTATTCTGTACCAACAACAGAATTTGAGACTTCTGTTTGACAATTTATTTATAGACAATAATGTCAGACACTCTCTGACATGCCCACTCACTTTTGTGAAGGCAGCAGCGCAGAAATTTATTAAACTTCCTCATTTTCTTCTTCTGAGACACAAATCCCTGCTGCAAATTGGGTTTTGTCATTTATTTACATTAAAAAATGTGTTTTCCTTTAAATGTATGTTCATTAAAATATGGGCAAACTGCACCAGCTCAGAGACAGTGTGCTTGAAAGCCAAATCCAAGGTGCAAAGCTCACTTAGTGAGAGCTTTGCAAATTAGGTGGATAAAAAATCCTGAACTACAGCTGCAAAAGACGTGCAATCCATTATTGAGTTTAGGTCTGAGCTTTAAAAAGATGCTTTCCAAAGAGAATTAAAAACAAACAAAAGAAACAGTTTTTGGTCAGTCCAAATGAACTTGAGAGAGACAAAATGTCTCAGAAATAATGATCCTATTACTTCACGGTTTAGAAATCAAAACAACAGTTGAGTTATTACCATTTTTTTCTGGGTTTGTCTAACTTTAATTTGATCCTGATGTCAAATTTTGAGTAACAGAATGGTTATTAACTGAGAAGAAAATACAAGTAGAAAATTAAAAAATGTGAGTTTTGGAAGCATCTTTGTGTTTTTGATACGCCGCTCAAGTGAACGTTCTCGCCACCTAGTGGCGTGGCATGGCATGGGTATAAGGTGTGTTCGATACCACGATTTTCTTTCCGATTCCAATACAGAGTAAAATTCAGGCTAGTATATGCGATACCGATCCAATACTTTGTGCAAATACACCTAATGTGTCTGGTAAACCTAAAATAAAAATAAAAAAGCTGTGTATTTCTAATCAAAGCTTGATAAAGACTAAAAGACATCAAAGCAATGTATTTTAAACTCAGGAGTATATTGAGGTAATGGGTATGCTAATAGTTTTATTAGAATGTACGAATGGAGAAACAAATATTCATTCGAAAAATATATTTAGTAGTGTACACAGAGCCTCTATGGTGATGCATGAGACAGTTTGGAAAACTTTGTTTTTTTAGGTGTGGGTGGTTAAGACAAGGCTAAGTCAGATGTATCATATTTTTCATAGTTGATGAGTCAGGATTAAGAAAAAAAACTGTTTAATATTCAGGATATAAAAGAGCTCAACAGTTTTTACATCCAGTAATCCATGGATTAAGAAACAGATCAAAAAGTAATTATCTTGTGGAATAATCATTAACATTCCCCACTACACACACGCTAATGTGTGTTTTATTATTATAGTTAGTTATTAGATTTCCTAATATCAGTATACATCAGTATCAGTATAATATCAGACAACAAAATCTCCATAAACCCTATACACTGTTGGATAGTATACATGTCCCACTGACTGTACCAATAGTGAGAGAAGCTCGGCCACAAGTACAGATTCTGCATGGCGTATAGGACACCAAAATATGTTTGAGTTATTCTGTCCCTTTGCTTTAGCGTTCTTAATAAAAGCTAATGACATATATTTTAATTTCTGTGTTCCCTTAGAGCCAAACAAGTAAGAGAGGTGCATCTTGGGGTGTCTTGTTTCGTTCAGGGGTCATATCGAGCTGCTTTGTTCTGTTTAGCTTGGAGTGTTGGCACGTTATTATTATAGATTTGACTTTAGTGTGATCTCTTGATTCTGCAGCAAACAGACGTTCCACCTTAACCAGCTGCTTCATTCATCTGTTGCTGCAGCAACACTCCCACAGAGGAAGGAGAAAGCTCATTTCTGCAGGTAATCTATGGATGGAAATCAACAAGCGCACAAACCTGCTCAGTGATGTACTGATGCAGCCAGACGCTCGACTTTCTGCAGGCACACACAAGCATAACTTCTCTTGATTTCTCTCACAGTTGGTATGCAAAACGTGCACAGCAAATCCTGCCTTCATTTTCCACATAATACACACTTTATCTGCAGCCCTTCGTCTTTTCTCTATCTTCATCACTTGTTACTCAACCATATCTGACCCGTTTTTCCCCATTAAGTCTCGTTCTTTCCTCTCTCCAACTACTATCTTTTGTTTCCTTCCTGTGTCTTTCCTCTTCCATCCCATCCTTCCTCCCCTTTTCGTCATCCTTAACCCAGCAGGCTGCAGATGGTGCTTAATGGACGCATAACTGAGCGTAACTGCCTCGTGAATAATTCTGCAGGCGCAAGGTGAATCATAGGACAGCTCGGTTTGTGGACACTCAAAAAGACACGTACAAAATATATGTAGCTACGCAATTTTAGAACTACCACCATTTTTAACTCAACTTGATTTACAGCTTCTTTTTTTTTATGAAAATGTTTTTTTCACAAATGTTCTCCTTTGACAAAAATGAAACTTTCATTATCCCTATAAAATAGTACAGGGCATACAGTGTATTAAGTAAAACCTATTGAAAAAAGAAGAAATGTTCTAATTCTATTCTAACGTTCTATGTTCTAGAATTGCGCTGCTCAAGGTGGTTTATATTGGAGCACATTTTTTGGGTGATTGCTTCCTCTGGTGTCAGATGCTGTGCAGCTGGAAGGATTTTTACTGAAACTTTTTTTAGTTTTGGACATTTGTTATGATGCATAACCATGGCAAAAAGACAGTTTTCTACAACCAACAGCAGCTGATTAACATCTCAAAAGCTCAAATAGTATCTCAACTACAGCCCCAAATCTCAAATGAGTGGAAAAGGATGTTCTGTGGACGCATTCTCATCTACCTGCCAGCTGTGCTCGAGTGCCTGACCACTGAGATCCTGGAACTAGCAGGAAACACGGCTCACGACAGCGGAAGGAGAGGATAGTCCCTCAGCACCTACAGTTGGCTGTCCGCAGTGACGAGGAGCTTGGCAGACTGCAGGGAGGAGTGGCCATTGCTCTGGGAGAAGTTCTGCCTGGCATTCGGGTGGTCCTACAGCCTGGGGGAACTGAGAAGCCAACCGAGTCTGGATGGACGGATCGGACGGCATCTGCAGCCAGTTTCTTAGGATCCACTGTGTGATGGACCTTTACAAGAGATCCTTCCTGCCTACAGCCATCAGCATCTATAACATCTCTTAATGAAATGAGGATAACGAGTTACAACAACAAATAATTTCCCTTTGGGATTAATAAAGTATTTTTGAATTGAATTGAATTTGAATTGGGTAAATATACAATCCATACTGCCATCCGTCAAATGTAAGAATGTTTTGAACTTGTTCATAGACAGGATCTCAAAGTCTAGTTAAAGCAGCACGATCGCCTGAATGTTTAGCAGAACTCCTCCCTGAGCGATGGTCGCTCCTCGTCATTGAGGAAAGCCAACTGCAGGTGTCAATGATGATCCTGGTCTTCTTGTTGTCATGGGCCACATTTTCCGCAAGCTACAGGGTGTCAGCGGTCAGGTACTCGAGCACCACCGCCAGGCAGACGAGAATGCATCCATAGCACCTCCTTTTCAATTCATTTGGGATTTGGGGCTGTCATTCAGGTTGTTGTTGTAACGTTGTTGTAAACTGTACGGCATCCTCTGTACATCTGCCCATGTGTTGATCGAAGGCCGGGGGAGGCTTGATAGGAAATGTTTTAGTACATGTCTCCCCATTTAAAAAGATTCTGTTCTGAATGTAGTCCCAGAATAGGCTATTCTTTTGCTTTGGCAAAAATTTATGGTTTAAAATTTTGAAAGCACATGTTGATAAGACAACGGTTTACATATTCATTCCATAATCACAAAGTTTGAAAATGGCAAGGTCAATCTTGAGTTTTATTTATTTATTTATTTGAGGCCACATGGACTTTTGCTCAATTTGTTTCTTATTTTTTAAAAACAATCACATTTAGACCAAAGTTTACAGAATTCTTTTGTATCATATCCAGTCAAAGGGCGGCACAGTGGTGCAGTGGTTAGAGCTTTCACCTATAAGTAAGAAGGTTGAGGATTTGCCTCCCGGCCGTTCTGGGTAGAGTTTATGTATTCCCTGATGTGCGACTTTCTCTAGGACCTCCAATTCCTCACACAGATCAAAAACATGCGTGTTAGGTTTATTAGTAACTCTAAATTGTTCCTAATCTAAATTCCTTGTTACAAAGCAATTTGAAAAGACCAAAGTAGCAAAAATAGTATACACTGAATGCTAATATTTATCAAATAAAAATAAACTTTTCAACACTTACTCTCGACGAAGGCGGATGCTTTCTTCCCCTCTCCTGCCTCCCTCCTCTGCTTTTGCTCTGTCTGTGAATCTTCCTCAGAGCCTCTCTTTACACAACTTCTGAATCGTAAATTGTTAAGGATCTGGTCAGCTGGTCTCAATACAATTGATAAAACTTTCTCGACAAGAAGACAGGGTACAGGAGAACCTGCATGCCCCGAAGGGATGCACGCAGCCGGATATGTCATGGATTCCTGGGGTGGAAGGAAAACGATGTGCCTGTCTGTATTGTCCATAGAGGATGTTGAAGATGTGTACATAATTGGATTTATGATAACAGGGTTTCTGCTTTTTGGAATCGGTGGGTTCCTGGGATATCAACAAATTAGGAAGACGTTGGCAGCAATATTGGCATTGATGAGGCTGCCTGCCTTATATGAAGGTTTGCATTGTGCTACGAGCTCACAGACTACACTTTGAAGGAATCGATCTCGGAGAAGGCTACTTGCATGGGTCGGCGGTTTGACCACAAAATCTGGATGTTTGGATTCGCCACTGAGAGTACCAGCAAAAGACTGAAGACAGACGTGAAATCAGTAACATCTGTCTGTCCCAAAACAACTATTGTTTTTCGGAAATTGGCTCCCCGGCCAGGCCACCCTATCTCAAATGCTCCTGGAGGTTTTGTAAATCATGATGCTTTGCTCTGCCCCCTTCCTCCCTGCACCCCCACCCCCACCCCCGAGGACTTCTGAGGATCCCTATCAGAGCAAGCCGGCTGAATAAACACTGTACCATCTTTATCAGGACCATGGAACTTCTGGTAGTGTTCACCGACAATCTCACCCCACCCTAACCCGAGTACATCTGTGGACCCTTATCAGAGCGAGCCGGCTGAACACTGTGCCATCTTTATCAGGACTATGGAACCTCTGCTAGTGTTCACAGACAATCTCACCGCCCTTGTCGGCTTCCTGCAGAATGTCTGCGTCATCATGCTATTTATGTGCGGAGTCTTTTATGCTCAACTTTCACACTGTGCCTCAGCCAGGGCGCAGTGTGACATATGATTTTTTTTTTGCCTCCTCTCCGCTTGTGTTACTTTTCTCTACTTTTCTGTCTGTCTAAAAAAAGGTCTGTGATTAATCTGTATAAATAAAGGTTGAATTAAAAAAAACTATACTCTATAATAAAAAAAACACCTTTTACCACTTTGTGTCAGAGTTTTAGACTAAGATAAACTTCTTACACTGAGCAATGATGCAGATAAAGACATTTTGATAAAACTTTCAAAACAATATTATTTAGGAACTAATGCAATCCTCCTCAGACTATGTATTGTGAATAACACTCAGCTACAACTACATCAAATATTAGCTCAATATCTGTTAAACCGACTGAGCCATTTTGTGTTTTCTAACGTTAGGTGGCAGTGGCAGCCATTTTAAATTGTGCTGACTCTGAAAGCTAATCAGTTGTAGATGCTCATCCAATGGTGACTTTTTTCATCCAACCTTTATTTATACAGGTTGGTCTCATTGAGTCACAAAGATTGAGTCTCAGAGAATTTCATTAAAATCCATCCAGTGGTACATTATATATTTTGCTAACAGTGTTGATCTCACCAGTTAATGCCAACGTTTTAAGATGTTACGCAATGTGTGAGCAATTGAGAATGTCAGCAACTATCACTAAATTTTAGCTCAATCTCCGTAAAATTGTCTGTGTCATGGGATATTTTGCTAACAGACAGATAAACACAGAATTGTACAAACTATATATATATATATATATATATATATGTGTATGTGTGTGTGTTTGTCGGTAAGCAAGATTGGAAACATTTTACCTGCTGAACATGTGAAACGTTGGGGCACTTGAGGGTTGTTAATAATGTGGATATTATCCCGTATAGATTACAGTTGTACCTTAAAGGAAGTTTGTGCAGAAAGACTTATTTTGTGTTTGCTAAGAGTACATGGATGATGAGCAGATGGTGTCAGAATTACAAGTTGGAAAGCTGAAGGGACGAAGTGCAGAAAAAAAAATGTTGCTGAAGCTTTTTATTTGTTTGACACAAGTTGGTTCTCTTGGCAGAGAAAAAGCTAATTAGAGCTGCTGATGAGAAACACTCATGCAGTTAATGAACCAGAACAGGAAGAAAAAAAATGTGGCAACTTTCTTGTCTAATTTGATTAAATACAGAGATTCTAGTTCTGCGGTATATGTGGAGGGAGAGAAGTGTTTTTTATCTTTTGGTTTTGTCGGGGGAGGAGTTTGCCACGCAAGAAATATGAACCGCAAAGTTTCGCTGCTTTTCTCTGGAGAGAGCGGGTCCTGAGAAGCTGGCCTTGATGGATGAGCTACAGCGAGGCGTGCAGTCCTGAGGGGTTTCCCTCTGCCCTCATACGTCCGCTGCATGCCTGGAATAAAAGGACTAGGTTTTAATCGTTGAGGAAACATAAAATATAAAGAAGTTTAAATATTTGTGCTTTAAACCCTCCTGCTGGCCTTGGATCAAAATGACCCGTGGCTGAGGCCTCTGAGGTCATTTCTGACACCTGGATGTGTTAAACCAAAAACTGACCCATACATCTTTACTAAAACCTCGTAGCATGATGCTGCCACCACAATGCTTCACTGTGGATTTTGTGCTTTTTATACTTGTTCCTGCACCAAACTGATCTTTAGAATTGCAGATAAACTTCCATCCAACACATTTATTTTACATTCTTGGGAGACTTTTTGTATTTTACTATCCTTTGCCAGACTTAGATGCTTTTAGTGTTTCCCTTACCATTACAAGCATTGTGCCCCGCCCTGACAACAGAACCAAGCGCACTGCCTACCGAACTGAACCAAACCCCTTTGTCGACAACTGCCGGCACTGACGTAACGTTAAGCTAGCGGCGCGCAATACAGACGTGCTAGCTAAAAAAGCTAGGTAGTGCTCCATTTTCCTTATGCTGAGTCATCTCCCAACCCCCTCCACTCGAAAACTGTCGGTACAAGAATTGCGCAACACTGACGTGACTGTCTCCACCGTCTCCATACACCCCCACCCTGTTGACAAAAATCACGGAAGACATGAGCGCCCTGCCAAGGCAAGTAGGCGAAACACTGGCTTTACTTTTAAGAAAAGATTTTCCTACCCCAAAGTCCAGGCGTATGGAGAACACAGATTGTTGTCACGTGCACAAGTAGAGTTTTCATCTCTTTTCGTCAGTTTTGAAGGGACGTCCAGTTTTCAGTATTGTTACGGTTGTCTCATATGGGGCATTGGGGCGGTTGTGGCTGAGTGGTTAGAGCAGTCGTCCTCCAATGCAAGAGTTGGGGGTTCGAATCCACCAGCAGTCACATGCCGAAGTGTCCCTGGGCAAAACAATGAACCCCTCATTGCCTCTGATGTGTGTCCCATCGGTGTATGAATGTTTTAAAGCGCTGATTAGTCTCTTTAGAATGATTTGTTCAATTAGCTTTGTATAGATCTAGTAGAGTGCTGTATGAATGCGTGAATGAGGACACAGATTGTAGTGCAAAGAGCTTTGAGTGTCTTGAAAAGATAGAATGGTGCTATATAAGTACAATCCATTTACCATTCATATTTTCTCCACTTCTTCGTAACAGTCTTCAATGTGTTCCATTGGTTTTCTAATGCCGGGAACGTGTTTTGTAACCTTCTCATACCATACCTTTCACCAAAGAAATCCTTTGATGCTTTGCGAGTCTGTGGACTTTGGATTTTATTGTAAGATGGAACTGAGCAAATGTTGATCAGACACTTTGAATTGATGCTAGGTGTGTTCCCAAGAAGAAAGACTCAGATGGTGCTTTAACAAATTAAAGAAGGGTGCGCAAACTTACTCTACCTTGATTGACTGATCTATATGATTCTCTTAAATATAAATGAAACACAAACAATTTTATGTTTGTGAGTTCGGCTCCCGATTTTAAATCGGCAGCTCTCTTATTAAGCTAAGTTACGCAAAGCGCTGCTTATACCAACAATTTTAGAGCCGGTGGGGGGTGGGGGGCAGGAATACAGAGACACATCTGAGTTGTGTGCTGTTTGTATCAACAGTTTTCGAGTGGGTGGGGTTCAGTGTGAGGGTTCAGCATGAGTGAAGAGGCTGCCTTTACCTTTTACCTTAAGGTCATTTTCACACCTGATAGTCCGGTAGACTCGATTTGATTAGGGACCAAAGTTCAGAACATTTGTTTCCATTTCCAGCTGGTGTAGTTCACGTTCACACTGCACTGAGTCAATCGAGCCAACCTGTTCCCCCCCATCGCCTGTGGTGGCGCTGCACCAAGATCTACTGAAGTAAACGACACGAAAACCTCTGAAGAAGACACCGAGTGCAACTTACTTCTGGAAATAAAATAAAACAATGGAGTGGCGTCAAATTTTGCGATTTCTGTTTTGTTTGTGGCACATGTACCAAACGTTTTTCAACAATGGACTCAGCCTGAGCGGAAGATGAGGCAGAAGACCACGGAGAGTGTTGTTTTTCACACAAGGCGGCTGAGACGGCTCCGTATGAGGTATGAGAAATGCACATATGTTTTGGTTGTATTTACACAGAACGTCCTTCGATGTAGTCCACTTCCTGCTTTTGGAGCGGTCTCCGATCCGCTTGCATTTGAACCAAATTTGAGTTCACGTCAACCGAACCGAGACCAAGGTATTTAGGTGGAACAGAGTTCGCTTTTTGGGTCTGTATCAGAGTTCAATTGCGCATTCACACCTCCCCAAACGTACCTGACTTTTTAGGCAAACGGACTAAACAGGGCTGGTGTGACTGCACCCTCAGCTATTGCACCTGTATTACGAGCCGCTAGCTAAGCATTATGTCAGTGCCGACAGGTGTGTGTGTGTGTGGGGTGGGGGGGGGGTATGCACGGTTCGGTAGACGGGGTTCTCGGTTCTGTTGAAGGGGCGGGGCGCCCCACTTGTATAATGGTAGGGGAAACTGATTTATTCAACTCTAATTCCCATGTTCTCCAAGTTCTGCCTGTAAAATGGGTTCTAAACATAAGAAATGTAACAAAACTAACCATCAAGCTCATTTTGACAACTGTATTTCTATTTATTCATTTTTTGTTGTTGTTGTTGTTGCTTTTAATTCCTTGCTTTTTAGCTGAGGTTTAAATCAAAAATAGATCTTTAAGACATATCAAGTTACTTTTGATGGCTGCAAATAGCAAACAAAACAAAGCATAACTACATTACAATCTCTCACACATAAACCCACCTGGCGGTGCTGGTCGGATGAACACCCACAGCCGATTCCTCATAGACCTGACGCTTTGTTGCCATGAGAATGATGGGAAACTCCCATTTCCTGCCAGATACTGACTGAACCCCAAGGACACTCAAGCACCTTCAGAGAGACATAAGAATCACAAATGAACACATTACAGGCTGAATTACATTAGTGTATTAACTAAACAAATTGTTTGTACTCACTCTAAACGTTAGAACCAGCAGGTGGGAACAACAAACTCCAAATTAAACAGTCTTCCTAAAAGAGTTTAAAAATCTTTTTAATTGTTTCTGCGCACAGCTCTCTTGTTGGGTTCAGGTTTCCTGCTGATGAGACAGCAAATTGTTCTTCATGGTCTATGCATGTGTTCGTCTTTAACGCCTAACTTACAAGATTTCTTAATTGTTTTTATCTGCTTCACTGTTTGGAAAAGCTACTGGTAATAAATACAATTTACACTTACAGTAAGAAGTTTAAATATTCACGTCAGGCCTTTATTGATTGATTTGAACCGTTCATTTTCAAGGGTGGAATGCAACGCAACTTCAACGATTGTGAAAACCAAGAATTGGGTGCACAAGTTTAAATTTAATGTAGAAATTGTTTCGCCTGCCTTGAATAGAAAACAGTTGGAACACCACACGTCCATGTCTACAGTGAAACCAGTTTTGCATACAGTTCCTGCTTTAAAATTGCGCCATCGAGTTTGACTGAAAGAAGCAGCGGCATATGGATAAGTTAAAAGCTAAAAGGAAAAAAACATAAGTTTTCTGGTCAGACGAAACAAAGGCTGAGCCACAATGAAAATAAGGTTTTCAAACCTAAAAAACAACAACAACAAAAAACACTGGAGTGTGCCGTTTTGTGGGAATCAGTTTTGTTTATTGGTTTCTCGGATTGAGGAGGTCCTTTAGATGAAGGACGAAACGCCTCAGCAAAAAAAGAAACCGTCCAAATGACCTGACTTAACATTGTTGGATTTTATACCTGGATTATTGAGAATGAAAACCATTGCATTAACTGTTAAGCATGGTGGTGTTAGCATCATGCTGTGTTAATGGTGCACAACGTGGATGAAATAATGAAAGAACACTACCTTCAAACCAACATTTTTCAGTCAGGTCATCTGGACAGTTTCTTTTTTTTTGTGCTGAAACGTTTCGCCTTCAGTTCGGAAGGCTTCATCAGTCAAGGAAACACAATAAAACTGATTCTTCCCCCAACAGCTTACTCCAAAGTGGAACAAACCAGTTCTGCTTGTGATAAGATGGTGTCTTTGGTACACCCCCTCCTCCATTGCCGGCCCTCTTCCTTGTTGACAGTCTTGTCAAACTGGTTGAAAACAACAAAGTCCATGCTCAATAATCCAGGTATACAATCCAGGTATTTGTTGTGTGTTTCCTTGACTGATGAAGCCTTCCAGACCAAAGGCGAAACGTTTCAGCACAAAAAAAAAAAAAAAAAAAAGAAGAAACTGTCCAGATGACCTGAGTGAAAAATGTTGGATTGTATACCTGGATTATTGAGCATGGACTTTACTGTTTTCAACCAGTTTGACATGACTGTCAACAAGGAAGAGTGCCGGCAATGGAGGAGGGGGCCTACCAAAGAGACCATCTTATCACAAGCAGAACTGGTTTGTTCCACTTTGGAGTAAGCTATTGGGGGAAGAATCAGTTTTGTTTTGTGTTCCCATGACTGATGAAGCCTTCCGGACCTAAGGCGAAACGTTTCAGCACAAAAAAAAGAAACTGTCCAGATGACCTGACTGAAAAATGCTGGATTGTATACCTGGATTATTGAGCATGGACTTAGTTGTTTTCAACTACCTTCAAACCATTAAATTTAACCTTAAATCAATGGTTGAACGTTGGACAGAGTTGTGTGCTCCAATCGGGCGACATCAGAACTGGTTACTGACTGGATAAATCCGGCTAGCATGAAAAAAAAAAGTCTTAACCTTGATGAAAATCTGTGGATTATAGCCCTTTTCGGATCATAGTTTCACAACAAACATGCAAACACGAGCTCCGTTTCATGACTCATTCTGTAAGGTTCAGGCTTGGGAGGTGACTCAAGTGTAGATTCAGCTCCAGATGGCGAGGTAAGAAAAATGTATTGAATCATAACTCTTCACGACTTCCTTCTTGCCTGGAAAATTACTCAAGGAATGGTGAACACGAAGGAGACAGAAGAACCCCACAAGGGCGACACGTCACAAACAATGCACGGACCAGGAGTGAAGGACAAAACACGAATATATACAGAAAACTAATCAGGGGAACAGGGAACACCTGGGAAGAGTGAGCCAAACACAGGTGAAGGAAACTACACAGAGGAGAACAACAGACAGGAAGGATGAACTGAAGAACCAGAAAGCCAACAAGTGAAAAATTCACCAGGGAAACCTCACACCGTGACACATTCACCTCACACAAGGTGATATGGTGCAGGGGTGTCAAACTCCAGCCCTCGAGAGTCGGTGTCCTGCAACTTTTAGATGTTCCACTGGTGCAAAACACCTGAATCATATGACTGAATTAGCTTCTCAGTGCAGTCACTTTCTCCAAAGTCCTGCTAATGACCTCCTTATTTGATTCAGCTGTGCGGCATCAGAGACACGTCTAAAAGTTGCAGGACTTCGTCCGTCGAGGCCTGGAGTTCGACACCCCTGATCTGGTGAGATCTTGGCCTGTGTCTACTACCATAACATTGCAGCCGGGATCACAGGGCCAAAGAAGCGTGGCGTAGAACTCAACTGAGGTGAACTCAGTGCACATAAAACATGTGTCAGCAGTGGTGTAGTCTACATTTCTGTAGTGGGTATACTGCGGTAAAGATATTATAGGATTATTGAGAATGGACTTTGTTGCCGTAAAGTTAGTTTTACATTGGACACAGTTGAAGCCACAGAGTGCAAATGTCCGAGGTAAAACTAACTTTACCGCGGTCGGTCCGTATACTGTGCTTAGAAACCAAGGTACACTGGTTAGTACAAGTAATTGTCCATTTATTTGGATTTTTAAGCATATTGAACATTTTCAAATTTCTCTGATGCTAATATTTGAATAAATGTATGACAGACTTTGTACAGCAGTTGGCTTTGTATTAAAACATGTTATAGGATTTATAAAACAGTATCAAAGCAAAACATGTTCAAGTATTAAGTACAGAAGTATTAATTATACAAAATAATTCACTGGATAAGCGAATATAATGAACAAGCTCTGTATACTGATTGTTACGGAAGAGTTTAACTTCTGTTTAACATATCAATGACACGTGTCTAATGATATGTCATGTGTCGTTGGGCACTTTTCAGTGAATATACTGAAATTCTTAAGCTATTCTAGTGGGTATACTCCATTTACCCAAGTATCACGTAGACTACGTCACTGTGTGTCAGCATTTCCCCAGTACTATTCAAAACAATAATGGTGGACGACCTCTGTGTCATGTTTCTTTTGATGGCTTTCCAAATACGTTCAATGTGACTCTTGCTATCACTCCAGTTAGTCTTTATCTCTCCTAGTTTTTTCACAGGAATGATCTTCGTCCCAGTAGCTTTTAAATCCTGCGGCCGTCTGGTTGCACAGACTTCATGTCTTCACTACATCACGTTTTTCTTGCACTTTTCCATTTCCTATCATGAACATTTCAGCTTTCTCACTGGCGGATTTAAAGGTAGGGCAACTTCAACCCAGATGAGAGTCGAGGTGTGGAAAACACATGCAGATCGTGGGTTGAAAGTATTTTTTAAAGGGATATTACGCTTAAAAGCCTGATCTATGCCAGGAAACCAACAAGTTTAAATGAACTCCACCAATTCTGCCAAAATGAGGGGCTAATAAAACAAATTTAAACAGAATGTGCCCCAAAGTTTTTTAAGGGATTCAAAACGTGTTATCTTGATAGAACTCACAAAGAGACATTGGGGGTGGTTAGAGCAGTCCCTCCAAGATTACCCAGAAGGCAATGTGACTCACTCCATTTCTTGCATTCAAGTACAAGATGTAATTTCAATAATTCAAACTAAAATTCTCAAAAATAAAACTGTTTCTTGGGGGAAGCTGTGGCTAAGTGGTTAGAGCAGTTGTCCTCCAATGGGAGTGTTGGGGGTTTAATTCCACCAGCGGTCACATGCTGACGTGTCCCTGGGCAAGACACCGAACCCCTCATTGCCTCTGATGTGTGTCCCATCAGTGTATGAACAGTATAAACTATAGTAATAGTAACACTAAAGCACTGATTAGTCTTTGTATAGCTATAGGAGAGTACTGTATGAATGGGTAAACGAGGACACAGATTGTACTGTAAAGCACTGAGTATCTTGTTAATTTAAAAAGGCACTATATAAGTAGTTCATTTACCATTTAACCAAATATTATGTTGTGAATGAACATATTTAAGCTTGTATGTATATTTTGTGGCCCTGTGCTTAAGTAAAAAAACACAATAAATTCAAAGCTGTGCTTGGTTTTAAAGATCATTGATGTGTATGTTGTATAACCCTTCCACCCTGGAAAATAGGTTTAAATCGACCATAGAAAACTCCAAATTAATTAAAATAATTCCCAGGTTGGGAGGTTGTATCAGTTTTATTTTATTTAGATTTGTTTCAATTTATTTTCTTTACCAAATAAAAACAGGTACATGAGCTTCTTTTAAAAGTTAGGATTCCAAATGTTAGGGGTTGTATAAAACCGTAACAGGATGAAATACAGAACATGGAGGTTTGTATTTCGTGCTGTGGGTAGATCATCTGATTTTCTAATCAAGTTTGTGATAAGGATCACATTAGTTATCTGCAAAGGGCTTTAACGGTAGTAAAAATCCTGGAAGCCATTGGTTCTCCTTGTTACAGATTTGAATATCTTTCGTTTGGAGTTTGGGTCATTTGTTTTCCAAAAACTTTCCTTTTTCTTTCTCATTTTTCTTGTAAAGTACCATTTGAGTAGTTTTATTTATCGCATCAAACTGGCCTTTAATATTCTGGCTTTGAGCTTATGATTCTCCATCGTCTCGTTTCCACTTACGGCGGAGATTTAACATGTAGATAATGGAAGAGCCTATTAGCGGCACCACACCCCACCATCATTTCCTGATGGCGATGTCATTAGCTCTCGGAGGTATTGATTCTACCGGTGCACGCCTCATTAATGGACTCTACAGATCTTCCACAGAAGACTGGAGCTGATAAATGAATGCTTTCTTCGCTCAGCGGGATCTCACATGTAGAGCACAGATAAAATGGGGAACTGTAAATTGCACTTGATGTCAAGATCACACTGCAGAAACTGTAAACTTTTTAGCTATTACAACATACACTGATCAGCAATACCATAATGACCACTGGCAGGTGAAGTAAAGGAGGACCATTCAGGCAGGTGAGACAGTTCAGGAGGAAGGCTGGGAAACTAAAACCCAACAGGAGTAGCACAAGAGGTATGGGATCCAGAGCAGAGTCCTTCAAATATTGACAAGGACATGAGATGAATGCAGAAACCTTGAGGCAAGAGATGCTCAGAAGGACAGATATGACACAGTGGAGCTGACACTGGAGTGGATGCCAGCAGAGAAAAACCTCCTGGGTAGATGAGGGTGAATTGGTATTCAGCAACAACCCCTCGAGGAATGGAGCTGGAACAGTCAGAGAGATGTCCCCTTAAAGGCTGAAGTGGGATCAAGTGTGGAAACATCTGACTGGAAGCGCTCAAGGACTAGATCGTGTTCGATTGGGTCAAACAAGGAATATGACAAGGCGCTGATGACAGCGGTGTGGAACATGACAGGGCGTGACTGAAGGATAGGGTTTGGTTACAAAGATTTTAGATTTAACACCTTAGTTAAAAAGTGGACTTGAGAAATCGTCTACTTTGCTCTCCTCCAACACTCGAACAGAATCCCCATAAACGTTGGTTCAAAATAAAAGAAAGTGATACAGGGGCAAGGGGTGAAATGAGATTAATTTGAAGACACTTTAGGGATAAAGGTGGGATCCTAAGATTATGTTTTAATCCTGATTTTAAGAGAAAGGGACATTGTTTTCCTAAATCACTCAAATTACAAGGACGTCAAAGTAAAAACATATTTTAATAGATTTAGCATAATAAATAATTCAAATGCTGGTCACATTATTGAATAAATGCTCTTTTGGGTTAGGGCAGTGGTCCTCGAGGGTACGCGAGCCAGTGCTTGGAGGTAAAAAAAAATATATAATTTTTTTTAATAAGCACATATATGTCTAACAACCAACCTGCAAAAATACAGTAGTCCCTCGCTACTTTGTGGTTCGTTTATCGCAGTCTTGCTATTGCGGTTTTTCAAAAATAATATTGGACATGACACAACTGGCTGATCGATGGAAGAGCCGCAGGATCGGCATGAAATTTTTATTTTAAATAAAGTATTTTAAATTATTTAGCACATTCTGCACTTTTGTGCATCCCACACTGCAGAATAAGCTTCCTCCTGCAGCTGATCAGCTGATCTCTGTGCACAGCAGAGAAGTGGGGCAGAGAGCTGAAATCATGAAATTCTGTGCTCTTTAAGTACGTTTAGAAACATTGTTTAGAATATAGCAAGAGTGTGGTAAGGGTTTAAAACACCTATATATATATATATATATATATGGGAAACTGTAAATTGCACTTGATGTCAAGATCACACTCTATAGTGTGTGTGTATATATATACACACACACTAAAATAACTTACACTTACTTCTTGTAGTACTATTCCTATTTCGCGGTTTTTCACTTATCGCTGGGCTTCAGTGTGCGGATCCCCCACGATAAACGAGGGACTACTGTACATTTATGTTCATTTTGTGACTTGGCACTATATAAATAAACTGAATTGAATAGGTAAAGTTTAAAAGTGGTTTTTGATATTGTTAATTTTATCAGAACTAATTTTTGGAAGTTGAAATTAAAAATGTTGTTAATTAAGTGCATCTTGAATGAAAAACACCCCACGTTTAAAAGTATAAAAATTGTATTAACACTATTAAAGAATAGATCTCAAGTATTTATGTTACACAAATATTTCCATTGCATTAAAGAGACAAATGGAAGAAAATGATTTAATAAACATGAGGGTTATGAGGGGGTCCCTGAAACGTGTTCTACCTTGTAAGAGGTCCCTGAAGCCAAACGTTTGAGAACCCCTGGTTTAGAGTGATCTGTGACTTGATTGTAAACGTCTTTAAATGTGCCTGTTGCTTCTTTAACGTATTTTACTGTGGGGATGTGACCCAACAGGACAGGCATGGTTAAACTACAGGCGGCTGCAGTAATGAGCCTTACCCTTTACATTTAAAGCAACCTTTACAGGAACAAACATTAAGATTCAGGCAGTGATACATTAATCCTCACACCCAGGACCAGAGGAAGACTGCTGCTGGAAAAAAAGATAAATGAATACAGAAACTTCAAGGAAACGTTTTATGTATGATACGAGAAGGAAAAGCAGCAAACGGAAAGTGTTGGGATCTCTTCCTTGTTGTTGTTGTTCTTTCGTTCCTGTGAGTTTGTTTGCGTCTTCTGGTCTTATGCATGGTAATTTGTATTTCTGACTTCTCATTAGCATCCTATCATTTTTTCCCCTAACAGAATAAGAGTGCATTTGTTTCCGAGAGTGCAATTTGGTTTACGTCTGCAAGATTTTTGGATTTTGTATGACGGTGTGCTTCTCTAGAAGAGAATGATTGAAGTTTAGTTTCTGACTTATAATGAGCTTGTTTGCACCTCTATAGAACTTTTTTTTAAAACAAATACTTTTGCATACACTTTTGATCCTAAAATGTATAAAGTATGTATAGATGTAACACATGGATACATTTGATTATAATTTTTGGATGTAGCGCAGTAACCTGCAGGTCCTGAGGGGCGTGTAGACCAGACGAAGGGTGAGGATAATGACGCCATTCTTAGGGTTTCTCTTCACCGCTTCAGTAGTTATGGACAGACAGCGTCTCAGCTCAGAGAGCTCTGCTTCGCTGTCTGAACGCGTCTGGCACCAAAAGTCTTCTATCGAAACTGACCGGACAGAAACAAAGACAAAAACTTCAGCACATCTTTTTCTATGTTTCATCTATATTAGGTGTAAAAGAAGACACAAGTCCTCGTGGTTCTCAACCGTAAACCCTTAAAGCAGGGGTGTCCAAAGTGAGGCCCATGGGCCATTTGTGGCCCTTTGAGGGATTTTGTGTGGCCCGTGACTGGAGTTTAAAACTGGTATAATTTGGCCCATGGGTTTGACAAGTTGATGTAGCTGAATCTTTTAACAGCGGCTTTGAATGTTATCAGTCCATTAAATGGACGTTATTAGTTATTATCCCCATAGGTTGCGGTCATACTGTCCGTCTTGTACCTCCTAGTAGGTTTAAAGGTACGTTCTTATCGCTGATTATATGCAGCTTTAGCACACGTGTAAAACCAGAAGCTTTTTTTGTTAGCTTGATTTAACCCTTTTCCTAAACCTAACCTTACACCTGACCCACAGCACTGACCCTAAACTTAACCCCCTGACCCTTGACATATTATCAGTGATAAGAACGTATATTTAAACCCACTAGGAGGTACAGGAGGGACAATCTGAAAGCAACCTATGGGGATGATAACAACTGATAACGGCCATTTAATGGCTGATAACGTTTGAAGCGGGTGTCTTTTAATCAATTCTGTAGGTGACAATTTAAAAAAATAAATATTAGGTAAAAGAAAAAATGAACTAGTAGCCAAAAAACATTAGGTCCAAGAATCTAGAACTTAGTAATTGTTCTTAAACAAGTAACTCAAATCACACCGTTGTTCCTGAAAATACACTAAAATGTACTTTTCAAACAACAAAACTAAAAACGATCAACCCAACAAGTCAAAAGAACCGAATGCTTTTCTTTTACAAAAAGGGAAATAATTGTTAGCGAGGCTTTTAGAGCCCCGCATTTAGTGTACTTTTGTCCATTCTGTAAAATAAATAAATAAATCCCAAAGAATTATTTATATGTTTTGAAATCCAAGACTAATAAAACTATGGCCTGAGAGAATGTCGAAAGGTTTGGACACCACTGCTTTAGAGTTGTAAGGCTCTCTGGATTTGACAATGAAATAAAGACGTCACTAAATCCCATTTAAACAGTCTCACCCTTGTGGCCTTTCTGGTCTTGGCTCTGGGGAACGTAACCGCTGAGCTGGACTTCCACTGTCTTCACCAGCTGGCGACCCACTTCACACTGAACCACGCCGAGCGGACAGTTCTCAGCAGGAACCTCCGTGGAAATCGCATAAAGGGGATAAATCCAACAGCTGCTCCAACACTCTTCCTCTGATCTAAAATGTTACCAACATACGGGAAGCAAAAAGATCCACAGTGGTGGAAAAACTTGTTTATAACCGACGCAAATTTGCATACTACTGCAAATTAATAGTACTGCATACAGCACTTTACACACCTGTGGAGAAACGTTTATACAGAAATACAGCTATATTTACCAAAGGGCCAGACAAGCAACCCTGTTTTAACTTTGATCTTGATTTGTGACCTTAGAGCTGAGGTAATGAAGTGTACCCAACACTCCGCCTAGTGATAATGCATATATGTAAATGTTACGTTAAATTATGTTGAGCGGATCAGAAGTTATGAGCCGGACAAGAGAAAGTTTACAGACGTACGGAGACAATACCACAATACATCAGCTTTTCAATGGGCGTATATAAAATAATGCTCTAAAACACTGCGTATAAACAGTTGCATACATTAAGTAGTAGTACGTTAGGTTATCAATTTGAAAGATTTTTTTTATTTTTTATTTAAGTTTGGTTTATTTTTCAAACCAGAACAAATCTAAATCGGTCCAGCATAGGACATGTCCAGACATGAGCAGACAATGTCCAGTGTTAACATTACTGTCAGTCTCAGTGTGTGAGAAATGTCTACATGCTACCTGGAACCATAGCAAGCAGTCAGTGATAACAGATTAATGTTACAACTGTACAGCAATACAGGGTGATGCCATAAGCAAATGGAGTGTAAACATCGGAACATGACCAAGAAGCTCAACCTGGACACCGTTAAATCTTTATGTTATTTTTTTTATTTTTTCAGCTCGAAGAGAAACAAAAAAGGCCGAAAAGATAAGGGAGTGACAGAGGCTAACGAGTTTTGCTAAATGTCTCAGAGCTAGTCTGAAACCAGGCATAATGTCACGTTCTGACCGCAGCTCAGACTTACCTGGTGCGGTCTGTGCTGGATTTACTGGTGTTGCTCTTGGGGCTGATGGGTTTCATGGTGATGTAGAGCCACACCTCCTGTAAACCCACAGAAGTTGGTGCGAACACTACGGGCACGTCAACCGTGGCCATTTCACTTACATGTACTGCTGCAACCAAGATGGAAAAGCTTTTGTTAAGTTAAAAACATCATGTTTGTACAAGTTGTTACAGTAATTAGTGAATCAGAATGACTAGTGCAAGCTTTCAAAAATATAGTACCGCTCTAGAGCAGGGTGTCCAATATGCCGATCGACCGGTCAATCGGAAAGGTAGTATGGGTGGATTGCATGGCATTAAAAATATAGGCATCAGCCTATCATCCATCCTTACTTTGAAATTTGTCACTTGATTGTCTGACATCTGACCTTTTCTGACAGAGGTCACCACGCATGCACAAACAACAGCGCCAAAACTCCGGCAAGCTACCGAGTTGTCTAGTTAGCCACCAATTTATTTCTTCTGAACTCAAAATTGGATATAAAATGAGTGGGGGAGCTGGACCAAGTAAGAAGAAAAAAAACTACCATTTCCATATGAAATGGGAGGAGGACATTTTTTCTCCATGATGTCATATTCGAAGTGTTTGCCTCATCTGCCAGTCTACCACTGGTATTCTAAAGATGGGAAATGTGGAGCGGCATTTTCGAACTGTTCATAATAACTAAGACACTGACGTCCATCCAAAACGCCATCCATCCATCCATTCATCCATCCATGGTCTTCCACTTATTCCGGGGGGAAGCAGCTTGAGCAGGGAGACCTAGACATCTCTTTCCATAACTTCGAGCTTTTCTGGGAGTACCCCAAGGTGTTCCCAGGAGAGACATAGTCTCTCCAGCATGTCCTAGGTCTTCTCCGGGTCTCCGCCCAGTCGGACATGCCCGAAGCACCTCACTAGGGAAGTGACCAGGAAGCATTCTTATCAGATGCCTGAACCACCTCAACTGGCTCCTCTCGATGGAGGAGCAACAGTTCAACTCAGAGTCTCTCCTGGATCACTGAACTTCTCACCCTATCTCTAAGGGAGAGTCCAGCTACCCTGCGGAGGGAACTCATTTCAACCGCCTGTATCCGCGATCTCATTCTTTCGGTCACCACCCAGAGTTCATGACAATAGGTGAAGGTAGGAACGTTGATTGACCGGTAAACAGAGAGCTTTGCCTTACAGCTCAGCTCCCTCTTCACCACAGAGGACAAGCACAGAGACTAATACTGCAGACGCTGCACCAATCCATCTATCAATCTCACGCTACATTCTTCCCTCACTCGTGAACAAAGCTCTGAGATAGTTTAACTCCTCCATTTGAAGCAGAACCTCACCCTAGACCCGATGAGAGCAATCCATCCTTTTCCGGTTGATAACCATGGCCTCAGATTCGGAGGTGCTGATTCTCATCATTCTTTAGACCCACAGAATCGAATGCAACACTTTTAAGGAGTAACTTAGTAAAACACTTCAACGCTCTCCACACAGGTCAGAAACAAAGTTGTGGAGGTTTCTCTTTAAAGAGAGACGTTTCTTTCCACTGTCAACTTCGTGCTTCTCATGACTGAAGATTGTGGCAAAGTAACATTCAACTAAATCTGCTGGCTTCCTTAGTTAAATAACTTTTACTAATTAGCATATCATAATGTGCATCCTACATCCAATATTAGGAAATGGCAAACTGAGCCCTGCCAAGAGATGATTGTTCACCAGAACTCATTAGGTAAGAAGGGCATTAACCAGAAAAACATCCAGGAAGTCAAGGATAACCCTGATGGAGAGGGCAGCTCTTCTATCCGGATGTGACGATCTGTCCATAGAGCCACTAGGAGCTGCGCAGAGCTGGGCTTCATAAAAGAGTGGTAAGAAAAAGACACAACTGTTTGGGATTTATTATTACATGTGGAAGAAGGTGCTGTGGTCAGATTAGACCAAACATCAAGAGAAACACTGTGTCCGAGGAAAATCATCACGCTGAGAACACCACCCCTACAGTGAAGCATGGTGGTGGCGGCATCAAGATGCGGGGATGGTTTTCTTCAGCAAGAACTGGACTGGGAAACTGGTCGAGTTAAAGGACCGATGGATGGATCAAAACACATTTTTGACATTTCTGAGAGAAAACTGAGTTTTCCAGGTTGTATGAAAAAATGGAAAGAATATCAAGAGGGACGAATACTTCTGCAACCCGCTGTATTTTTGTTTCAGTGGTGCACATCATTGCATCAGTTGACAAACCTTCAGCGTGGCTCAGAGGGCAAGAGAAGGTCTTCCTATCAGTGACCGTATGGTAGATAGAGATTTTATTAGGGTCTTCATCTGAAACACAAAGAAATACCCCGAAAGGTTTATGAATATCAGTATTTCATGCATGCAGCGAGATGGATCACAAAGTGCCGGTTTGAGAAGGACAGGAAGAACCTCAGACCTGTTACGGTGACAGTGAGTGTTGCTGGGAGTTTGATGGGGTTTGTGAATGAAACAACAATGGTGGAACTGGAACCCATTACAGAGGACACACATAAAGGCTTCTCAAACACGGGCTTTAGGCCACACCCACTCAACAAAACACACCATTCCTGCATCTACAGAACAAAGACAAATTAATATACAGATTGACGGAATAAAATAATCAGTACTAAACAGAAGAAAAATGAACATTTTTACAATCTACATTTCACTTTTAAACTTTTAAACCTGCGTGCTGTAGAAATATGGCTCAACATTACATTTGTACTCTGGTTTCATTACATGTTGAAATTTTACAGATCCAGAAAGTTACGTGTGTTACTGTTAGATTTCAATCTGAATGGCTGAAACGACGTTTTCTTTAACGCAGCATAAAGACTGAGCTTAACTTTTTAGTAAGCTGCAGGGGCTGCTGGGTAATGGGACAGAAACGAGTGGACGTTGTCAGGTTGTGAAAGTGTGAGCATCTATTTAAAGAAGTGTAAAATAAAATAAAAGAGTGAATACCACTTCAACTGGGTGCATGTGTGTAAGCTTTATAATCTTTAAAATCCATTCCATGTTAGTGTCAGTTTGTGTAACTTCACCCGAGAGCAGATAAAAGTGATCTTTCCCTCGTGGTTCTCTGGTCCAACAGCAGAAGGACTGAAGCGAACACCGAGGTGGGTGCAAGACCGTGGCTCCACCGTGAGCTGAGACAAATATTAAAGCAAACACATGCAGGATATAAAGTTTATTAACACGAGTCAACCGTTCTCCCCCTAGCAATCAGTCTGTGTGGATTTAAGTTTATTCATGAAGGCTACTGCTAGTTTTGTGAAGGTGTTTTGTTTCTCATCTGAGGAGCCTTGGAAAACTGTGCAGCTTCAACTTTTTCAGTTGCACACGCAAATCAGATGTTTGTTGGCCTAGTTCATGTGAGAAATATTTTGGTTTATATGTCGGTCTTTCTTTTTTGCCACAGGTGGCTTTGATCAAAACATTGACCTTTTCTGTTCACTGACTGTTAGAGAAAGATAGCTTCAGATGCATGATAAAGTCCCGTATTTTCCACAGTACACGTTGCACCGCCCTATACGTCGCATCAGTCCAAATATGTCCAATAAAGTGGAACAATCCATAAATAAGTCGCTTCGCCGCATATGTCGCATCTATTATGCATCACCGCTGACAACCCGGAAATGTGGGCCGACTTTGTGCCAAAAATCAATTGGCTGCCAAATGGTGGCCGCGGGAGGACTTTAACAAGAATTTAACAAGATAAACACTTAAAAACAATTATTAGTTTGCTTGACGTTATAGCAAAGGTGTGTCTCAGTCTAACGTTTGCTTAATAAATGCACTTTGACGGTCAAATCAGCTGCATTTTCAAAACCCGATTCGCGGAAGTGGCGAGCATGCGCAGAGGTACGAGCCTTCGCATTTCTTCGAAATTTAACAAGAAAAGCAGCTAAAACAATTATTTGTTTGCTCGATATTATATCAAAGGTGTGTCTCAGTTGAACTATTCCTTAAAAACCGCACTTTAACGGTCAGATCAGCTGAATTTCAAAAAATAGTTTTGCTGCTGAGGTGCTCCAGGAGCGCGCAGAGGGAGGAAATCAGGAAGAAAAAACACTTATCGTTACTTGGAAATTTAACAAGAAAAGCAGCTAAAACAATTATTTGTTTGCTCAAAATTATATCAAAGGTGCATCTCAGTTGAACTTTTACTTAATAAATGCACTTTAATGGTCAAATTAGCTGCATTTCTCCGGGACGGTGCAGCAGGTTTGACTTGTTCCAAGCAGCGAGCAGAACGAAAGCGGGGGTAAATTGGCAAGCCGATTGTGTCATTAATAGCTGGTGAAGATTCTCAGTCATCTAGGACATGACAAATTCAAAAAAGTTCAAGACAAAAACAACAAAGTATAAAGTAAAATATAATAAATAAAGTCCAGTTGTTTGTCTTTAACTTTTTTGAATTTGTCATTATAACCCTTTTACCTATTACATGATACAACGGCATGCCATACAGCTACTACTACTCTGCTGCCATCTAGTGTCTGAAAATGGTACTGTTCAAATTTTTTCCAGACAGAATGAATAAAAACGGTCATATCTCGGCCAAAAATTGGTTCATAAATATGGGAAAAATCCATAAATAAGTCGCTTCGGCCTATAAGTTGCAGGGCGTGTAAATTATGCAAAAAACTGCGACTTATAGGCTGAAAAATACGGTACGTATCACAAAGTACTGCAACAAAATACCAAGATAACAAAAGTTCAAATGAAGCTTATAGGTGAGTGTGACTACTAACAGTGTCTGCTGAATCCATCTCCAGTGTGTAGTTTCGGGGGTTTGTGTTAGTTACGATTAGCTCCAGAACCTCAGATGTGGGATTAACAAGGGGGATGTTTAGTTGGATCCATCTGAAAAACACACAGACGCAAAGGAACGGTAAGAGACGGTAAAAACATCTAAATATTACGTTTAACGCTACAATCATTGCCAAAAAAAGTTAAGCACCCAGAAGGAATGTCCTGATACATGCTCATTAATCCAGGTAGATAAATCTTCTGAGTCTAACAAGGTTAAGTCAGGTCCTCTGGATGGATTATTCTTTGTTGAAACGTTTCGTCTTTTATCCAAAAGACTTCTTTTAAGTCAAAAGACTTAATCTTGTTAGACCCAGAGGGAATGATCTGATCTGGATCCAATTTGGCAGACATGAAAACTAGAGATAGGTGTGTAAATTATTCAGTTTGCAAGGAAGTGGCAGCAAGGATCATATGACGTTCAGCCATGAATCTTTGTTCTACATTACTAAGAACGACCATTGTATAAGTAAATGGTCGTCATGGAAGAAGTTTGCCAACGTTGTGGAGACACCCACTGACATTACTCCTGGCTTCATGGTAATGAGCCTGAGCATATGGAACGCTGATGGCACAGCTCTAACAGTGACACCCCGAGTCCACGTTTTTCAACAAAACCATGTCCGTCCCCAAGAGTCTACGGTCTGCTATGGATAAATTGGATGAGTTTAGGCTTCAGTTACAAATTTCATTGAAAGGAACTGAAATGTATTTACTGAATTTGAGTAAATGTGAAATTGTTCTATAACTTGCATTGGACTATATATACTTTGATTTGTTTACGTTGGTGTACAGCATCGGCAGCAAACTGGTGTTGGATTTAAAAAAAACTTGGATTAAATGGAATTTGATGAAGTAGGTAGTAAAAGTTACTTAAGAATGAAAACTTGTTAGTCAAACAAATGAGTCTGGATTTTGTTATAGGTGAAGAAAGTGGATATTTTGTCAATTTTTGCTAACAAAACTTATTTTGGGGATTTATTTGGAACATTAAAATGTAATAAGAGTTGGTGATTAAATGCCAATAATTAAATAATAAATTTGTCTTTAGCCATCTTTTATCTGTACAAATTCACCTCACTGGGATGTGGGAATATCTTATATGGACTCATGTTTTCTCCAAGCCCATAACCTCAAATGAATAACTGTGTATTAGTGTTTCACCTACTTGCCCAGCTGACAACGAGCCTGCGGTAACTTGATGACCGGAGTTGGGAGGGCATAAAGCTCCAGTTGATACCAGAACTCCCCCACTTGTTGGGACTGGAACACCGCACTAAAGGAACAACAAACCAACTACAATTGTTGTATGCAGATGACAACCATTATGTAAACTATATTCCTACACTGCATCTCCTCAATGAATAGTAAAGCATCAAAGCAATCCAGGATAAATTAGTTCCACGAGTCACATACATACTTAAAATGGCAAAGTTTTACTCTTTGGCAAGTATTTTTTACGACCACCCTTTGAAGAGGAATAGCAAGTTTAATGTGCTGAGTCTCACCTGCCTGTGATCTTCCCCAGACTAACGGGAGAGAACGTAATATTGTAGTTGACAGTCCCCCGTGGGGGAACTGAAACCAAGTCAGCCCCCGTTAGGTCGTCTCCTTCCAGGAACACATCTAGCATCAGAAGCTCTTCGCCGGGGTTACTGACAGGTATTTCCATGGTAACAGAGCTCTAGGAGTCAAACATTTCAAAGAAGACACTTGTTCTTTCTTCTTCTTGTGATGTTATAAACATTCTTTGATCAAAGCATACAGGGATCATACACCAGTGGGAAAAACACCAACTTAAACTGAGTGTAACCTTTCAGTAACTGTCAATGTAGCACCAATTACAGATCATAGCTCTGTAAGCTGATGCTAATTTATTTAACTATATGTATTTATGGGTGGTAAATAAAAGAATAAAGACACTGTGAATCAATTATTTTGTAGTTATGGTTAAGTTTAAATTAATGAACATATTGAAGATTTAAGTTTTGGATGCATTTAGGAAGCATTTCGATAATAGGGTATGACAATCTTTCATATTATCCAGAATGGGAAATGTTTGAAGAGTGTATCTTAGTAACACAGTGGCAATTTCTGATTTGGGCGATGTGGGGCCGAGATGGGGTAGAGACAGGGCAGCCAACCTGGGACCCGAAAGTCTCCGCTTCGATCCTCAGCCATTCCCACATGCCGTGGTGTCTCTGAGCAAGAAACCTAATCCCCAATTGCTCCCTGGGTGCTTATATAGCTGCCCACTGCTCCACTTGGATGTATCCCAGATGTGATGAGTTAAATGCAGAGAACTAATTTTGCCATTGTATGGGAACAATCAATGATGACAACACATAGCACTTTATTATTATTAGGTAGCTGTCCAGGGAGCATCAAGGCAAGGGTGACACGAGATGCCCAGCCCTGCCCCCTCAAAAAAATAAAACTCATTATTTCATATAGCCTGTTTAATCTACATGATTTTTCTATGGCCCACTTGCAGGGCATGTTGCTTCTGCTGAGGTCAGACACAGGTTGTCAAAGAAGGGGAGGGGAAGGGGATTCTCTCATCTCCCTTGCTGGGTCAGGGATGCATCTAATAGCGCACCTAATACAATTAATTCGCTAAGTAAATCACACCATTGATTGCTCACAAACAAAGCACATTTCATTCATAATATTGTGAATATAGCCACGAGTTTACAGCTTATCTGCATGAAATTGATTAAAAAAAATAATCCAAAAATGAATCTGCACTAGTTTAGGACCAAACTGTTGTGACTCCTGTTTAGGGATGAACGGTGATAACTTACTCAGACAAGAACAAGTCAACTCCATCAGGTGCCCGGTTTAGGAAAAAAGATAAAAGAGGAGAAATGAGAAAAGGGTAAAAGATACGCAGCTGTGTCATCTCTTGGAGCATGAAAGGTGTCATGTTATGTAGGCTATAGCCTGTTAATATTAGATGGTAACTGTTTACGTTTAGCTGCTTAGGACGACATTTTTGGTTTTCAGCAGAAAAGAATACCCTTCTGAAGACTGAAATACTTCTAAAACTAAACTACTACATGGGAAAGTAATATTAGGCTACTTTATTTATTAAAGGCAATGATCCTGTGATGTAGCTTGGACCATGTTAAATAGTTATCAACTGGAAGAGGTGTTGATTTGTCTCCTATTCTGAATATTTCACAAATTGGACATAAATGTAGGCCTGTTTGTTTTTGTCTTAGTTGTTAGCCTTTTGCTAGGGTATGACAGTCCCTAAATCGCTTCACGTTATTTGGGAATGTTATGTTAACCTGCTGTAATCACTCAGTATTGCATTAAGCTACTTCTCAACAGCGGTTTTATGGCCGATTAAATAACCGTTGTGAACATAGTTGCCAAGTCCGTTCATTATAAGCGACTTTGGACTTGTTTTTTTCTAAAGTCGCTTGCAAATCTTGTGAGTCGCGTTTTTAGGGGCTTGTTTTTGAACGTGAAGTTGCTTATTTGGGCTTGACTTTCTTTCCGAGTGAAACTAGTCGAGTATCTCCCAGCTCCGCACAATAAAGCAAAAGACGAGTGGTGGTAGGTAGTTTGTCCCTTCCATGCCCCCGTTTCCTGTTTATCGCTCCCACCCAAGTTGGCGAGGCGACAGACGCACACTCAAACACTCATACTGTGACCGACCACTAGGGGGCTCTACTCACACGCAGATGTCAGGATGTTTTGTTTTTAAAAATATGTTTAAAAATATATATGATTTACATATTTATTACATGTGTAAAATGTATTTTTGTTTATCAGAGCTTAAAGGTGTGTTATTCAAAGTGTTTATCATAATTTTGCTGTTGTTTATGTGGAATGCCATAATAAATGTTTTAAAACGGCCTCTGTTTTACACTGTGGTGGGTTGCCAGGTGGGCTTTTTTCATAGAGCTGGTCGCTTGTTTCTATCACAAAATCTGGCAACACTGTGCTCAGTGGTAGAAATCTCTCCAGGTACAAGGAGCCTGTCGATTTCCAACCAACGCAAACTTTTAATTTTTTTTTCCCCCTTCATTCCTGCCACAAATTAGCAGTAATACTTCCTACTGCCCCCCCCCCCCCCCCCCAAAAAAAAAACAAAAAACAATACAAGATTTTTGAAAGGAGAACAATTTTGTGAAAATACATCCCTCAAATTACCTTTAAAACAAAGCATGGGCTATTTGAGTGTGACTGTGACCTTTCTTATTTACATGAAAAACAGCTTGTATTTGAAAATTAAGACATGATGTGTATTATGGAAGCTCTCTGCTAAGGAAAGAAGAGGGTGATGAAGTCAAACCTCAGAGGAAGCTTGCATTTCAAGATATCTACAGATCCACACAGGTCAGAAAAAGTGCTGCTCTAAAACATCAAGATATGTGGTTCGACTCGAGCTGATGTGACATCTGAGAACAGAGGCTAATGAGAAGAAAGATGTGAGGGGCAGGAGTTTGAGTCAGGGAGGGCCGAAGCTACGTTTATACTTTGTAAGATAATGAGAACTCTGTTCTTACTTGCAGTTGCATGACATTAAATGTAATTTTGATCTTTCAGGCTTTGCACAAACCCGTTTAGTATGTAAGCGCTTGGCAAAACTTTTTTTTTTTCCCAGGAGTATGCTCCAAGTATTGAGTGAATGATCAAAACCTTGTGGGTGTGTTCATACTGAAAAGCAAGTTAGGTGTACTGGGGTGCCACCAAGGGGTGGGCCAGGGGGGCAATGACCAAACTTTAAAAAATTGGTGAGCTCTTTCCTTGGCGAGACAGTTTTATCTTATTGAGTCCCAAGCTTTGATTAGTAGAACCACATAAGCACAAAAACAAACATTGTCTTTGAGCATTTAGGAGTTAAAAATGTACAATAGTCCCTCGCTACTTCGCAAATCGACTTTCGCGGATTCGCTCTTTTGCGGACTCGTTTTTTTTTTGTGAACTCGCTCTTTTGCGGTTTTTCAAAGTAAGATTGAACACGAAGAAAATAAAAATTGTACAGGACACATGATTGTCAACTTTAATATTACTTACGTTATTGGGACAGTATGGGATACTGTACAGTAAAATGTTAAAGAAAAAATAAAATACATTGGACAGGCGCTGCCATTTTGTAGTTTTCTCTCAATAAGCCTATACTGTATAGCCACTCACAAGGACTATATTTCCCAGAAGCCAATAGTGCCCCAACCAGAAGCCCCGTTGTTTTCTGCTGAAATACGTAGAAGGAAAGTTTTGATCTGATCTGAAAAAGTTTGGTCCTTATTCAAACAGTGACTTCAGTGTCCAGTGGATGCAGAGGGTCACATGTAACCCACAGGAAACTGGAGCAGAACCGGACCCCAAAACTCATCGGTGAACCCGAGAGCTTTTAGCCGGCCCACGAGGACTTCCAAGTGGGGGACACGCCGCCTTAGGTCCAGCGCCCTCTCTGGAGCCCACCAGGACTTTTTTCACTTCTATCAGACCACTCAATTGGATTACCAGTCCCGCACCGGCCACCTGAAGGTCCCACCTCCCACCCCAATATACGCTTCGGTGCTCGAGGGCTGCACAGAACTGGACCCCCAGACTATTGGTGAACCCGAGAGCTGGTAGCTGGCCCATTAGGACTTCAGGGTGGGGGACATGCTGCTGTAGGTCCGGCACTCCATCCGGAGCCCACCGCCAGTACCCTGAGCCAGAGAGCCGACCAGAACCAGCAGGATAGGTCCATCGAAATGGAACCAAGTTGGATCAGAACCGAGTCGCTGCTGTTCTGTTGAGCTGGTGAGTAAAATTTATAGCTACATATGCAGTACTGCACATGTGTTGTTAAAAGTGAGTTTAGAACATTGCAAGATTGTGGGGTTTATAAAGCCTTTACACACACACACACACACCCCCATATATATATA
>NC_056520.1:10867639-10868361 GCF_014905685.2 Nematolebias whitei | reverse complement strand
CCTAGTTGACTTGCTATGGCGAGGTGCTCATCTCATCCATGATTTTTGTTGATGGGGGGATGGAGACATCTCTGAGTGCAGCTTGTACCAACAGTTTTTGAGAGTGGGGGAGTGGAGGGAAGGTGTTCAGCATGAGGGAATAGGCGCCTTTAGCTTTTTAGCTAGAGCACGTGTATTGTGCGCTGCTAGCTTAGCGCGACATGTTTGAATTTTGCGCTGTTTAATCAGACAGTTTTTGAGTGTGTGTGTGTGTGGGGGGGGGGGGGGGTGTTCAGCTTGAGAGAAGTGGCAACGTGAGCACTGCCTTTAGCATTTTGGCTAGAGAGCCTGTATTTTGCACCGCTTAGTGCTATGACAGTGCCAGGTGGGGCAAGTTCGTTTTGGTAGGTGGGGTCCTCAGTACTATTGACGGGGTGGGGCACCCCACTTGTGTAATGGTAGGGGAAACACTGAAATATAATGTTGCTACTTTGCAGATTTTCACCTATTGCAGGGGGCACGGCGATCCGGAACATAACCC
The DNA here is from genome assembly GCF_014905685.2 of Nematolebias whitei. Classification (NCBI taxonomy): domain Eukaryota; kingdom Metazoa; phylum Chordata; class Actinopteri; order Cyprinodontiformes; family Rivulidae; genus Nematolebias; species Nematolebias whitei. The sequence continues at coordinate 10,867,841 of NC_056520.1, read as the reverse complement.
CTGCAATAAACAAGGGACTACTGTAAATTTATTTTTATTTAAAAGAAAACTTAAAATCTAGTTACCCTTAATAAGGTTATGGTCTAAAACCAAGGTCCTCAACTTAGGATGCAGGGTATCACGAGGTTTTATATATATACTGTATATATATATATATACTGTATATATATATATATATACTGTATATATATATATACTGTAT
>NC_056520.1:10860827-10867539 GCF_014905685.2 Nematolebias whitei | reverse complement strand
TATATATATATACTCTATATATATATATATGCAAACGTCTCGGGAGTCAAGGGCACAGTTCTGGGAGATATGGTAGGGGGTAGGTGGGTGATAATGTGTTGGCTTTGGTGAGTCCCCCGGTCACAGTTATTTGATAAAAGTGCAAATATGTACAGACATTTATTAATTTATTACATGTCATGATCTTCACAGTGGGGAGGGTAATGCCATTGTGGGGGTGAGGCACTTGTAATATTGGCTCCTTCTCACTTCTTTTATAAAATGGTGCACCTCAGCTCTAATTCAGCACAACATGACAAAAGCAGCTTCCTTTGTAATATCTTGAACTGGAAATGTTTGACGAATAATGGGAGTGGTGGCGCAGAGGTTAGAGAAGGTGGGTCTGTGATCGGAACATCGCCGGTTCAAGCCCCGGTACCGACAACATCAAAAATGTGGGTGGGGGGTGGGTGAAGCACCCACACCTGCCCCCACCCTCATTCGTCCCACTCTGGGCCCATGAGCAAGGCCCTTAACCCCCATCTGCTCCCTAAACAGGTCTCTCTTGAAAATGAGTTCTCGTGACTCAACGAGACTACCTGGATAAATAAAGGGTAAATGAAAAAAAAAGAAAATGAATGTACCTTGGTAACACACTGTGCAGTGATGACCTTGACAGGAGCTGCTGGCTCACAAATTAACTCAAGGTAGAAAGTGGCATAGTGTCTAAATCCATTTCCTGAAGATACAAATATATTATACATCAGTACAATTGAGATAAATATACAAAGTTAATACAAGTAAGTCTTAACAGCAAAAAATATCTTACAATACAAACAATATTACCTTTGTCCTTATTCGCCTTGTGCATATCATCAGTTTCTACAAATGACACAGAGCCTGTAAGAAACATTAGAATAAAATGTTCAGCTTAATAGGTATGAGAGTTTTTTTAAGTACTCAGTTTTCATTTTAAAGGCATAGAATAAAATCCAATAATCATTATGAACATAATTACAATTTTTCTATGCTATTATCTTTTAACTGAGCTACAATCACTGTAAAGTAATACTAATTGTTATAATTAACCAAGCATTAGACTCTTAAAGTTCTAATCACAGGAGTCGACATGAGGAGAGTTCAAGGTTTGATTTACATTATGTGCAGGTAAATATTTATAACTTGGGCTTTGAGCGGGAAGGGAATCCACTGAAAAGGAATAGCAAAGACGTAAGGCTAACTGATCTTGGATTTTTAGAAAATTTATTATTGTAGAAGAATCTTGTCTCGTTCATCTGGTTACTTTTATGGTTCGAGAAAGCAGCATGAGAAACCAGGTTTTCCAATATTCAGGGGATGAGGTGAACAGGGTTAGCCACACCAAGCTCCTAATGTTTTGGCTGAGTGTAATATAGTTTGACGGTACAATTTAGCACTGAGTGGATGTCTGCTCTGGCCTTTGACAACTGGTCTCTTGATTGTTACACTGGAAACACTTGAAGAAGGTAGAGAACTGCAACAAAAAGGGAGATGGAACAATTACTTTATCTGGAGGAACGATAGGTCTAGAGCAAGAAGGATCCTTACAGTGTTCCCTCCTCAATGGCCACCTCGCTGCTTCACTGGAAGAGAACTGGTGCCACACTCTAATTAGCTACTTAACTCAAAACACTTGCAAAGGCCTTTAAATGTTCTCAGTCTAGTTCTGTAGGCTACACAATCATCAGGAAGACTGCTAACCTGACAGTTGTCTAAAAGACGATCATTGACACCTTGCACAAGGAGGGCAAGACACAAAAGGTCATTGCTAAAGAGGCTGGCTGTTCACAGAGCTCTGTGTCCAAGCACATTAATAGAGAGATGAAGGGAAGGAAAAGATGTGGTAGAAAAAAGTGTACAAGCAATAGGGATAACTGCACCCTGGAGAGGACTGTGAAACAAAAACCCATTCCAAAATGTGGGGGAGATTCAAAAAGAGTGAACTGCAGCTGAAGTCAGTGCTTCAAGAACCACCACACACAGACGTATGCAAGACATGGGTTTCAGCTGTTGCATTCCTTGTGTCAAGCCACTCTTGAACAAGAGACAGTGCCAGAAGCATCTCGCCTGGGACTGCTGCTGAGTGGTTCAAAGTTGTGTTCTCTGATGAAAGTAATTTTTGCATTCCCTTTGGAAATCAAGGTCCCAGAGTCTGGAGGAAGAGATGAGAGGCACAGAATCCATGTTGCTTGAGGTCCAGTGTCAAGTTTACACAGTCAGTGATGGCTCGGGGTGCCATATCATCTGCCGGTGTTGTTCCACTGTGGTTTCTGAAGTCCAAGGTCAACGCAGCTGTCTGCCAGAAAGTTTTAGAAAACTTCATGCTTCCTGCTGCTGACCAACTTTATGGAGATGCAGATTTCATTTTGCAACAGGACTTGGCACCTGAACAAAGTGCCAAAGCTACCAGTACCTGGCTTAAGGACCATGGTATCCCTGTTTTTAATAGGCCAGCAAACTCGCCTGACCTTAGCCCCATAGAAAATCTATGGGGTATTGTGAAGAGGAAGATGTGATACACCAGAAGCAACAATTCAGAAGAGCTGAAGACCACTATCAGAGCAACCTGGGCTCTCATAACATCTGAGCAGTGCCACAGACTGATCGACTCCATGCCACGCCGCATTAATGCAGTAATCCAGACAAAAGGAGCCCCAACTCTAAGTATTGCGTGCTGTACATGCTCATACTTTTCCTGTTCATACTTTAAATTTGGTCAACATTTCTAAAAATAATTTTTTTTAAATTGGTCTTAAGTAATATTCTAATTTTCTGAGATACTGAATTTGGGGTTTTCATTAGTTGTCAGTTATAATCATCAACATTAAAAGAAATAAACATTTGAAATATATCAGTCTGTGTGTAATGAATGAATATAATATACAAGTTTCACTTTTTGAACAGAATTTCTGAAATAAATAAACTTTTTCATGATATTCTAATTTTATGGCCAGCACCTGTATACCCGATCCAAAAGAGATGGGTGTTCCACAAAGAAGAATTTAAGTATACCACACTTCAGAGAGATGTTTCCAGTTCTTGGATGATATTTTAAGTTTGGTCATTTAATTGAATGCAAAAATCTGAGGAGAGACTGAACAAAGCTCCAAGAAGATTACAAAAAAATACCTTCCAAACCTGATAGTGTTATAGAAGTACAGTTCATTTATAATTTGATAGTACTATCTTATCTTATATTTACTACTAACATGCACTACACTTTGTTACAAGCTGGATTGCATGTTTCCTTTTGTCTGAGGCTCTCCTCTCTGTGTTTCAAAAAAAAAAAAAGAAAGAAAAAAGCCTGGAGAGAAGCAGCTCACAGGGCCAGTAATCTGTCTGGACTGGGTTGTGGTGGCTGCAGTTTTTGTTCAAGTAAATACAATTCGGTGATGTGTAATTAGGCCTGTCATGATAACAGATTTTGCTGGGAGATTAACCGTCTCAGAAATTATTGCGATAAACAATAATATTGATTGAAATTTGACAATAATCAGTAATTATTGTTAAATTTAAGAAGAAATGTTTAATTTGTTTTGCATGTAGTACCTTTTTTCAACCACCGGATGGCAGTATAAGACTGAACCGAAGGATGGATAGTAAGGAGCAGGTGTCTCTTTAAGAAAAATGGGAGGGAGGCCCCTTGACGTGACATGGCCTGTCTCTCTTCAGTTCTCAAAATGGCGGACAGTCGGTGTGGATTGAGCTCTTTAGAATAGCATTTTTTACACAACGCTTTTAATTAAAAAATCAGTAAACAAGTTCTCAGCTTCTTTTTGCAGAGAAAAACTTTTTACACAAAGGCACGGGTTTCAACTATGAATTTTGGAGCTTCGACAAGACAGATTTTTTTCCCCGAGGTCGGCCTGTTAGCTTAGCTGATTTTAATGATCCAAAAATGTGATTTTGAATGGTTAAAATGGCTAAAATGGATTTTAAAGAGAAAAGAAGGGGTCAGTGAAGAGCATCGAAGTTGAGCCTTTTGCCATCCAGTGTCCAGAAGAAAGAGAGAGACATGAAGAAATGATAAAGCAGATAAATGAAAATGAGGTAGATAATTTTCATTTATCATGCAATTAATTGATGTATTGTTTATCGTGACAGGCCTATGTATAATTGAAATTGTTTATGTAGGTGTTAATTTTGTGGTGGATACTTCCTTTTAAAAGGAGGGTGTCTTAACTTTCACTTTTTGGGTAGAATGAGCATTTTTCTAATTTGGATTTTCATGATTAAACTAATTATTTAGTTTTTCAGATTTTAGCTCAGCTTTCCTAAAAATGCCAATAAAACTAGTGTATTTTTCAAGCTGACCCACTTTATCTCCTCATTTCTGGGTTTTATTTATTGTTAAACCTTTCACTCATCTCCTAGACCAAAACGGATAATGTAACAATTTGGGGGCTCGTCCGGGATTGAAGCAACTTTGTTCACTATTTTCATGGTAAGTGGCCACTGTTTTATTTGAGCTCTACGTCAGTGCCGGAGTTGTTCATCACCCTTTGTCAACTTTCAGCTTCATGTTCAGCTGTTTTGAGCACGTCATTCTTTCTTTTCTAAACACTTTACTGAATATTACTATTATGAGCTATGACCCAAACAAAATTTAAAGGGACAATAGTGTAATACAGTACCAGACAAATTGAAGGCTGTCATCTGAGGAGTCCACAAGATATTTTTATAAATCAACACAGCTCAGTTCTCTAGGGGGATTGCATTATCACTTAAATTGGTGGCAGACTAAACATTTTTCAGATCACCTAAAGGTTTTGTTACATTAACTGTTGATGTTTGATCGATGATGGTTTATACAGGTTTTAGGGCAGGCAATAATATTTGTGCAAAAAAGACTTACTGTATCTTTGAAAATGCCTTTAAAGATGTTTTAACCACTAGCTGCTTTTACTTAAAGAGGCCGAAAGATTTAATAAAGGGTAATGTGCTGCTCCGAAGTAATTTTTTTTTTTATGAATAAATAAATAGATAAATTAAAAATAAATAGATAAATAATAACCTGTCTGTTTTCCTCGTTTCCATGGCGTCACAGCCAAAGTGTACAGACAGCTTTGTCCAGGTTTAATTTTCAGGGTTGGGGCACCACTCACAACAGATAGATTTGTCTCCGCCTATACAGTACGTGTAGCAACAAACATACAGGATGAAGAAACCAAACAAAACATATAAAAAGAACACAAAGAAAAAGAAAAATGAGACGCATAAACACAAGTTTATGGTTACAACACAATAAAACACCTAATAACTCATAAATATAATTCAAATTGATTTTGATGAATGAGACGCAATTGGTTGTTTGGATAGTAAACGAATAAAATAAAAATGAGGACATATTAATACCTAACTAGAGAAATTGCATTTCCTGTGAAAAATTCAGTGTGAATGCTTATTGCACAAGAACTTGCTGGAAAAACAGCTGAAATTAGCTAAAAAAAAAAAAAAACATGCTGAAATGTAGTTGAAAGAGAAGAACAAGCCTAAAAAAGTATAAGAAACAAGAAAGACAAAAATAATTGCTGAATTATGTTTAAGTAAGCAGAAATGAGCACACAAATTACGAAATTAGTTAAAAAAAAGCTGAAATTAGCAAAAACACAGCTGTAAAGTAGCTGAAAAGACAGAAAAAAGCTAAACTACCAGAAGAAAATTGATAGAGCTGAAATGAGCTAAAAATGTGGAATTGGCTGAAAAAGCTATGCTAAAGCTATGCTAAAGCTAAGCTTTAAATAAATAAAAAACAGTTACATAGTAGAAAATGCTGAAACTAGCAGAAATAGGCTGAAAAAGAGCATAGCAAGCTGAAATTAGCAGAAAGAAGTTAATTAGGCTCAAAGTAGCAGAAATTACCATGAAAAACTTGAATTTATTTGAAATTTACTGAAATTAGCTAAAGAATGCTAAAAATGTAGCATAAATTAACAGAATAAATCAGAACATTTGCTCAACTAGACTGAAAGAAGCAGAAATAAGCACAAAAAAAATGATAATTATCTTATTTTTAAAAGGCAGAAATATTTAAAAAAAAAAACAGCTGAAAAGTAGCTAAAAAGGCAGAAAGAAGCTTAAATTACCAGAAGGAAGTCGAAAGAACGTTTTTGCTGAATTAAAATGAAAAAGCTTAACTGAGTGCAAAAAACGTGGAATTAGCTGAAAAAGCTAAAATTAGCATAAAACAGCTAAATAGTAGCTGAAATTGCATTTTAAGCCTAAACTTGCAGAAATAAGTTAAAAGGAGCATAACAAGCTGAAATTAGTAGAAAGAAGTTCGAGGAAGCACAAAAATGTTTGTAGTTAGCAGAAATAATCTGAAAGGAACAAAAAAAATAATAAATCGCTGGAAAAAAAGCTGAAAAAAGTTTAAATTTGCAGAAAGAAGCTGAACCAGAACAAAATGTGAAAGCAGTAAAAGGTTGTAAACAGATCTAAAGATTTGAAGGATGTAAAATGAGCTCAATTCATTTTCTATGAGAAAAAGTCCTATCAGGATTGTCCTGAACGAGCTGAAGGGTTTGATATTTGATTTGTTGAAATAGCTTGAAAACTGCGGGACTAGAAACGCACCGAAAAATGTACCGAAGAAAAATGGATCACGATAGTGTGAATGCTTCATAAACATTCACACAAATATAGATAATCCTATTATGTTGTAAATCTTATACACAAGATGAACAGTAATGAA
>NC_056520.1:10859837-10860817 GCF_014905685.2 Nematolebias whitei | reverse complement strand
GCTGTTGTTTGGAACATCCAGCTGAGTATGAGTGGTTGTCCCAACAGGGCAACATAATGCCACATGTTCCACCAGCAGGGGCTGCTCTCCTTTTCCTCCTGGGGTCAACACGTGCGCTGTGCCGTCACGGTCATTGTGTGAAGACAGCTTGTCCTGTAAGAGGAAGGGAGAGCAGGCAGAGCGTAAATCACACACAAACCAGTGTTCGGTGTGAGCAACGAAGCAACGCTCATGCATGAACGATGTGACTCAGAAAAGGCAGAAATAACCTGTGGAATGTGAGAAATTTAAGGTCCACCCCCTGAAATTAAAGCCCCGAGCATTGGTGGTTCAGTGGTAGAATTCTCGCCTGCCACGCGGGAGGCCCGGGTTCGATTCCCGGCCAATGCAAACTTTTCATCCCACCCCTCTTCTCTCTTGCCTCATATTGTCAACAGTGGTTCCTACTAACCCCACACCCACAAAAAAAGGGGAAGACGTATTTTGAAGAAATAAACCTTTCTGCTAAAATCTATGGCTCCTTTCTATAAGGTTCTATCTTTATCTATTTATATCCTAAATAAATGACCTGTAACAAACCCTGAGACATTAATGTGTGTGTGTTGCTTTCTAAATTACGTACAAGAAAAACAGCTGGTGTTTCTTTAATAAGTAAATGTATAGAAGCTCTCTGCCAAGAAAATAGGTGGGGGATGAAGCCAAGCCTTTAGAGGAAGCTTTTGACTCTTTTCCATTAGTGCCAGTGCAGCACGGTACAGCTGGTTTTCCATTACATTCCATAACAGTTCTAGTGGGCGGGTTCAGAGTTCAAAGATTGATGCCATGCGCATTACCAGCTGGTGACGGTGATGCTGGTGGTATGACCCTGAAACAAGTTTCAGTAATGGGTGAGAATTTATTTTGAAGTTTCTGGTAAATTAAAAAGAATGCAGATTTATTCAAATGTTCAAATTAAACACACTATATATATATATATATAT
>NC_056520.1:10835098-10856837 GCF_014905685.2 Nematolebias whitei | reverse complement strand
GTTTTCTAGCATTCAGGGTTAGACAGGATCTGTTTCTGAAAAAGAAACCCAGTTTAACTTTCAGTTTCTTTACTAGGTTTTCCACGTGGAGCTTAAAGGAGAGATGTGAGTCGACCAAGATACCCACATATTTATAGGAATCAACAAACTCAATTGGGACACCATTTGAGGATGAGATCAGAGGAAGAACTGCTGGGACCAACTTCCCATTTGAAAAAAGCATCCCTTTGGTTTTGTCGGTATTTAGGACAAGTTTGAGGCGGAACAAATCTGTCTGGATGTTGTTGAATGTAGATTTCAAAAGCTGGAAAGCCTTAGCAACAGTTTTAGCTCGACAATAAACAACTGTGTCATCGGCATAGAAATGTATGGATGCATTAGGGATGTTTTTACCAACATTACGTATGTATATTGTAAAGAGGGTGCGTCCTGAGACTGAACCTTGTGGTACACCATTGTTGACTGTTAAATAACTAGAGGAAGTACCATTATGTTGAACACATTGCCTCCCGTCTGAGAGATAGTTAGACAACCAACAAATGGTGTGATCTGAGAAACCGATTTCTGAGAGTTTATGACACAAGATGTTATGATCCACAGTGTCAAAAGCTTCAGACAGGTCTAAGAAAAGTACAGCACAATAATCGTTAGCATCCAGTGCTTCAACAATGTCATTAAGAACCTTCAGTGAAGCAGTCATTGTGCTGTGTTTTTTCCTGAAACCAGACTGAAATTCCACCAGGCGATTCTCGTCAGAACCTAGTAGAACCACAAAGGTCCAGATGAGAAGTTTGTTGGGGTCCAGAGAGAGAGAGAGAAAACACCGGACCTTCGGGCGACGACTCCCCAGCTCGAGGGGTCACCTGGGTGCGTTCAGAGTGACCGGTGGGGTGGGAGCAGCCGGTCACTCCGGTTGTAAGGGGGACCAACTTTAGTCCGGTTCGAAAAACGGGTCAGTTTTTAGATGATAAAAGACTGCAGAGAAGATGAGGGAGCTGCCGTCCATCAGCTCGCCGGAAGTGAATGTGAATCTTTAGTTCACCATTAAATCTCTGATGAACCAGATAATACAAAAAACATCTATATTATAGGTTTTCTTCATCATTTGATGTATTTGCACTCATGGTGTCTACTTTTATTGTTCAATTTAGACGTGTGGTTTTATTTTTTGTTTACTGATTTTTTTTTTTTTTTAGCTTTGCTTTGCTTTAAAGTTTAATTCTTGTATTGTGAGTTGTACATCAGTGGGTACGAATAAAGTTGAACTAAAGGCTGTAGCTCTTCTAGAAACATATTTGAGGGACATATTTCTGAGCGATACAATAACTTTGTATTGGATTTTTTGTACCTGAACGCAACTCTACGTCACAGTCATTGTGCAAATACGGCTTGTCTTGACAGCGGAAGGCACAAAACGCAGAGCGTCAATCACACACAAACCAAATATATATATTCAGGTCTCTGTTGTAAATGAGTCCCCGCAGCTCAACGGGACTAACCTGTATAAACAAAGGTTGAATGAAAAAAAATAAAAAACAGTGTTCAGTGTGAGCAACAAAGCAATGCTCATGAATAAACAAAGTGACTCAAAGAAAAGGCAAAAACACTAAATGTGTTCTTGAAATGATGATTATGTGCATCCATTTTATGAAGAACAAGCAGGCAACTAAAGGTTGGTAATGTTAGACCAGTAGTCTACATTTTTAGTGGGTATACTGTGCTTAGAAACCAAAGTACACTGGTTAGTACAATGTAATTGTCAGCTTATTTTTGATTTTTAAGCATATTGGACATTTCCAAATTTATCTGATGCTAATATTTGAATAAATGTCCAACAAACTTTGTACAACAGTTGGCTTTACATTAAAAATGTTATAGAATTTATAAAACCGTATCAAAGCAAAAAATGTTCAAGTATTAAGTAGTAAGTACAGAATGGATAAGTGAATGTAATAAACAAGCGCTGCATACAGACAGATTTTAACGTATCCATGACACATGCCTAATGATGTGTACCATTTGGCACTTTGCAGTGGGTATACTCCGTATGCCCCAGTATCACGTAGCCTACACCGCGGTGTTAGACAAGTTCCTCTGGCAAAGCAAACTAGCAGGACAGAGCGGTGAAAATCTGTGGAATGTGAAAAATGTAAGCTCCGCACCGAGCATTGGTGGTTCAGTGGTAGAATTCTCGCCTGCCACGCGGGAGGCCCGGGTTCGATTCCCGGCCAATGCAAACTTTTCGTCTCACCCCCCCTTTCTCTCTTGCCTCATATCATCAGTAGTGGTTCCTACTAAAGCCCCACCCACTCAAAAAAGAGGGGGGAAAAAGCATTTTGAAAAGAAAACCTTTCTGCTAAAATCCATGGATCTTTTCTTTAGGGATCTATCTTTATGTATTGATATCCTAAATAAATGACCTGTAAAACAAACTATATAGCATTAATGTGTAAAAGTGTATTGCTTTCTAAATAAAAAACAAAACAAAAACAGCTGGTGTTATTTTTGTAAATGTAAGCTGTGCTTTCTAGAAGCGCTCTGCCAAAAAAAAGAAGTGGGGGGGTGAAGCCATGCCTTTAGAGCAGGGCTATTCAACTGGTGGCCCGGGGGCTAAATCAGGCCCACGGATGAACTCAGTTCGGTCCACCAATGGGTTCATTTTTAAATAAAACTAGATTTGAAACCATAAAACACATTTACTTAATGACAGTAACTACTGGATGTCCAGCCCCCGAGCTCTTGGCTTCCAGTAACTGTGGCCCTCTGAGCAATTTAGTGGAGTAGCCAAGCTTTAAACAAAGCTTAGACTTCAAGATAGCTTTAGATTAACACACGCCAGAAAAAGTGATACTCTAAAACACCTAGATAAGTGGTCATTCTTGAGCTGAATGTGACCTCAGAGGATGGAGGTTAACGAGTAGCCAGAGGGGCAGCAGTCTAAATCTGGGAGGGCTGAGGTTTAGAATGAACTTTCTCAAACTGTCACTGATAGTTGGAGTTGGGGAAGTTGGGATGTGAGAGGTAAAGAATTTGACAGCTGCACTGGAGTTTGTTAATTATCTAAAAGCAGTTGGACCACAGTCACCACTGGTAACACAATACACTGTAATCTTGCAGTACCCAAAAGGTCCTCTTGTGCAAGAAGGCCTCAAAGTGTTGTGGTTGGGGTTACTAAAAATAGCTCCCTACGCAATATGTGATGTCAGCAAGTACCCGGATGTCTGGCAAACAAAACGTAGTACAATACAATTAGCACTGTAGTTCTGGTATGCTCTGATGAAAGAACAGCAGAAATATGTTATTTAGGAATCACTGTTGCTACGGGACTTGCAATAGTGACGGCCGATATGCTGACAAACATCATACGCAAGGTATTTGGTTCTTGCCTTTTTCAAAGCCGATTACTCGGGGAGAGAAATGTGATCGTTGGATTCAACTCTGTGGCAGGAAAATATTTTTAAAACACTTGAGATCCTAAAAATACCATCATCATCCTGACACTCTCTACCTGGATTCTGTTTCCAAGCCAAAAATCGACGAGAACTTAGAACTAATCAATTTTAAGAACATTTTCATGCTTAAAAAATAGAATAACAGAACCGATCGCTTACAGCTAACGGCTAACACCTGCTAACAAAGTAAAATAAAAGAAGCGACTAGCAAAGTCATTCTTCATCCTGCCGCCAGAAACTTGTGCAATACATGGCGAACCAATAGCATATATTCTACATGAAATCTTCTGTTCTCTGTGCTCTTTCTCACTGAGGCAACAGAGAACAGATCAGCACGGAAACACCAGGAACGCCACATTCATTCAACCTTTATTTAAACAGGTTAATCCCATTGAGCCTCAGGGACTCATTTACAAGAGACCTGATTTTAGCAAAAGAATGATGACAACAGTAGACGATCATAAAAGAAAGCATACAAATTGAGAAGAATAAATGAAAGAAAAAGGTTGTTTTTTTTTAAATGAAGCAAAATCAGCTAGATTATAAGGCGGTGTAGAAAACTAAAAACAGGAACACGTCTAAATTGGTTTTTGCCATGAACTTGGATGTTTAAAGCCACTTAGAGAGGTCAAGGTCGAGAGCTTCAGATCTTTTTGTAAGATATTCCAGGAAACAGGAGCGGAGTAGGAGAAGGCCCTTTAGCCTAGTTCAGTCCTCACTGAGGGAACACTGCAGGTAATAATGTCCTGAGAGCGCACGCTGTAGCTGCACTCACACAGAGACATGTAGGAGGAGATGTATGAAGGCAACAGACCAAGAAGTGATTTAAAGATGAAAATGTACCAGTGAGAGAGTCTGCGTGAATTAATGATGACCAGTTAACCAGTGAATACAGGGTGCAGTGGTGGGTACGATAATCACAGCCAGTTATGAATCTTAGTGCACCATGATAGACAGCATCCAACATCTGCAGGGAGTTGTAGGAGCGTTCATATAGATAATGTCACTGTAATCAATGGAGGGAAGGAAAGTCACAGTTACAAGGTGTTTTCTAGCATTCAGGGTTAGACAGGATCCGTTTCTGAAAAAGAAACCCAGTTCAACTTTCAGTTTCTTTACCAAGTTTTCCACGTGGAGCTTAAAGGAGAGATGCGAGTCGACCAAGATACCCAAATATTTATAGGAATGGACAAACTCAATAGGGACACCATTTGAGGATAAAATTGATGGAAGGACTGCGGGGACCAACTTCCTGTTTGAAAACAGCATCCCTTTGTTTTTGTCAGCATTTAGCACAAGTTTGATACTGAACAAATCTGAATGGATGATGTTGAATGCAGACTGTAAGAGCTGAAAAACCTAAGCAACTTTTCAAGCTCCACAATAAACTACTGTTGTCGGCATAGAAATGTAAGCATACATCAGGAATGATCTGACCTACATTACTAATATACTGTAGATTGTGAAGATGGTGGGTCCTAAGACTGAGCCTTGTGGCCCACCATTGTTGACAGTTAGATAGCTGGAAGAAGTACTGTTATATTGAACACACTGCCTCTGATCTGAGAGATAATTAAAGAACCAACCAATAGTGTGGTCTGAGAAACCAATGTCTGAGAGCTTATGATATACAGGAAGATGTCATTAAACACCAAATAAGCAACATTAAACAAGAAGAAAGGAAATTTCTTCTGATCAAATTTACAAGTTTAAATTCTGATTATCGTATAAATACCTGCAAAGTGACCAGAGCTTCCAGCATGAACACTCTGGTGTCACAAAAGGATCTCAGGACCACTTTAGATGTAAACTGCCCCACAGAGTGCACCTGGAACCTCAGTGGGATATTCACACAGCCACCATCTATGAGTTTAAATACAGGAAGGAAGAATCAATACATGTAAGGTCACCTTTATACAAAAGACAACCATGCTACAAGTTGGATGGTCCAAAAATGTTTAGTCAGGTCCTCTGGACATTTAAAAAAACAACAAAAAATAAAAAAAAATTGTAGAAACGTTTCGTTTTTTTTTTCTTGACTGTCCAGAGGACCTGACTCAACTTTTATGGATTTTTCTACCTGGATTATTGCGCATGCATCAGGATAAGTTTGATGGTTTTTGCAGAGTTTTTCAGTGTAATGAAACATAATTATTAGCAACAGTATAAACCAGGGTTGTCTAAAATGTCTTCCATTAAAACAATGTTTATTTTAAAATAAATGTATTTCCAATGCTACAGTTCTGATTTATTTGGACCCACGGGTACTTTCAACTTGACAATTTTGGCCAAAGTGTCAAAATGTTTGGACACTGCTGGTCTAAAACTGAACCATATAACATTCAGGTAATAAACGCAAGTAGCTAATGTTTCATCAATAACTTCTCCACCTCTAACTGGAGTAAACACACTGCATGTGCTCGTTAAGGACTGGTACCTGCAGGATTCTCCTGTAGCAAGTTTGAGTCCTTTTTCACGGGAACTGTAACAGTTCTGGGTAGTGTGAAGTACTGTGGCAACGAAACCTCCACTTCATATTCGATCCCATTACTTTGGTCATCATTTCTCAAGAGCTGGGCCAATGAAGATTAAAAAGAAAAAAAAAAATCCAGCACATACAGTTTTTACAACATAAACAATTGTTCAACAGTGAATCATTTATCATCCGAAGCAGGATTGTGTGTACCTGCTGTCTGGTAAACTTCTGTGTGGCTATGGACTCCCTCACAGTGCTGCTGTCCAAAGTGTGGGTCAGAAGCCGCCTCTTGCGTTCGCCTGCGCTCATGCAGTGCTGAGCCCAGACAACCAGAGCCTTCTCCCATGGCATATTGACCCGGGGCACCTGAAGCACCCCCTGAAGCATTGCTCCGACCTTACAGTGAAGCCTCAGCACAGACACACCTGCGTCTAACACAGATGAAAAAGAGTAGTAACGAAAACGTAGAACAAGACATACATTAAGGAAGTCTGTACAGCAGAAAAAATGAATACAGTAGTCACTGTTTACTTCGTGGTTCGACTTTTGTGGACTCGCTCTTTCGCGGTTTTTCAAAGTAAGATGGTACACGACACACGATTCTCAACTTTAATATTACTCACGTGATTGGGATGGTACGGGATACAGTAAAAAGTTAAAAAAGAAAAAAATCTTCGGACAGGCGCCGCCATTTTGTAGTTTTCTCTCAATAAGCCTATACTGTTTTGCCAGTCGAAAGAACTACATTACCCAGAAGCCAACAGTGCTTCTGGCCATTGCTTTCTGCTGAAATGGAGGGAAAGGTTTGATCCAATCTGAAAAAGTTCGGTCCCTATTCATAGCGACTTCGGTGCTCGGTGGATGCAGAGAGCTGTACAGAACCGACCGGGAATTGGACCAAGACTACTTCCAGCTTCATCAGTCAAGCTGAGTGCTGCTTGCTGGCCCATGAGGCCTCTTGAGCGGGGAGGCGTTGCTTGAAAGTCCGGCGTTTTCTCCGGAGCTCACCGGGACTTTTTTCATCTGGATTATTTGGACTCGATCGGGACCATTGCGTGGTTTTGTGTGGGCTGTCCAAAGGTCTGGCTCTCTCTAAAAGCGTCTGGTGCTCAACAGCTGCAGAGAGCCAATCAGAACCAGACCAGAACTGGACCAAGGCTGGTGAGCACCCATATAAAAAATTTTGCAGTACATAGCTACTGTGCAGTACATATACATAAGTTGTTAAAATTATGTAGGTTCAAGAGTTTAGAGCATTGCAAAAGTGTGGGAACACTTTATAAAGCCTTAAAATATATAGAAATACTAAAATAAATATAACGTTCCTACTTTGCGGTTTTTCACCTATTGCGGGGGTTAATACAGGAATGTTCATTTGGACCTATGTTGTTGTTGGTTTGCTCCTACATGCTGAAAAAGGGTGAGTAGCACAAACACCACTCTGCCCTCTTCCATTTATTGTGACTTTTATTAGTACGAGAAAAAACATTAGACTGTAGCTGCCTGTAGTGCGCATGTACAATTTCACACCTACAGAGAATTTTACACCTCTGCTGGGGGTCCCCCCCCCCGAAAATCTTCATTATGAGACCTGGATTCAGAAACCTTCGGCTTCAGAGAGAATGAAGTCCGTTTTCGTGGACGCAAATGGCTAAACCATGGCAGAAAAGATCTGGTTTCATTCAAAAGACGCATGGTGTAAACAGGACCTAAGATTTCCTCACCGTTTCTCTTTCACTAGGAAAACCAACCTGAAAGAGAATCCTTTGATGTCCAGATGACACCAGGGACAAGTGAGCAACTTATGGCTGACTTTAGACAATTATTATTTTCGAAGCTAGCTTCTAACATAAGTGGTGACTCTTATAATCCTTAACAATACCCACTGTGAAGCATGGTGGTGGCAGTATTAAGCTGTGTGGATGTTTTCATTGTCAGAAACTGGAAAACGGGGTGAGAGTTGAAGGAAAGATGCAAAGAATAGTACTTCTGCTCCCCAAACAACAGCTTGTGATTTTACTGTTTGCTCTATGATGTTGAACCATTTCACAAGAAACATCAAGTTTCTTACCAGAATTCTTGGCAATAAAATTTGAGTCACAACTTGGCTTTGTAAAGAGCGGAGAAGGAAGTGGTAATTCTGCTGTAGCCCTCACCACGCACACCATATCTCCTACCTAGAAACATAGAGGCAACGTACAAACATATGCACAATGTTAAAAGTTCTTGAAAATGTTAATTCTAACAAGTTTCCTTTGCACAAAACTTATGGTTTGCAAGTGGTGGAGATACAAATGAATGGTAGGTTTTGGTTCTAGCACCTTTACTCAAATAAATAGTACTGCCTGACAATCCTTTCTAAATAGTTTCCACTCTTCCCAACAGATCTTTTTCTCTCATGACATTGCAACATTTTCCATTAATCAGTATAAACAGGAACGAGCAACAAACAAAATGGATTCATTTAAAACACACGCAGACCTGAGGGCAGGTCAGCAGCACCGTGCAGTATTTGGTCCCTGGGAAGAAGGGCAGGTAGAGGAGTCTTAGGGTGTCTTCTTGGCCTGACTGTAGACTAACACTCCTTGTTGTACTCAGGAATTCATAGCCCTCACCATCTGCACACACCAGCAAATGTACCATAATTAAAACGACAACCAAGCAACAAATACATTCAGACAACCATTAACGTGTAGTCCCACACAAGACTTTGAGCGACGTGTCTTAAAACAGTTCGACTCTCCAGTCACATTTTTTATTTAGAAAATTAAAAATATATATATATATAGTACAGGTGAGTGAACCACATTAACTGTACCTATCTATGCCTCACATAAACTAATACTGGCCTTTCTTTTTCCTTACCTGCTCCAGTGATCATGCCCGACAGGAAGGACTGTTGGTTAAAACGGTCGAATATTTGCGGATTCATTAAATATTCAAATATTTGCTTAGAAATTAAACAGATCGGTCTAAAATGGAAGATTTTTCAGGACAATGCTTGTTAAGTCTGGTGGGGGTGTCAATGATTTGGGTTAGGTTGTGACAAGTAAAGTTTCTTGAATTGATCACAGAGTGGGCTCTGTATTCCCCAATCCACATTGAAATCTCCGTCAAGGAGGACTTCACTAAATTTTTAATTTGCTAGAAAGTCTTTCAAAGAGGATTTAGCGTATTTTTATTTAACGTTTTTCTATATCTTAGATCTTATTACTGTTTTTCTTTTACATTTTATTGATGGATGTAACAGGGACCCTGTGTACACAATTTTGTTCCACCACATGTACCACATGTGGTGCGAATGACAATAAAGAGACTCTGACTGACTCTGGCTTATTCTTCTAATTATCCAGCTCACACAATGACCTGGAAGGACAGACGTGTTCACAAAATTTGTACAAATCACGCATAAATTACACATTCAGTTTGAAGTATAGTTTAGTTTGAGATACGGTGAATACGCAATGATGAAGACTGGAGCGCGTGAGTATTTGCGTGACTGTACCTATGTTAGGAGTAATTTTAATCTTACCTTCTATCTCCCAGCCATCAACAATATTTGAGGTCCCCTTCATGCTGAAAGATGGTTAAAAAAAGATTACAATTAATTACGGTACAGGATTATTGGGCTACACCACCTGAATAAGACTAAGCTTAACAACAAAGCCTTCAAATCATCATTGATTTGGGCCTCAGGGACGTTTAGCATCAAAGACGTCTCGGTTGGAAGAATAATTTAGACCAGAAACAGAAAAAGCATTGAATGCGTCTCACATAGCTCAGTTGTTCAATTCAAATTCAATTCAATTCTAAAATACTTTATTAATCCCAAAGGGAAATTATTTTGTTGTTATAACTCGTTATCCTCAGTTCATTAAGAGATGTTATAGATACTGACGGCTGTAGACAGGAAGGATCTCTTGTAAAGGTCCATCCCACAGTGGATCCTAAGAAACTGGCTGCAGATGCCGTCCGATCCGTCCACCCAGACACGGCTGGCCTCTCAGTTCCCCTGGACTGTAGGACCGCTTGAATACCATACCATACCATACCAACTTTATTTATAGAGCACTTTATGCACCCAACAGGACCAAAGTGCTTTACACAATTATATAATACAATACAATGATAAAATGGAAGGGTAAAATTTAAAACAGGAATAAAATAATAAAATAAAATACAAACACAATAAAACAAGGTAAAACATCTCAGATTGTGCTAAAAGGCCAAAGAAAAAAGATGAGTTTTAAGAAGGGACTTAAAAACCTCAATTGAAGAGGCCTGTCTTATGTTCAATGGAAGGTCATTCCAGAGCCTGGGAGCTATCACAGAAAAAGCTCGGTCCCCTCTAAGCTTACGCTTTGTCTTCGGGACCTTCAGAAACAACTGGTCAGCTGACCTGAGTGAACGAGAGGGTGTGTAAGAATGTAGCAGCTCAGACAGGTATGGAGGGGCATGGCCATTTAAAGCTTTAAAAACAAATAAAAGTATTTTAAAATGAATCCGGTAATGCACCGGCAACCAATGTAAAGAGGCCAAAACAGGAGAAATACTGTCAAATTTCCGTGTACCTGTTAAAAGTCGTGCAGCTGCATTCTGAACCCTCTGAAGCTGGGAAATACATGAATCACTAATACCTATGTAAAGTGCATTGCAGTAATCTAGCCGTGTGGTCACAAATGCATGGATTGCTGTTTCAAAATGCTGTCTGGGAAGAATTGGTTTTACTTTAGCCAGCTGCCTCAAATGAAAAAAGCCTGACTTTACAACTGTTTTAATTTGAGACTCCATCCTAAGACCAGCATCCATCTTGACCCCTAAATTTGCAACAACTGGCCTGACATACTGAGCCAAAGAGCAGTCAACAGGCAGAGAGTCTTCATTCGAGCTGCCAAAAATCACTACCTCTGTCTTGTCTTCATTTAATTTCAAGAAATTTTGGGCCATCCATGCCTTCAAATCCTCCAAACATAGAAACAGAGACCGAAGAGAAGTGGAATCTGCTTTCTTTAAAGGTAAATAAATCTGCGTGTCATCAGCAGGGTGAATGCTGGGCTGAACTCCTCCCAGAGCGATGGCCACTCCTCCCAGCAGTCTGCTGAGCTCCTCATAGCTGTGGACAGCCAACTGTAGGTGCTGAGGGACGATCCTGTCCTTTCGCTGTCATGACCCATGTTTCCTGCTAGTTCCAGGATCTCAGTGGTCAGGCACTCGAGCACAGCTGGCAGGTAGATGAGACTGCATCCACAGAACATCCTTTTCAACTCATTTGAGAGTTGGGGCCATAGTTGAGATATTATTTGAGCTTTTGAGATGTTAATCAGCTGCTGTTGTTGTAGAAAACAGCCTTGTTGCCACGGTTACGCATCATAACAAATGTCCAAAACTAAAAAAGTTTCAGTAAAATCCTTCCAGCTAAACAGCATCTGATACCAGAGGAAACAATAATCCAAAAAAATATGATTTACATCCAGAAAGAGAGGAATTAAAGTTAGTTTAGTTAGTTAGTTTGCTCCCTTTTTAAAATATTTTTTTGCTTTGTAAATCAAAGTTTTGATGTGTTGATGTGCCATTGTTAAGGATGTGTATAACACCCCTACCTAAACAGTTCCAAATAATGTAACTTAACAACCTAATTAGCTGCTTGTGACTCATTCGTGTCATGTAAATGAGTAAATCAGTGGCTTTCTAAAGCTGTCAAAATATCAAACTTGTGTTTGTTTAGACTTATTTAACTCGTATTTATTTGATGGGTTCTACACCAGTGACATAGCTGCCCCATTATTTTGGTGTTCCTCAGGGATCATGTACCGTCTTATCGATTGTTCCCTCAAGAACGTTTTGGTCTTGATAGGCAGGCTGCTTGAATTTCCAAGACCATAATGGTGGGGCAGGTGTCAGGTTCGGGTATAGGATTCAGAGTAAGCCAAACACAGGAGTACAAAAGAACAGTTTGTATTTATTCTGGCTGCTCGTTGCTGGATGAAGGAGTCCGGATCGACTGATGACAGGTCCTCACAAGCTGGAGGAAGGGAGTCACCTGACGGAGTCGCGGCGATGGAGCAGGCTGAAGATGTTCGTGGACCGTGAGGGGCAAATTCAAATCCAGGGTCCGAGAAACGTAGCAGGGGTCATGCACAGGAAAGCTGAGAGCAGAAGCCGGAGCCAAATCATGATCCGTGAGGCGAAGTCGTAAAAGGAGGAAGGCAGGGTCCGTTTGGTGTTAAGAGCAAAGAATCCAAATCCAAAGAGGGACAGGCAAGGCGAAGAAACCGTGGTACAGGCGAAGGGTCAAGGCAAGACAAGGATACAAGGCTATGGCATGAAACAGGAACTATGATGGCTTCAAAATCAGGGACCATAGAAGGATTAATAATTTGGCAACAAGGAAGTGAATGACTGGAGCTTAAATAGTGCAGATAACAGGTGCATGAAATCAGGACTGATTGCTGTGGAGGAGCAAGGGAGGCGTGGTACGGAGTGACAGGAGCAGGCTTGAGCTGAGAGATGGGTGATAGGCAAAACAAAGCAGGGAAACAGAAACTATGGCATAAGGGTCAGAATCTATGGCAGGAGGGGGCAGATGACATGGTCAGGAGAACACCGCATGAAGGCAGGAGTATGGCAGGATGGGCAGAGACGTGAGCAGATGGGGTTCAGCGGGGGCCGCAGACCATCACAGCAGGGTTTCAGTTCACAGGCCCCCCTGCTTTAGAATCAGCGCCTGGTTTTGATGCAGGACAGCAAGAAAACCTCTGCTGTTTTCTGACATGTTTTAATACCTTTATTGCTATTTACATATGTTCAACTAATACAGCAAATTCCCTTGTGTTAGTAATGTTTTTCATTTTAAAGTATCATGCTTCTGTTGTTTTGTTGTGCTTTCTTCTCATATCTGACTTCTACTTGCATTTATAAGAGCAACATGATTAATGTTAGTTGAATTGTGAGCAGTGTTACTTGTCATTAGACGGTTCTTGTTGAGTCAAAGTCTTTCCTGTCGTTTCAGGCTCCAGGGGGTTGAAGTTAGACTCCACCAGCACCACACTAAACAAGGAATTAAACATTGGTCATATCCTTCAATAATCCAGGTAGAAAAATCTAAAGAAAAGTTAAATCTGGTCCTCTGGACATAACAAATAAAAATAAAATAAAATAAAAAAAATTAAATCAGGACGATCAAGTCGTAGCTTAAAAAGCCACAAATTAGAAAATCTGATTTGTTCCTTTTGACCAGTTTGGACCAAGAGCTTGGTTTGACGCGATGGGTCACACATTTTGAGAGACGAGAGAAAATTGGTTCAAAATATTCGGAGCATGTTGAAAATTCTAGCAACAACTCATGCGAGGACATTGAGCACCCTTGCTGAAGATCTGAAACGTTCTGAAGACTCCAAGGATGCCGTTCACTGACGAGTTACCAACAGTCGCAACCCAGTGAATGAACATCCAACCATACATACATCCAACCACTGATCCATCCATCCAACCATACATATGTCCAACCATCCATCCAACCATTTACTCACCCATCATTCATCTGTCCGTCCATCAATTCATTCATCCATCCATACATATATACATTCACCCACCCATCCATCCATCCATCCAACCAGCCATCCATCCATATATCATCCAACCAACGAACCATACATCCATACATTTATCCATCCAACCAACCATCCATTCATTCAACTATACATACATATTGTATATACATGAATACATCCAACCATACAGCCATTCATATAACCATCCATCCATCCATCCAACCATACATACATTCAACCATCTATTCATCCATCCATCCATCCATCCATCCATCCAACCATACATACATTCAACCATCTATTCATCCATCCATCCATCCATCCAACCATCCATCCATCTATTCATCCATCCATTATCTTTACCCGCTTTTTCCTTTTTGGGTCACGGGGGTCACTGGTGCTCATATCCAGCAGTCACTGTGTGAGAGGTGGGGGACACCCCGGACAGGTCTCCAGTCCATCACAGAGACACAGAGGCAAACAACCATTCACTCTCTCACTCACACCTAGGAACACTTTAGAGTTACCAGACTAACATGCATGTTTTTGGTCTGTGGGGGGAAACCGGAGTACCTGAAGAAAACCCAAGCATGCACGGAGAGAACATGCAAACTCCACCCAGAATGTCCCCCAGCCTGGATTTGATCGGGCGACCTGCTCTGCTGAGAGGCGGCAGCTCTACCAACTGAACCACCGTGCTGCCCCCAGTGAGCGACTAGTCAAAGTTAAATGTATTCATTTATTTTTAACTGCTCTTCTTGTTTTACCTACCTGAAATTAGCATCTTTGGAGAATTTGTTCATTACTGGCACTTTAATCACTCCCAGTTGGTAACATGGAGAACCGTGCTGCACAATGTTCTAAAAAAAAAAAACCAAACACAATGAGTGAGCTTTACCTTTTCACAGCTGCACTGTAAAGTGTCACTGCTAGTCTTTTGAAAGAAACATGATGTGTGGAGACATGACTGTTGTAAAATCAGTGAGTAAAGGTTACAGGAGGTTTGAAAGTCATATCATCCCTGTGGTTGTTTTACTTACTGTCTGTGTGATGTGGCTGATGTGTGTCTTTAAATTGAAAGTGAGCGTGGCACAGTGAAGGCCCGAAGTGGAGCTGAGCAGGAGAACTGCTTTCATAGTCTGCAGAAAGAAGCAGCTGACGCGTACAGTCAGTACAGTGTTAGACCTGTGAAAACAGCAGCAATAATATCTATGAAGTTTGCATTCCAGAGGCAAAACATCCATTTTTATAGATGTGTTTTTAGTTTGAGTCGACACATTAGTTTTCAGGTTAGGAAAGAGATGAATCAGCAGCAGTTTGGTCCAGTGTTTTTGCACAGCTGAGTTTGAAACAGCATGTTTTTTTTTTTTTCAAAGAATACTGGGGCTTCAAAAATGGGACGCGGGTTATTTTTAAGAAGAAGCCTCAAGAGGAAAACTGATACGTTTTAATGAGCGAGAGTACAATCTTATGCAAAACGTGGGACTCTGAGATGAATAATTTGAGAGAATTCATTATAATTTAGTAAGTACAGCTCAGGCCAAAACAAGTTATTTTCGAAGTTTAAATGAAAAGGCAACATTTACTTATAATACAAGATGCTTCAAGGTTGCTGATACAAAATTTAAAAGCATGCAAGACATTTCTTAATTGAGAGCCAAGGCCTGACCATTAACGAATGCTGATTACTCATCTGTAGCTGTTGTGGAAATATCCAAACAAAATACATCAAGTGAGAAAGTGAGTTAGAAAACCTACTGGTGCTCTGACAGACAGTCCAGTAGAAACATCGTCCAAAGTTAAACAGAAGGTTGAGCAGAAACACTTTTGTTCGATAGACTTGACATGACTGAACAGTCATTTTGCCATCTTTAATGGGTTTTACACAATCCCAGTTCAGCTTTGATGACTTTGGCAATTTTGTCAAAAAGTCTTCAACTTAGTGTGATGTCACACTCTATAATGTATAAACTTTAAAATATGTTTACATTTCTTATAGTTTATACGTAGAACTCCTTTCGGCGTTTCCCTTTTCAGGGGTCTCCACAGTGAGTCATCCTCCTCCATCTCACCCTGTTCTCACTCCAACTACCTCCATGTCCTCTCTAACTGCATCCATATATCTCCTCTTTGTCTATTTCCTGGCAGCTGCATTTCTAACATCCTTCTACCAATATACCCACTGTCCCTCCTCTGGACATGTCCAAACCATCTCAGTCTCTAACTTTATCTCCCAGTTGTGCAACCTGTGCTGCACCTCTGATGATCTCATTCCTAATCTTATCCATCCTTGTCACTCCTAAGGAGAACCTCAACATCTTCATTTCTGCCACTTCCATTTCTTTCTCCTGTCTTTTTTTCAATGTCTCCGTCTCCAGACCATACAACATAGCTGGTCTCACCACTGTCTTGTAAACTTTTCCTTTGACCTTTGCTGACACCCTTTTGTCACAAATCACTCCTGAAACTTTTCTCCATCCACTCCATCCTGCCTGGACTCTCTTCTTCACCTCTTTACCACACTCCCTGGTGTCCTGGACAGTGGAACCCAAGTACTTGAAGTCCTGCACCTTTGTGACCTCTGCTTATTGTAACCTTATTGTTCCACCGACCTCCCTCTCATTCACACATGCACTCTGTCTTACTACAACTGACTTTCATTCCTCTTCTTTCAAGTGCATACCTCCACCTCTCCAAGTTCTCTTCCACCTATTCCCTGTTCTTACCACAGATCACAGTGTCATCTGCAAACATCATAGTCCATGGGGATTCCTGTCTGATCTCATCTGTTAGTCGGTCCATCAGCAGAGCAAACAAGAAGGGGCTCAGAGCCGATCCTTGATGCATTCCCACCTCCATCTTGAAGCTATCTGTCACTCCTACAGCCCATCTCACCACTGTCCTGCTGTCCTCATACATATCCTGTACCAGTCTAACATACTTCTCTGCCACTCCAGATTTCCTCATGCAATAACACACCTCCCCCCTCAGCACCCTGACATATGCTTTTTCTAAATCCACAAAGACATAATGGAGTTCTTTCTGACCCTCTCTGTACTTCTCCATCAGCATCCTCAAAGCAAAGATGGCATCTGTGGTACTCTTTCTTGGCATGAAACCAGACTGCTGCTCACAGATGGTCACCTCTCGTCTAAGTTTAGCTTAACTTTAACTTTAGCTAACTCTCTCCCAGATCTTCATTGTGTGACTCATCAACTTAATTCCCCTGTAGTTGCTACAACTCTGTACATCACCCTTGTTCTTAAAAATGGGCACCAGCACACTTCTTCTTCATTCCTCAGGCATTTTCTCACCCTGGAATATACCATTGAATGTTTGAGTCAAAAACCTCACTGCCACCTCTCCAAGACATTTCCAAACCTCCACCGATATGTCATCAGGTCCTACTGCCTTCCCCTTCTTCATTCTTTTCAGAGCTTTCCAGAATTCACCTTCACTAATCTTTCCCACTTCCTCTTTCACAGTTTCTATGACCTCTACTCTTCTTTCTTTTTCATTCTCTTAATTCATTAGCTCCACAAAGTACTCCTTCCATCTTCCCGTCACACTCTCCTAACTTGTTAGAACATTACAATTCCTATCTTTAACAAGCCTAACCTGCTGCACATCCTTTCCAGCCTGATCCCTCTGTCTCGCCATGGTACAAGTCCTTCTCACCGTCCTTAGTGTCCAGCCTCCCATATGCCTTTTGCTTTGCCTTAGCTATGTCCCTCTTTGCTCTACGTCCCATCTCCTTATAGTTTGTACGTAACATCACAAGTATTTATGTGATTCGCCCAGGTTGTCTAAAGTTTGCTATAGGGCTTATGGTTTTCTCTCAAACCGTCCAAGAATGCTGAGAGTGTAAATTCAAACTCGGCGACTTCCACTGAATCAGATCTCAGAATTTTCCCTTTAAAACTGGAAGTGAAGCCTCATTTTGTCCGTAGTCGTGGAGTGAAGAGGTGACATGGACATATTCTAGATCTATTCATCCATCTAGCTCATCATTTCAGCTAGAGAACCTTTAAAAATAAGTGGTACCAGCATCCATTTTGGCATGTGGCTGCATCTAGGTGTAAGAAAGGTTGCTATAAGAAATTGAGTTACCACATCAAAATTCAAGATGGCCACCACCATAGATATGTAAACCGGCCACCCCAATCATTTGAGGAAAATTTGCTTTCTGGTTTTAATATTGCTTAAAAGTATAATTTTATTAAATGACTGGGGTGGCCGAGCTTAATCTTTGGTATGAAGACCAAAGCCACCTTTGGCCACCCCTTGGCTCCGACATTGCACCTGGTGATGGATAAAATTTCTTCTTCCGCTCACCAAGACTTGTCACTCTGAACTGCCTCAAAAAACTACCAACATTTACTATTCAAATCCCCCAGCAAGGGGGGCATTGGAATACCACTTGTTAAGTTGTCTTTTATCTGCTTCTTGTTTTTTTTATTAACCTGGAAGTCGGGGCGCGAGAGACACAGGTGTGCAGTTACCATTATGGCAGTAGCTGCATTATTATTGTAGTTATTCTGGTGTATGTAAGGGCAGATTTCTGATTGTTGAGAACAGTGTTAGCACTCCTTAGCTAACGCTGCTAGCTCACCAGCTCAGATCACCAAAATAATGTCTGTCTGTTTATATTTATCTGCCTTTTTGTGTGTGGTGATATTTGACTTTGACTCAGTTGAATTCAATATTTTTAACGTCTTCTAATGTGCATTTAAATATTCTAATTTTAAGCTCATTCTAGGTTGGCTGCACTTTAACTTTAAAAATCAAACATATTTAAAGGTTATTATAATACCGTACATATGCAGATTTTTCACGAAATATAACTTTTACATATTTGAAGTTTTTAAAGCACACGAGTTGTTCATCTGTCAAACATGAAGTGCTAAATTGTAAAATTAAGACATACTTTGGTGGAATGTTGACAATAGATCCGTTAGGAAAGGAGAAGAAATGAGCATCCTCCCCTAAAATGGAAGCCTGATATTTGACAGGCTTTGACGATGGGTTTTTCAGATGCACCTGCGGATCACACAAAACAACAAACTGATGTCTGGTAATAAAAAACGGCAAGCACAACTGAAAACACAGAGACATGCTGAAGACGAAAAACAATGCAAGCTTTAAACGTAACAAACTGATAACGCTTCGCTTGTGCAGAATCACCACAGCGAGCAAACTGGCACGACAGATTGTTTTACGCTGAACGGCCTTCCTGACAAAACTTGGGCCTCTAACCTCTTTAAAGTTAGGCCTCAGGGTTACAGGACCACAGTTCTTTAAAGTGATAACGTGTGTAATTACCTAATATTTCTATTTGTTTGTAATCCTGTTATTGTGTGTCTGGGTCCAGTCCCCATGACAACATGTTTCTGTGTTATTTGACAAACAGTTTAATATTCAAAATAATTTTTAGTCTCCTCAGAGCTCATTAGTTTCACTGGTCATGTCTGTGTCTTGTAGGGATTACTTGAAAAAGAGATCTCGTCTTTGCAGTTATACTCACCTGGTTTAAAAAAATAAACAAGAGTATGGCATACAGCACATTTTACGCCCTAACCTGCTGCACATCCTTTCCAGCCTGATCCCTCTGTCTTGCCAACTGGTACAAGTCTTTCTCGTTCTCTTTATTGTCTCATTTAGTGTCTCATTTTACGCCAATTGGCAAATTATTATAAGGCAATCTATAGCAATTGCATAGACAAGCTAAGAGCTTGTATGACCTTTGACCTTATGATCTTGACCTTGAAGCCGGCATGATGTAAAGAATACACGACATACTGTTTGTGATGGAACAAATGTGTGTCAAGTTTTGATAAATTATGTTGAGCGGATCAAAAGTTGTGGTTCAGACAAGCTAAGATCTTGTTTTAACTTTGACCTTGATTTGTGACTTTGACCTTGGAGCTGGGGTGATGAAAATTACAAGTGACATTTCACCTAGTGATGATGCATACGTGTAAGAAGTTTCATTAAATTGTCTTGACTGAATCAGAATTTATGGGCGGAGCAAGAGAAAGTATTCAAGACGTAGGTATGGATGGGCGGAGCTTATACCATTTTATTTCCGTCTTTCGACAGGCGCATAAGAAGACGTCTTTAAACCAAAGTGAGCACAGTGTGTGTGTTTGACTGTACCTGCTTGCTGACAGTACTGTGGAGGCCTCCTGACAGAGTAATGGTTTGTGAGGGCAGGTAGTGAGGCAGCATCTCATACAGGTGAACACACAGAACTAACATCTGCACCGGGTTGGAATCAGACAGATCTGGAAGCTGAATACAAAACACAATAAAATACAGATCTGGTCAGAGGTTTACATACTCAGAAACCACCAAGGCCTGCCACGAACTGGAAACCAGTGTACCCGTCCATTGAAGCCTGTTTTACATCCCTATGGACCGAGACCATGTATCAACGTTGACCTTGATTTGTCACCTTGATCTTAGAGCTGGGGCGATGAAAAGATTATGTGACACACTGTCTAGTGATGGTATGAATGTGTATCAAGATTCAGTAAATTATGGATCAAAAGTTGTTGGCGGGACAAGAGAGCGTTTCCAAACACAGAGACTATAACGTAATACGTCCCGCCTTCGACGGATTCAAGAAAATTATTGAAAATACGAAGTTCATACCCATGACGAGTAGATTTAAACATTTTACACTGAGTTTATATTGAAAGACAACGTGACATAGTCTTATCACTGGTAAGAACCTTATCAGTATAAACATACTATTCATTTAACCTCTTGACCTCATCTATAAAGAGGTTTATCATGTTAAAAAAAAACATTCTATACCACTGATGCAACATCCTCCAAAAAAATGGTGGTTTCATATTTGTTAGCAGGAATTGTAATCTTTGTGGATATGCCTCTAGTATTTACCTGTATGTCCATGTTGACTCCGAGTGTAGTCAAAGCCTGAGCCACGATGATATTGTTGTGAATGATGTGTTCCCGACTGCTAACTGTGGTGTAAATCCTCTGGAAGTGGCTTTTTATCTGTAGTTATCAAGAAGAAGTATATCCCATCAATCAGAGCTCCTCCTGCAAGCTTCACCAATCACCACTCACAGCAGGCTGCACCACCACCCTAACCTCCCGTTTAAAACTGAGACCCACAAACGGTACAAAGACAGACCAGATACGGGCAGTAGGCAGCAAGCAGAACAGCGAGCACCAGTCCATCTGTGAAGTCCAGGTCAAAGTTCACTATCCAGCGTGCTGATGGGACTCCATCTGAAAAGGATTTAGGCACAGAAATTAATCAGCAATATTTATTTGCGTGTAAAAGTGTACGTTCTGAGGCACGGACATTGGCAGGAAAATATAAGCCCATTGCAAAGACAGTCAAGAAGATGCAGGGGAAACCCTTAACAGCGGAGGAGCAACTTGGAGCAAAACGGTGGGCGCAACACTTTGGTGAGCTACGAAATTGACCGGCACCGGATCATCCACCAGATTTTCCACCGTCTGATAAAATGTAAAATAATAACCTGTGAAAATAAATAAATAAGTAATAATAATAAATAAAATAAAAACCTGTGAAAAACCCAGTAAATCTGAGATCCGGAAGGCCTTAAAGAATAGGAAAATAGCAGGGCCTGATAAAAGCTATGATGGATTGTCTAGCAACATCTATAAATATTCAAAAAAGTTAAATCTGGTCCTCTGGACATTCAAAAAACAAAACAAGGCAAAACAACAAAAAATGTTGAAACGTTTCGTCTTTTATTCAAAAGACTTCCTCAGTCTGAGGAGCTGTATTCAGCTCAGTCTCTTAAATAGCACCTTCTCAGAGTGGATCAACCAGTTTGCTGCTGACAACCAAAACCAGCTGATCACATGCTCAAGAAGGACCATCAGCCTAACAATGGATCATTAGCACACTGATGGCTGTTTACTGTTCACAGGGGGTTGATTGATACTAGCAATCACAGCATTGTAAGAGGGGGACAGTTGAACCCGGAGGCCTCCACCCTTGTTTAATGATGGACGGTTTCTTTTCACAAAGATGGCCTCCTTTACTCCTCTCTCAAACCATCGTTCCTCTCCAGATGTGAACATCTTCATCCCTGAAAGAGTGACCGCTGGAAAGAGTCTCCTGAGAGAGAGAGAGACTCCTGAAAGAGTGACCGCTGGCCTGGAGATGAGTGTAGACCGCAGAGTCCTGGCCTGATGATGTTGATCTTCTGTGCTGGGCCATCCTTTTGGCCAGTGGCTGTTTAGTTTCCCCGATA
>NC_056520.1:10834063-10834698 GCF_014905685.2 Nematolebias whitei | reverse complement strand
GGTCTGGGTTCCTCCTTTTCACCTGATGGCTGACTGGAGTCCTGTTTGGGTTTCTTCTCTGCTTTCAGGAAGGCCCAGTTAGGATATCCACATTGCTCTAGAGCCTGTCTTGTGTGGGATTTCTCCTTCTGCCTGGCTCCTGAGCTAGTGGGGACGCTGTCTGCTCTGTGGTACAGAGTCCTGATGACTCCTAACTTGTGCTCCAAAGGGTGATGGGAGTCAAACTGCAAACTTTTGCAGTTGCAGTCCAATTTTGTCACTTTACTTTCACATTCCAGAATGTCGCTAACAGGAAGTGCTTCCCCCTTTTTATACATCAAGTACAACATATGAGTAATGATGTCGTGTCTTTTACAATCACAAATAGGGGTTGAACGACTACATAATTTTTAAACTCAACATTAACATAATAAAACTCGAGGAGAACTTGAGTACTTGATGACATCATAGGATCTAAAGATGTCAAAACAAATAAATATATAAAACCGCAAAAAAGGTCATTATTTTAAAAAAAAGACCAACAAAACATTGGGAGCGTATATTATGCTCCTACCATTTATCATACTGCAAATAAGTCACAGGAAAAACAAAACTATTAGTTATTATTATTAAGCAGCAAAAGTAAAAGAAACATG
>NC_056520.1:10819289-10833963 GCF_014905685.2 Nematolebias whitei | reverse complement strand
GGGGGGGGTCGACCACTAGTAAAAATC
Organism: Nematolebias whitei; assembly: GCF_014905685.2. Lineage (NCBI taxonomy): Eukaryota > Metazoa > Chordata > Actinopteri > Cyprinodontiformes > Rivulidae > Nematolebias > Nematolebias whitei. The sequence continues at coordinate 10,833,936 of NC_056520.1, read as the reverse complement.
ACATCATGACAGAAAGCACTGGGCTACGCTGGTGAAGATTCTCAGTCATCCAGGACATGATAAATACAAAAAAAGTTCAAGACAAAAACAACTGGACTTTATTTGTAACAGAAGATGTTTCGCTTCTCATCCGAGAAACTTTCTCAATTCAAAGAACATTGAGTGTGCGGTTCGAGTTATAAAGCTGAGTTAAGATACATACATACATATGCAGATTGACCTATCACACCTCACAGTAGGGGTTTGTTAAGATCTTTGTTAATCTAATTCACAGATGGGCCCCTCTGGTCACATGGATGACATTCCCGATAGGTGTGAAACTGGCTGGGTATCAGTCCTAAAGCACTGGGCTGTTACGTGAGGTCCTTAAGGGTAGTATTTTAGACTATTTGACATTTTATCAACATTTCTTATCACTTTTTGAATTCCAAATACTCAGAAAGTCATCTAACAATCATTAACTAGTGAATTCCCTTTCCATTTAAAAGGTTAACAAGATTTTATTGAAACAGTTGTACCTCATTTTTGCTTTTAGACCTTTCAAAGACAGTTTTTACAACTGTTTTTTTAATTACTAATAGTCTTTCATTCCTATTATTTTCTTATAAGCACTTTATGTTTTTCTGTTTGAAATTTTTTAACCTTCATAATATTGTTATCCTAAATTATTCATGTTCTCGTAGAGGTTTTAACATTGAAAATGAGAGGAGCACTGGGAGAAAACAAACCCTTTTCTTGACAGAACACATTTATCTGGACTTACCTGTGCCCCATACAGTTTTCCTCATCTTCTCGTAGTGCATGTTGAGCCATGACAGTAACCGGAGCTCAGAGGGCGAGTAGACATTACTAACCAGGCACTGTGACCCATCAAGCGAGATTCCAACTGTGTCTGCGCTGCTCGAAGGTGTGTTCAGAGCTCCCCCTGACACCCGACATAATACAACAACCTGTGCAAGTGTAGAAGGACGTTCAACAGCACTACGACGACAAGTTAACATGTTTATGAATGTAACAAGACGGAGGCAGGAGTTTCACCTTGTATAGCTGTAAAAGCACGTCAGTCCAGGACCGTTTGCTCAGAGACTCGTAGTCAAAGCTGTTAAAGTCGAGACCACTCTCTGTATCGCTCGACTGAGACATAAAATACAAACATAAATACATTTTAATTGCTTTAAAACGTAATTTAAATTCAGGACCAAACTTTTCAGCTATATTTTTACCTGTATGGAGCACCAGTGTTTGAACTCCAGGACATCTAGTAAGTACTCTGGTCTGATGTGACACAGACAGGCTCCCTGAATCCTGAACGCATCATTTTAGAAGACAAAATAACAAAATGATTTCTACGGGTGCACCAATCCACCTTTTTTCACTTCCGATACTGATACCCTAAGTTTAGTATCGCCCGATACCGATCTGATACAGAAAAACAGTGCTGAATTAACTTTAAACATTTATTTTTTAAACGCAGACATAAATGTACTTTAGGGCTGGACAATAAATCAATATCTATATATCACAACAAACTTTTATTCAATAACGGCGATATAAGTTTTAAGCACATTTTCGATATTTCCATATGATTACAGCGTTTCACTGACGCGTTTGTTTTTCTGTTCGGGTTGAAGCGACCGCTTTAGTTTCAACCCATTTTTTGTTAACGTTCTCCAGTGCACGCTCCTGCGGCCGCCATTTGGTAGCCAATCGATTTTTGGCACAACACCGACCCACGTTTCCGGGTGCAGTGATGCTTAACAAACGCAACGCGTCAGCGGTGACGCATAATAGATGCGACTTATACGGCGAAGCAACTTATTTATGGTTTTTTTCCCCACTTTATTAGACATATTTGGACTGATGCAACCTGTACGGTGGAAAGTATGGTACCAAACATTTTTCTGATAGGAGCCAGCATAAATGTTTTTTTGTTTTTTTTTGTAATGTAGAACAAATCCCACCTGAGAAAAGTGAGCATAGCTTTGTGCTGGTGCAGCAGCTGGTTGGTGCGCTGGTCTACATCACTGGAAAACATCTGACAGAGACCGATACCAGGTATCTGGATGCCCGTCAAATAATGAAGCATTTCCACCACAGGCCTATAAAACACACAGCAGCATATACAGTAGCTGAGCAAACATATCTTCCTTTCTTGATTTTGCCCTGATAATTCACTACATAAAAACCCACCTTGTATCTTTGTTCAAAGCGACAATATACGTTGGACCTTTGCTGTAGTTTGTTTGACTTTTTGACACAACTCTGCGTGGAGACATTTACAGTAAAAGTCAATATGAAAAATATGTTATGAAACAGAATGATTTGGGGAAAAAGACAACAGAGGGCCTACCTTCTGAGTGTGTGTGGTATAGAAATGGGGTGTGGGCCACTTGGCCATCCAAAGAAGCTAAACCACCTCTCCACAGCTAACAACACACTCTGGTAATATTGTCCCACCTCTGTGCTGGCAGAAGGGAATTCTGGGATGTCAAGACTGGCTGGGGTGTCTCTGTTAGGCGAGATATACGTATCCTCGCTGGAGTGTTCACTCACACTGTATGAGCAGGAATCTGAAAAGGAAATACATAAAATACATTTCAGTATTAGTCAACACTGATGGAAAAACGAGGTCAAAGTAGGAACACGTCCACAAATTACGGGATTACAGTTCCACGAAGACTGGTTGAAGCTCTATCATGCAAAGACCAAGCCTTATGTGAACACCAACCAGTCTTCTCTGGACCAAAGCTCCTTTAAAATAGACTGAGGCAAAGTGGAACACTGTTCTGTTCAGATGAATCAAAATTCTAAAATTGTTATCCGAAAACACAAGTCTTCTGTACTGAAGATGACTATCTGATAACAGGTCAGTCCCTCTGACGGTATAGGGGCACATTAGTTCCTCTGGCATGGACAGATTACTTATTTGGAAAGTTACCATCAGTGAAGAAAACTAGATACAAGTTTTAAAACAACATATACAGTAGTCCCTCAATACTTTGCGGTTCGACTTTCATGGATTCATTCGTTCGCGGATTTTCAACGTAAAATTGTACACATTGTTTCCCGGTGGTCTGGCCGATCAGTGATCGCTGAGGGGCCCCCTCCTTTCTCTTTTTGAGGCTGTCAGCCTCAAAAAGAGAAAGGAGGGGGCAGGGTCTGCCTTTCCCCATCGCTGCTGTGAGAGCTTCAGTGAGGCAGATACTAGAGTGAGCTGCATGGATTGTTTATTTAAAATAATCAAGCGTGACCAGAACTGAGCCTTAACCTGAACTGACTCCACCCAAACTGAGCTGGGGAAATGTCCCAGAGCTCCCGATGGCCAGTTCACCCTCGGGCAGGGCTGAGTACCGAACCAAGGTTCTTTTCTAGCACAGACCGAACTGCACCGGTCGGTGTATGGTCACTCTTTTTTTGGTGTCAAGTTTCGGTATTGGCTGTAACGTGTCATGTGGTTTCAGCACGCCGGCAGGTAAAACGCAGACATATGACAGACAGACTACGTGTTTACACCCAGAGCTGTATAGAGCTGCCCTACAGCTTGTATGTCTATGGTGCTGGTTACGCCCACAGACATGGTTCACATGCGCGTGCTTACGAGCAGAAAGTTGCTCCATGTTTTATCTGCAAGAAGACAGATGGACAGCAGCCTCCACCCCCCCCCCCCCCCCCCCCCCCCCCATCCTCTCAGCGTTAAAGTCAGTCTGAATGTTAAACGGCCTGAATCAACATTCCACGGCCCGACTCCTCTTCATCAAAGAACTCCGAGGACGGAGCTGTGTCTGTGTTTCCGCTGGTAAGTTTACGTTTGTTAACGTTACTGCAGCTTAACACGTGCATCGCTGAGAGTTAAACTACAATCCATGTAACGCTAACTTTAAGATATTAGTGTGTAAATTTATTTTATCTACGTAGCTAGCCAAACTCAGAAGCTAACTAAAGATTGACAGTAACAGATGAAGCTTAGCTTGTAAAAATGTGCTCATCCATTGGATCAGCTGCTTAAACAGTTCACCTAATGGTCACTGTTTATGTTAATGTTCTCCTCACAGGAGGTTCTGACCCAGGTGTGAGGACAGAGACAGACAAAAGAAAAGTGAGGGCGGGGCCACAGGACAGTCACAGACTTTGTTGTTAAAAGGTTGCTGCCTTTTTCTACAGTGGGGGCTGCATGGTGGAGGTAAGTTAATTTTAAAGGATGTTGTTGACCAGTTAAACTTTTATCTTTCAGCCTAGATAATGTTTTTTGAGCAATAATAACACAACCATGTTATTGTTGATGTTTTGTGTTCTCATGTCAATTAGGGAGATGATCAGAGCCATAAACCCCAGAGAACCACAGAGAAGATTCAGGAAGAGACACAGAGGTGCAGAAGTTTGCATCAACCCTAACTTCAGTGAATCCAGTGACCTGCTGGTGGTATGTGAGGGACAATATGTCAAACTGACAACCAGGTATCTGTGTGTGCAACAATCATCATCTACACCCTCAGAGTGAACATTTTCTACTGCTGGAGACACCATCAGCCAGGAGCAGCTTGTTTGTGTCCAGAGAAAACAGACATGTTGATGTTTCTGAAGAAAAACTGTTCAGTGAAAAGGTCCTCAGTGTGTAGCAGTGAGTGTTAAACACTGACATGTCACTGGTTTGAAACTGGTCTTTTGAACTAGAAATTATTTGTTTATTTTTATGTAAGAAAACTGCTTGGAATAGAAATACCAAAGTTAAAAAATAAAACTTACAATTTGTACTATAATGTGTAATGTAATTTTATTCTTGTTAGAATTAATAGTAATTACAAAACTGGTACAGAAAAAAGCACCCTCCAGGAACCGACACCGAAGTGAAGGTACCGACATCGATTTTTTTTTTTTTTTTTTTTTTAGAAAGGTACCCAACCCTACCCTCGGGTGCTGATTGGCTCAGTAACTGTAGCATCAGTCTGTCTGCTCTGCCTCTGTGTGTTGTCTCTGGACATGCTCATCACCCTTGTGTCCCCGCCCCCCTGCGTCATCATCATGTGCTCGCTGTGTGATGGTTTTTTTTTCATTATCATGCTGTTAACCTTCAACCAAAGATTAAGAGCATGTTAGGATTTTTTGTTTTTGTCTCTAAACCCTATGTGTCATTTTTCACCACTTTATTGTTTGTCCAAACAGATCTCAGATGTAAACGAGTATTCGAGGCTCAATGTGATTTATCTGTTTGAATAAAGGTTGAATGAATGAATGAATGCTCTCTTTTGTTGTGCTCTTTCAGAGTGTTCAGATAATTTAGAACATTGTAAGAGTGTGGGAATGGTTTAAAAAGCCTTAAAATATATATAAATACTAAAATAAATATAACTTCCCTACTTGGCAGATTTTCACCTATAGTGGGGTGTCTGGAATGTAAACCCGCGATAAGTGAGGGACTACTGTACTCCCATTCTGGGAGAGAGAAAAAATACAACACTGAAAGTCAAATTTCTTAGTTTAAACATTAGATGTTTACGATGGTCCACTGAAATTAAAATATGGGCTTATGTGATTTACTACTTATTATATTTTGTTTATATTTACACTTTACTCCCAACTATTTCAGCATTGGGGTTGTACCTCATTTTAAAACCTGGTAGGAACAGGCAGGGTTCATTATTTCCTAACACAAACGGATAATTCAGTATTTTGACCTGAGTTCATGTATGTTGAGCTGTTGTGATCAAATGCTGCTGATGACGATGAAGCAGTCGGGTCAGATGCAGTCGGATGTGGCGTGGGACAGTACTGAAGAGCCACCTCCACTGTGGACCCTGCAGAACACGTTGACGTTAAGATGAAGAAGAAAACATGAAATTGATATTTATGTTGCATGTTAAGAAGACTTTCCGAAGGCGCGGCAGTACAAAATTCTTCAGTCCCACAGCAGGTCATGTTTTGTGGAACGGTACCTTTCTTTACAACTATTTGTTGATCAGCTGGGCGCAGTGCCATGTAGGGCCAGACCGTCAACAAACAGTTATCAGCAGCAGCGCACAACTTGATCGGGAATCTGAAGGGAAAATGAGGAGTCAAAGAAAAACAAACTGAAATGTTTTAATTAATGAATGGTGGCGTTCCCCTAGCATTATCCAAGGAGGGTGCACCTCCCTGTCAACAGAACGGAGCACCCCGCCAACAAAAATCCCCCACCCCCCACTCTGCTCCGCCACTTCCGGAAGGGGAACGTAGACTAGCAGCTCAGCTCAGACTTCAAATCATGTACAATACAAACGTAGCGCTCCGCTATATATATGCTATAGCTTCTCTCACCCAACACCTCCCCCTCCCCCAGTCTGACAAAAACCCTGAAGAGACAAGCGCCCTCCCAGGGCAAGTGACCTAGAGGAAACACTCATGATCACGTCCTCTGTTCCTTGTCTCACTCACAGCCCCTCATGTCATGTTCTGCTCTCAAGCTTTGCCTCTCAGCCACACCCACTCTGCGCCACAGCTCAATCAGCCTCATGCCCTGCACCTGCTTCATGCTCTATTGATGAGCTCATGTCACAAAAGCTCCTTGCCAGATTATCATACCATTCTCGGTTCCTGATATCCAGCCATTTTGTTCATGATTCACGTCTTGTTCTTTGGATTTCGACCTCACACCATGTCTTGAGGATTTACCTCTCTTCCTGCTCCCTGTATGATTCTGCTCAGCCCATCTGACCCTGGTACTAGGCCTGTCGCAATAAACAATAAATCAATTAATGAATTAATTGTATGATAAATAAAAATTATCGATCTCATTTTCATTTATCGGCTTTATCGTTTCTTCGTGTCTCTCTCTTTCTACTGGACACTGGATGACGAAAGGCTCAACTCCAGTGCTCTTCACTGACCCCTCCCTTTCTCTTTAAAATCGGTTTTAAGTGTCCAAAATTGCATTTTTGGATCATTAAAGGCAGCTAAGCTGAGAAGCTAAGCTACGAGCTAAGCTAACAAGCCGAACTTGGGGAAAAAAACCTTTGTCTTGTCGAAGCTCCAAAACTCACGGTTGAAACCTGTGCCTTTGTGTAAAAAGTTGTTTTTCTCTGTAAAAAAGAAGCTAAGAACTTGTTTACTGATTGTTTTTAAATTAAAAGCTTTGTGTGAGAAATGTTATGCTAAAGAGCTCAAATCGCACTGAGCGTCCGCCATTTTGAGAACTGAAAAAGGAAGGAGAGACAGCCCATGTCACGTCAAGGGGCCTCTCTCTCGTTTATCTTAAAGAGACAAGTTGCTCGCTCCCTCACTATTCATCCTTGGGTTCAAACAGTCTTATACTGCCATCCAGTGGTCGAAAAAGGTATTACACACAAAAGTTAACCAACATTTCTTTTTAAATTTGATAATAATTACTAATTATTGTCAAATTTCAAACAATATTATCGTTTATCGCAATAATTTCTGAGACAATTAATTGCCCAGCAAAATTTGTTATCGTGACAGGCCTAGCTGGTACGTCTTTGTTTTCTGCCTTCATCCATCCATTATCTTTACCCACTTTTTCCATTTTGGGTCACGGGAGTCGCCGGTGCCCATGTCCAGCAATCACTGTGCGAGGGGCGGGGTACACCCTGGACGGATCTCCAGTCCATCACATGGCCACATAGAGACAAACGAGACAAACAACCATTCACTCTCTCACTCACACCTAGGGACAATTTTAGAGTTACCAATCAGTCTAACATGCATGTTTTTGGTCTGTGGGAGGAAACAGGAGTACCTGGAGAAAACCCACGCATGCACGGAGAGAACATGCAAACTCCACCCAGAAAGGCCCCTGGACCGGGGTTTGAACCAAGGACCTGCTTGCTGAGAGGCAGCAGCTCTACCAGTTGCGCCATCGTGCTGCCCTGTTTTCTGCCTTATGAACCTCAAATGCCGGATTACCCCTTTGGATTTGTTCTTGAACTTCTGATGCCCTGTGCTTGACCCCTGCTTCGCCCTTTAGACCACTACCCTGCATTGCCCCCACTGTCCACAGCATTAAAGGCCTTCCTCTGCAGCTGCCTTTCTACCAGTTACAGTGACATTATCTCTTCAAGCCCTAACAGGTGGCTCTTACCCCACATGCCTGAGACGACGTGTTTCCTGCAACTGGATCTTGACTACCACCAGCAGCTGCAATAAAATACATTTGTTTCCTATGTTTTTTACACTCTTGTTGTCTGGCTTTATTCTGAATCCAATAGAATCTTCGCTTGTATAATGGTAGGGGAATGGTAGTCGCTTCCGTGTATAAGTCGTAGGATTTGCAAATTTACGCAAAAAGCTGCGACTTATACGTCAAAAAATATGGTAACTCTAAATTGTCCCTAGGTGAGCGCGAGAGAGTGAATGGTTGTTTGTCTCGTTTGTCTCTATGTGTCCCTGTGATGGACTGGAGACCTGTCCAGGGTGTGTCCCACCTCTTGCACAGTAACTGTTGGATATGGACACCAGTGACCCTGCGACCCAAAAAGTGGGTAAAGATAATGGATGAATGGATGAACCACAGAAGGAAAAGTCAGTGAGTGTGTCAAAAAGAAACACAAGACACATCCACAACAGACACTAAATGTTGGCAACAGTCTAAGAATGATCAGGAGGCCTGCAAATAACCCATTTTAATGATGGAAGTGACGACTAAACCCCAACTCTTTTTGTGATATAAACTATACAAGGTGGGTTACCTGTTGTGCATGTGATCGGTGAAGGTTATGGATGTGCACAGCGACAACGAGACGGCGGAGCAGAAGGACACGCTGCAGAGCAGAGAGGTAACTCTGCTTCCCTGCTGGGGACAATAAAATAAAGGAAACGTTCAGCAGGGGGTCAGGTAAACTCCTGATCTGTTAACGTGTTAAAAGGAAAGTCTGGTCATTTTTAAAGTGAAGTTCTATGAACAAGGTCAAAATCTTAACTAGTCTACAGTAAAATGTTTCTCAGTGTTTAGGTAGTTGTGTAAACTTTTATGAAGCAGTCACATTATTGTGAATCAGCTTTCTTCTGTACGTTTTTCAGCATCTTTCTCGTTCCACAGTTTTTGTGCTATTTCAACAAATCGTATAACAAAACGTTCAGCTACTTTCAGCTGGGGGGGTTTCAGCCGTTTTGCGTTCCTTTCAGATTCTTTCTGCTAACTACAACATTTTTCTGCTTCTTCTAACTTCTTTATGCTAATTTCAGCTTGTTATGCTCCGTTCAGCTTATTTCTGCTAGTTTCAACTTTTTATGTTATTTCAGCTACTATTTAGCTTTTAATGTTAATTTTAGTTTTTCAGCTAATTGCACATTTTTTTGCACTCATTTGAACGCTTTCCAGACCAATTCAGCAAAAACGTGCTCTCTCCACTTCCTTCTTGTAACTTAAGTTTCTTTCTGCCTTTTTAGCTGCTTTTGCTAATTTCAGCTTTTTTTTAGAAAATTTCCACTTTATTTTTAATTTCTGCATTTTTCGGCCTAACTGAGCAAACATGTTCTTTCTAGTTTCTTCTGCAAATTTAAGCTTGTTCTACATTTTCAGCTTGCTTTTTATCATTTCTTAGCTAATTTCAGCTGCTTTCAGATACATTTAAGTGTTTTGTGGCAATTTTTGCTACTTTCAGCCTAATTAACTTCTTTCTGCTAATTTCAGCTTGTTATGATCCTTTCAGCATTTGCTGCTATTTCAGCTATAATTTAGCTGTTTTATGCTAATTTTAGTTTTTTCAGCTAATTCCACATTTTTCGCTCATTTCAGCTCTTTCTGCTTCTGTCTGGTTATTTAAGCTTTTTTCTGCCTTTTCAGCTACAATTCAGCTGTTTTTGGTTAAGTTCAGCTTTTTAGCCGATTTCCTAATGTTTGTGCTCCTTTCTGCTTATATCAGCAAAACTGTTTTTTTTCTGCCTCATTCTGCTAATTTAGGCTCATTTTTCCATTTCAGTTACAATCCATTAAGTTTTTAGCTAATGTCAGCTGTTTTTCAGCAAATTCTTCAGCAATAAGCATTCACACTGCATTTTTGCAGGAAATGCAGTTTCTCTAGTTCATGTTGAACAGTTCTGGTCCTGGAGGGCCACAAACTAACTACCCTGCATGCTTCCCTGCTCCAACACACCTGATTCACAGGTAACTAAACATGTAGGACATTTATGACTTACCCTTAGCTTGTTAGTTAAAGGTAAAGGGGAGGGTGCATGTTTTTTTTTTTCCTTCTTTCGGGTGCTCCCTTCTTCAGGGGTCGCAACCGCCAACGAACTCGCACGAAGACTTGGCAATTATTTTTACGCCGGATAACCATCCTGATGCAACCACAGACCACTGAGCTACCACAGCCCTCTGTGTGGAGCAGAGAGCTGCCATCTAGGGTGCCCAGGGGAGCAGATAGTGGGGGCTAAGAGCCTTGCTCAAGGGCCCAGAATGGAGCAAATGAGAGTGGATGTTGTTAATTATTGACTGAAAATGTTACAACATTGACTAAAAGTGTTGTGTCAAACAAAGACAATATTTGTATAAAAACAACATTTTCTGAGCACGTAATGTTACCAAGATGATTTTTTTTAACTAATGCAATTCCTGTGAGGTATATTGTGGAGTTGTGTAGCCTGACTCCAGCACCTGGTTGTGGTTCTGGGCCTGAATCGTGTTTCCTTCAGGAAAGACGATGGCGACAGGCTGGATCTTCGTCCCATCCTCCATTTCCACCTCATCGACTTCAGCTGATATCGTTGTCCCACTATCGGTGAAAACGGGCGGAAAGTGGAAGATTTCAAGCAAATGTCACAAAAACTGGATCTCTGAGTAGGCCTGTCATCATAACAAATTTTGCTTTTACTTAATTGTCTCAGAAATTATTGCGATAAACGATAATATTGTTTGAAATTTGACAATAATTAGTAATTATTGTCAAATTTAAGAAAACATGTTTGTTCATTTGTTTTGCATGTAGTACCTTTTTCGACCACTAGAAGACAATATAAGACTGAATCGAAGGATGGATAGTGAGGGAGCAAGCAGCGTGTCTAAATTTTTTCTCTTTAAGAAAAATGGGAGGGAGGCCCCTTGACGTGACATGGGCTGTCTCTCTTCGATTCTCAAAATGGCGGACGCTCGGTGTGATTTGAGCTCTTTAGCATAGCATTTCTCACACAAAGCTTATAATAAAAAATTTAAAAAATCAGTAAAGTTCTTTTTGCAGAGAAAAAACTTTTTAGACAAAGGCACGGGTTTCAACCATGCATTTGGAACTTCGACAAGACTGAGGCTTTTTCCCCAAGGTCAGACTGTTAGCTTAGCTCGTAGCTTAGCTTCATAACTTAGCTGCATTTAACGATCCAAAAATGCGATTTTGGATGGTTAAAACTGATTTTAAAGATAAAAGAGAAAGGGAGGGGTCAGTGAAGAGCACCGGAGTTTAGCTTTTTGTCATCCAGTGTCTTCGGTAGAAAGAGAGAGACACGAAGAAACGATAAAGCCGATAAATGAAAATGAGGTTGATTTATCATGCGATTAATTGATTTATTGTTTATTGCGACAGGCCTACCTCTGAGTGCGTTGGAATAGAAAAACCTTCAACAACAGATTAATTAAAACCTTCAGAAAGTACAAAACACATCCAAAGGAAATGTTTCAATAAATGCACTGTAGCTTTTTGATTCAAAGGAATCAGAGAAAAACATTACAATTATTTTCTAAATTAGTTCTGATTCTTTTAAAGGTCAAGACCAGTGCTTTTGACAGGGTGCGTCCTGGTAACTGTTTGCTTGGAACCGGTAACTCTCAGGCCTACTAATAATAAAGTTATGTAAGGAAGTCCAATATTTCTCAGTCGGGTCATCTGGATGGTTTCTTTTTTTTATATAGAGACGTTTCACCCTCTATCCTCTATATTATGTAAGGAAGCTTATCGGTAGTTCTCAAACCTATTCACCAAAATATTGAATAAATCTGGAATAAATGATGATACAAACGGGCCAGTAAAATCTATGATTTTTTTTTTTTTTTTGCAAGAGTTGGATCCTCGATGCCACCTGTCAATCAGTCCAGTGGGCTCGTCAGCAACTGACCAATTGCCGGTCTCAATTTGACCTGAAGTGGAATGCCCCTTACCTGCAGGAGCTGGAGGGGTGGGGGGATTAGGATGTGTGAGAGAAGCAGAGTGCGCTGAACAACTAGGAAGGTGAGAAATTATCCTAAACTTAATAGGCTACAGTTATAAATTGCACATATAGCATTTAAATCTAAATTATAAATATGAATGGGTTTGGTATTTTGACATTTGCGCGCCTAAGCGTTGTGTTGTGTGTGCGTTCCGGCATCGTTCGGTTTACAAATTAAGCACTGGTCAGGAAGCAGGTTCATAATTAACTGATTTACTGAGATATACTGTTTACTTTTTATTATAGTTTCCAATTTTCCTTTTTGAATTTTATACACTGCCTGGTCAAAAAAAAAAAGGCACCACCAAAAAAAAAAAAAAAAAAAAAAGGTCACACATTAATATTTCGGTGGATCACCTTTAGCTTTGATCACAGCATGCATTCCCTGTTTCATTGTTTCAATAAGCTTCAGTAATGTCACAAGATCTATTTCCATCCAGTGTTGCATTCATTTTTCACCAAGATCTTGAACTGATGACTCGGCACTAGGCATGATGGGTGCATCACTTCACCTGCCTCTCTTCTTACCCTGATGCATCCATCACTCTGGAACGGGGTAAATCTGGACTCATCAGACCACATGACCTTCTTCCATTGCTCCAGAGTCCAATCTTTATGCTCCCTAGCAAATTGAAACCTTTTTTCCAGTTAGCCTCACTGATTAGTGGTTTTCTTAAGGCTACACAGCTGTTCAGGCCTAATCCCTTGAGTTCCCTTCACATTGTGCGTGTGGAAATGCTCTTACTTTCACTATAAAACACAGCCCTGAGTGCTACTGTTGTTTTTCTTCTATTTGATTTCATCAAACGTTTAAGTGATCGCCGATCACCATCATTCAGGATTTTTTTCCAGCTACATTTCTTCCTCAAAGACGATGAGTCCCCACTATCCTTCCAGTTTTTAATGTGTTGGACAGTTCTTAACCCAATGTTAGTTGTTTCTGCAAGATGTTTTCTCTGCTTGACGCCAATGATTTGACCCTTCTCAAACAGACTGACATCTTTTCCACGACCACGTGATGTGTCTTTGACATGGTTGTTTAAGAAATGAGAAGAAACTCATTGCACCAGTTGGGGTTAAATAACTTGTTGCAGCTGAAATATAATCACCCATGCAGTAATTATCTAATAGGAGGCTCGTACCTATTTGCTTAGTTAAATCCAGGCGGCGACTTGTTTTTTGGCCAGGTAGTGTATTTTAGCTTTATATTTTTACTTTGTAATGAATGACATGCAGGTACTTTAATTATGAATAAAGAAAAGAAATTCAGCCTCTTGTCAAAAATAATTAATAAACATTTGAACGAAATATTTACAGATGTACAAGGACTACTGAACGTGTAATTTATAGCGAGACTTTTTTTCCCTAAACAATTAAAATGTTCACGTGAAAAAAATAAACCCACTACTGGCCTTATAGCAGGTGTGGAGGACACAAGCTGGAAAGCAGCTGAGGGAGTTTGGTCATGCAGAGCTTCAAAGATCTGACTGCTGCAATACGTGGCTCTACATACTACTCATGTAAGGGGTAGAAGTTGTGTCCGTGTCATGATATGGTTCTGTTGTAAAACCTCTCAGTTTATACACTTTGTTTCTCAGTTCAGCCATGAGAGTCAGCCAGATTCAGCTGTAAGAAGTGCCAAAGCACAAACGATGTAAACCACCAAGGATTGTTCCGACTGCTGGGCGTAAAACAAATCAAACATGTCTGCAGACTAGTCAGATAAAAGGTCTGAGCTTGACTCGTACAAAAAAATAAATAAGTTTGAAATTAATGTTATTGTCGTTCTGAGTGCAGCTTTTATTTAGCTCAAGAGGATTAGCGCAGATGGTAAATAGCCTGAAGCTAGAAAAAAACAAAACAATTACAATAAAATCCATCATCGCTATTGCTCTGCATACAAACGAGCTGACAGCTACGAGTGTGATCAGAAAAACAAAGGAAGACAAAAATCCTACTACTGTGAAGTGCAGTGTTTCTTCTGTTGTGTTCAGTGCCTTTAAAAAACGCAGGTTGCTACAGTAACATCTATCAGAGTTCATTAAGCATCACTGAAACAATCTATTTTAACAATCTGTTAACAACGAACAGAAAACACCATACATGTGTCTACATGAACCAACCTTTGATACCCCTCAGCCAGTAGAGTGAGAGTGGTTTCTATGCTTTTTGCCAGCGGTACTGGGGTAAGAAGGATTTGATGGGGGCGGAAGGTGATACTCGGAAACTCAACGGTAATGGTGATTGACAGCTGTCTATACGGATGGTGTCCTTCGGTTATTTCCTCTCCTTTTACTCCCAAAAACAGTGGGATGGAGATTTGGGTCACTTTTTCTCCTGGGGGGGGGGAAAAAAAAAACAGATAATAAATCAGTAACATACAAAGTATTTATGGGGAAAACTTACAGAGTAATTACAGATTACATACGGGTAATAATTACCAGGTAACATATGGAACAATTTTGTTTGGAGGTACTTATGGGGTAGTTATAGGGTAACATATGGGGTAGTTATAGGGTAACAT
>NC_056520.1:10817085-10819279 GCF_014905685.2 Nematolebias whitei | reverse complement strand
GGTAACATATGGGGTAGTTATAGGGTAACATATGGGGTAGTTATAGGCTTATTACAGGGCAACATACTGTGTAATTAGAGAATAACAAACAGGGCATTTACAGGGTACCTACGAGATACTATACGGGGTAACTAATGGGTAACATCCAGGAAATTACAAAGTACTTTTGTGGGGGCAGCGGTGTTTTAAGTTACCCAATAAGTACTCCTTAAGTATCTTGTATGTTACCCCATAAGTTCAAGGCAACAAGCCACTTCATAATACAACCTGGTCCCTGAAGTTACTCTACATGTGATTCTGTAAATACTTTGTAATTAACCTGTATGTTAGTCTGTAATTACTCATATGTCCCCCCGAAGGTACTGGTCTGTAATGTGTACCTACCCATTCTGACCACATCAGGGATGATGGTAATCTCCAAACACACAGTCTGACCTGGCCTGAGACTGCCAGATGACGGAGACAGTGCACACAACTTCTGGTCTTCAGTGCCCTGAGCCAGCGCTAACATCCCACTGCAGTCAAACCACCAGTGCACACACTCTCGTGTGATAGCGCGCCAGCAAACACTCTCTTCACCCACTGCTTTCAGCTCCACATTCTGCCAGCAGAGAAAAGGAGCATGGAAACAGAAACACTGAAAACAATGTAAGATTCTGGTCATATTATTATATATTAGGTGTTTGACAGGATCAGTACCTTGGAGAAAGTGTCAAACTGAGGCTCCACATTAAACTGTAAGCTTGAGGGGGACATTTCTAGAGGGGCATACAGGGCTAAACACACAGCAGTGAGAGTAGTTTAAAGTTTGATACAGTTTTTACTCATTGACACAAATTGACCTCAATGACCCCACCTGTGGCTAGGATCCACGGTGGCTGCTGTGTTGCCTCAGCGACAGAGTGAGGATAAGCTTTGATGTGTTTCCTGCTGTTAGCTTTCAGTGATGGAGACGTGGATGAGGACGATAGGAAGGGGCAAGACGATAAAGAATCAGCGGGCCATTTCGCTCCATTGATCATCAGAGGCAGGTAAAAGTTATGGCTGGCCACCTGCAGGGAGATAAATTTTTTTTTATGGCCCTTCTTATATATATATATATATATATATATATATATATATATATATATATATACACACCCAAAAACATGTTATTTGTGTCACATACTAGAAAACTAGGTGAATAAACAAACAATTTTGTTGAAGAAATATTAACATTAGGTTTGCTCATTACAGATTGTGCAGTATCTTAGCAGCAAATAAACCCACACTTTTAAGCTATTTTCTAATTTTTATATCTGTTTTGTTGTGTTTAAAATACTAAAATAGAATCACTATTTAAAAATCTGCATATAGTGTTATGATGGTATGAAAATAATGTTACTGTTAGCAAAAAGTCTATATAAATTAATTACTGAGCCATTTGAAGTGAATTTATGTGTAAAGGTTATGAAGAATTAATATCTTATCTGGTGCAGATAGCTTTTTGTTGGTTTGGAGAAGTAGTTTTATTTCTGACAGGATCGACAAGCTAATGTCTAGACAGAACGTGGCCAAACCCAAAGTGGATTGTTGTCGAAACAGTTACTGACCCAACGTTTATTGGTTACTTGCAAGTGTAAATAGCAGCAGCAGCTAGCTTTAGCATTTTTTGTGAACTCCATGTGACGTCACGTGCGCCACGGTGTGCACTGACGGGAGCTCCACTCCGACTCACTCTTTTTTGTTTCTGTTGTTTTAACTTTTTTTGCCCCGACACTGCACACTCATGGTATGGGTATGACAGCAATGCACTTTTGGAGTTTTGGGTCGCTGCCTTGCCATCGTGGTTCAGTTCCCGGCCCCCTTTTAGTCTCGGGTTCAGGCTCCGGACTGTCCTGGCGGCAGTCTCCATGATCCTCCATCTGCCTGCACAGACCCAACTCTATGGAACAGTTCGGTTCCCCGAGGAAACCTTGGATGTTCCGTGTCTGCCGGACCCCGTTCTGGACGGCAGTCATCGTCTGTTGCCACGGTCGTTATTATCATGCTGCTAACAAGACTACGCCACTAACAGAACCACACTACTAATAGTGCCATGCTAACAGAACTACACTGCTAACAGTAGCTACCATGCTGCTAATAGTGCCATGCTAACAGAACTACACTGCTAACAGTAGCTACCATGCTGCTAATAGTGCCATGCTAACAGAAC
>NC_056520.1:10816841-10817075 GCF_014905685.2 Nematolebias whitei | reverse complement strand
TGCTAACAGTAGCTACCATGCTGCTAATAGTGCCATGCTAACAGAACCACACTACTAATAGTGCCATGCTGCTAACAGTAGCTACCATGCTGCTAATAGTGCCATGCTGCTAACAATAGCTACCATGCTACTAATAGTGCCAGGCTGCTAACAGAACTACACTGCTAACAGTAGCTACTATGCTGCCAATAGTGCCATGCTGCTAACAATAGCTACCATGCTGCTAATAGTGCC
>NC_056520.1:10816551-10816831 GCF_014905685.2 Nematolebias whitei | reverse complement strand
AATAGTGCCATGCTGCTAACAATAGCTACCATGCTGCTAATAGTGCCATGCTGCTAACAATAGCTACCATGCTACTAATAGTGCCAGGCTGCTAACAGAACTACACTGCTAACAGTAGCTACTATGCTGCCAATAGTGCCATGCTGCTAACAATAGCTACCATGCTGCTAATAGTACCATGCTGCTAACAATAGCTACCATGCTGCTAATAGTGCCATGCTGCTAACAATAAGTACCATGCTACTAATAGTGCCAGGCTGCTAACAGAACTACACTGCTA
>NC_056520.1:10814945-10816541 GCF_014905685.2 Nematolebias whitei | reverse complement strand
CTGCTAATAGTGCCATGCTGCTAACAATAGCTACCATGCTACTAATAATGCCAGGCTGCTAACAGAACTACACTGCTAACAGTAGCTACTATGCTGCTCATAGTGCCATGCTGCTAACAATAGTGTAGTGAACCTGATCTGAACCTGATCTGACCTCAAATCTTGATCAGATGAACAGAGACTGTTGTTTCGTTTATCTGCATCCAGAAATACAGTTTGGGCCATTTGGTGACTTTCTTTCTTGAATTAATCAAGCAGAAAAGACAATTCTCTATGATCATCACTGTTTTACAAATGTTTGATAATCAAATTGTGTTAGTTCACTCAATGTTACAGGTTGAAGAGAACTACTCATTTTTATTTTACATAAACAGTAAGTAATGATTTTTATTCCTCATTTAAAGAAGAAATCAGGTTAATATGCATTTCTTGATTTTCTGTCTGAAATGAGCCAAGTTTTGTAAGTATGTTAAAGGTCGGTTTCGGTCAACTAAAATGTTTACCGAGGAAAAATGTCATGTTTAAACTTTTTCAGAAGATAATAAGAGGGAGACTCCACGAAGTCTGGTTTTTCTGCAATTATCTTTCTGTTAGTTGTTGAACAATCTCATTCTCTGACCTCGACTTATGATAACATCTTACATCACAAACCACACCTTTTCCTGGTCCATAGACCAATCAAAAGCTCTCAAATGACCCGGAAGTCGACCCATTTAAAATGTGGCAACTTCCCAGTTCACTAGGAGTTGCAAGAGTCCGAGGGTCCAAGAGTCTCAGAGTGATGGAGGTTCTGAAGAAGTTCTAGAGTCTGAGAGTTCTGAAGGCTGAAGGAGAAAACTCTGATGTCCGATGGAGAAAGTCTGATGTCTGAAGCCCAGAGTGCTTCCGTTGGAATACAGAACGCAGTGACGATGTTGGGATTATAATTTCTGTTTGAACACCACGCACGACTCTCGAAGGATTTCAGCTGCTCAACGGAGACGCTGAAAGAGTCTGAAGGATTCTATACCGAGCTGATTTCATCGTCAACCAGGTAACGATCTACTTCAACCGAGCGTACCGTCGCAAGCTGAGATCTGATGGAGCGTGCACGTTCTGGTCATAACAGATTAATTCCCTCACATATCTCTCTGTAAGATAAATCTCCATTTCCATCTTAAACTCTGCTTTCTCCTAAAATCAGTACAGATATTTAGAAATATCTGAAGCTAAGTCCTCAATCACCGCCGTGTGATTGAAGCCCATTTTTGTGAAACTTGTCTGTTATTATTTTCATATTTTGCCAAATTAATGTAAATGTTTGATGTTAAACTTTGATTCTGAAAATAAATGACCGCATTCATTTGATGGGTCAAAGATAAATGACGTCTCTCGTTACATTTCTGTTAAAATTCAATGCACGACATTTACACAGTCAGAAAGATGAGGAACTCGTGAAAAAGTATGAATATATTTCCCTATATTGTCATACTACAATAGCTACCATGCTACTAATAGTGCCAGGCTGCTAACAGAACTACACTGCTAACAGTAGCTATCATGCTGCTAGTAGTGCCATGCTGCTAACAATAGCTACCATGCTACTAATAATGCCAG
>NC_056520.1:10785062-10814935 GCF_014905685.2 Nematolebias whitei | reverse complement strand
CTGCTAATAGTGCCATGCTGCTAACAATAGCTACCATGCTACTAATAATGCCAGGCTGCTAACAGAACTACACTGCTAACAGTACTATGATGTTCGACAAGCAAAGACCTTGCATAACCTTGATATGTGATGTTGACTTTGAAGATGCAGTAATGAAAAAAAATATGGGACAAGCTGAGTAGTGGCGGTAGAAATTTGTATGAAACAGGCCTGTCGCGATAAACAATAAATCAATTAATCGCATAATAAATGAAAATTATCGAGCTCCTTTTCATTTACCGGCTTTATCGTTTCTTCATGTCTCTCTCTCTCTACTGGACACGGCTCAACTCCGGTGCTCTTCACTGACCCCTCCCTTTCTCTTTAAAATCTGTTTTAACTGTCCAAAATCCTGTTTTTGCATAGTTAAAAACAGCTAAGCTACAAGCTAAGCTAACAGGCCAACCTCGGGGGAAAAAAAACCTCCGTCTCGTCGAGCTCAAAAATTCACGGTTGAAACCCGTGCCTTCGTGTAAAAAAGTAGTTTTTCTCTGCAAAAAGAAGCTGAGAACTTGTTTACTGATTTTTTTATTTAAAGCTTTGTGTGAAAAATGCTATGAAAAAGAGGTAAAATTACAGAGTGTCCGCCATGTCAGCCCATGTCACGTCAAGGGCCCTCCTTCCCATTTTTCTTAGACGCTGCTCAACGATCCATCCTTTGGTTCAAACTGTCTTATACTGCCATCAGGTGGTCAAAAATGGTACTACACTCCAAACAAATCAACATTTCTTCTAAAATTTGACATTTTTGTTAAATTTCAAACATTATTATTGTTTACCGTAATAATTTCTGAGAATTAATCACTCAGCTAAATTTGTTATTGTGACAGGCCTAGTATAAAATTTTGTTAAATTATCTTAAGCAATCAGAAGATTTAGGCGGGACAAGATAAAGTTTTTGGACAGACGGAGAATATTCCATATGTCCATTTTCGACGAGCGTATAAAAAGGTTGAAGAGGAAATTCAACGTTTTCATCCAGGCTGGACAGACTTCTGTGTTTTTCTATCTTCCGGTGATGAATTTGCAACCATTAAAAAAGCTCTCTCCATCTATTAAGATACTTCCTCTTCACTTTTACACAGAACCCAAAGTAAAAATGGCTGGAACATCCATTTAGGTAAGGCTTTCAGATTTGCACACAGAATCTACACATGAATGGAAATTTTTGACCAACTCTTGCCTGTGTCGGGGAAAAGACAAGGAAGCATTCTTCTGTCTGACCACCGTGGAGCTCTACAACACTCAGACCTGGTTCTCTTTTCGCTTCTGAAAAAAAGCACAGAAAACTCCTAACAAACCAGGTTGTATTCACAACGTACAGCTAAGTTTCACATGTTCTTTCTCATCTTAAGTTCTCAGTTTTATGCTGTATTTGCAGAACCTCTTTTCATTCAATCTGTATTTATAGTGCGCTTTAACAAACTAGACGCTACGGTGTTTTACATACTTGTGCAGGGCTGAGAAAACTGCAAGGAGAAGTCTTCGTACTCTGACAGATCGAAAGTGACTCGGGCCGCAGCCGACGAGCGATTTGTTAGAGTGAATGGAATACTTTGATGAGAACCGGTATGGACTCCATTGAACTGAAAAAGAGACTGAAAAGAGAAATAGTGCAAGTAGATTTAGACAAACAACCACTTTATTTTCAGTAAATCAAAGTCCATGCAATCATTAAGAGAACGTGTGCTAAATATTTCAATAACTAAGTCATAAAAAGCTGAAAATCCTTCAATTGGCATGTCCAAAAAAAAAAAAGAAAAAAAAAAAGAAAATCCTCCTTTCTTTCTGATCTCCACCTGAGAATATCTGTATGCAGATCAACCACCTCCAACGCCCTCAAAATGCCCATAAATATTAAACTCAAAACACCTCATGAATGCTGATGCTCTAAAATGAGGCAGATGAAAAGTGGCTCTTTACGGTGAATCGCAGCACCGGCTGTGGGAAACAAGACAAGGAGTTGGTGTTTATGAATACTGAGGCAATTACTAACCAAGAAAATCCTTACAACCCCTGAACATTTACAGTATGTTGTTCTTCTATCCAACACCAATGGATCTGTTACAGTTGGAGAAATAATGATTCTCCAGAAACTTTAAATCCTTTATCTTTCTTAAGCATCATATGGTATCATGAGTCTTTAGGTCCCTACAGATTTTCCAAAGAACTGAAGACTGGACACGGCAAGGCCTCTATGATCCTAATGTTTCTTCTTTAGTCACTCCTTTGTTGCCTTGATGATAGGTTTTGGGCCATTGCCATGCTTTCATGACCTATCTTCAGCTTTCTGGCTGAGGATTGAAGGTAGATAGATCCATGTTTTGGCTCTTTGATGTAGCTGTGGAAGAGAACCTGCAGAGGTGCAAGTACGTACTTGAAAGAAGAGGAATGAAAGTCAGACGTAGTAAGACAAAGGTGCAGGACTTCTGAGTACTTGGGGTCCACTGTCCAGGAGAATGGGGAATGTGGAAAAGAAAAGGTCAAAAGAAAAGGTTTCCAAGACAGTGGTGAGAACAGCTATGTTGTATGGTATAAGCGCTTTGAGTATCTTGATAGGATAGAAAGGTGCTACATAAGTACATTCCATTTACCATTTATGGTCTGGACACAGGCAGCATGGTGGCGCAACTGGTAGAGCTGCTGCCTCTCAGCGAGCAGGTCCTTGGTTCAAACCCCGGTCCAGGGGCCTTTCTGGGTAGAGTTTGCATGTTCTCTCCGTGCATGCGTGGGTTTTCTCCGGGTACTCTGGTTTCCTCCCACAGACCAAAAACATGCATGTTAGGCTGATTGGTAACTCTAAATTGTCACTAGGTTTGAGTGAGAGAGTGAATGGTTGTTTGTCTCGTTTGTCTCTATGTGGCCCTGTGATTGACTTGCGACCTGTCCAGGGTGTACCCCGCCCCTCGCACAGTGATTGCTGGACATGGGCACCGGCGACCCCCGTGACCCAAAATGGAATAAGCGGTTAAAGATAATGGATGGATGGATGGTCTGGACACCGTGGCATTAACAAAAAGACAGGAGAAATAACAAAGTAACAGAAATTAAGATGTTGATGTTCTCCTTAGGCATGACAAGGATGGATAAGATTAGCAATGCGATCATCAGAGGTACAGCACAGGTTGAACAACTGGGAGATAAAGTTAGAGAGACCAGACTGAGATGGTTTGGACATGTCCAAAGGAGGGACAGTGGGTATATTGGGAGAACAATGTTAGAAATGCAGCTGCCAGGAAAAAGGCAAAGAGGAGATGTATGGATGCAGTTAGAAAGGACATGTTGGAGTGAGGTGGAGAAGAATGTCTCGCTGTGGCAATCACTAAAGAAGGAACAGCCGAATGAAGAAGAATGTCTTGAAGCTCTCCTTTCCTTTAGGCAGAACAGCCACAAACCATGCTTCAATTCCATGCTTGACTACAGAGAAGGAGTTTTTGGGTCATACTAAGCATTTTTCTTCCCCCAGTTTGACGTCAGAGCTGGATTTTGACCTTTACGTTTTCTTCTGAGCCTTCCCCGAACCAATCAGATGTTCATAAGCAAATGATGTATACGACCTTGAACCTGGGCTTTCTTTAGTAGGGGGACCGTTCATTAAAGCGTTTCATCTAACTAATGATGGTCTTGGTGACTGTTGTCCCAACTGCCTTTAGATCTTTAACAAGCTCCTCCCATATGTTTGTGGGCTCATCTCTCACCTTTCTCTTACCTTTGTTTCTCACTTGCCCTCGAACAAGTCGGATGCTTTTCTTCCCTCTCCCGCCTTCCTCCTGCTTTTGCTTTTTATTCTGTATATCAGAGCCTTTCTTTACGCATCTTCCGAATCGTAAATTAATTATTATAGATCTCATCAGCTGGTCTCTCAATGCAATTAATAAAAAAAATTTCAAGAGACAGGGTACTGGAGAGCCCTCATGCCCGGACGAACGCACGCAGCTGGATATGTCATGGATAAAACGTGTACGAATTGGATTTATGATAACAGGGTTTCTACTTTTTGGAATTGGCGGATACCTAGGATATCGACAAAGTAGGAAGACGTCGGCAGCAGTTTCGACCATAGTAAAGCTGCCAACCTCTTGGATTCGCCATTGAGAGTTCCAGCAGAACTGAAGGTAGACAGGAACCAGAGTCTGCCTGCCCAAACAATTGTTGTTTAACTGAATCTGGCCTCCCCGCTCTGCCTTGAAGGCCAACTTAACTCAAATTGCTCCTGGTGGATATGTAAATGAAGAAGCTCTGCTCTGTCCACCCCACCCATCTCTCGAGAACTTCTGTGACTGCTTATCAGAGCTGTACAGGCTGAGAGACACTAACATCTTATCAGGACTATGGAAACTATCTGGAAGTGCTCATGGACGCATCTCACCGTCTTGTCGTCCACGCATATGTGTTGTGTCTAGCCACGTTGCTTGCTGTGGTAGTTTTTTGATACTTTAAACTGTGCCCTGTCAAGGACACGGTGTGAGAGATAATTTTTTTATACCTCTCTCTCCTTACGTTGTCTTCCCCTTTTCTAGCTAAGCAACAAGGGCAGCGCTTCTCAGAAGCTACAGCCCCTGTGCTCTTCCATCCATCTTTAGGACGGCTGTACGGAACGTATTTTTGCTGTATTTAACTGTGCAATGACAATAAAGTTTACTCTGATTCTGATTTCTCGTTATCATCCTCCAATCAGGAGGCAAGATCTTGCATGGAGCTCCAGACTGAGGGCGACTTGTGGTCATTTTCTACCATTTCCATCTATTCACACCAAACTTCTTGCTGATGGTCTTGTAGTCCAGATCCTAACCTTTGTTCCTCAGAACTTCCCTTTTTGCACCACCAAAAAAGATGTGCTCCCCAACATGTGAAGCAAACCCTACTTTAACTTTGCTATTTACATTTTCCAGGATCCATAAATAAGAAAAAAAGTGGATTTTATTAGGCTTAGGTAGTGTGCACTTTTGAACGTAAAACACCAATAAAATTTGTAGGGTTTAAACGTGCAGATTTGTCTTTCGTTTGTTGAAGATTAAATAATGGCACCTGTAAATTATTTGAGGTTTTATATCTAACTCTATTAACAATTTGAGTTAATTATTGGTTTCCTGCTAGTCTCTTCTTATTAAAGTATTTGTCTTCACATGCTAATCGTCGCCTTAGGTCACTTCTTGAGTAACTCCGAACACAGACCCTCACCACACTGATGTCTACATTAGGAGGCTCCACAGATCCAGCCACTCTGAGCTCGATGGATTTCATGTTCCTCAGAGCAATCTGTAACACACAGAATTTTTCATTTACACAACAATATAACTTTATTTATAAAGCACTTTAAAAACAACATCACTGACCAAAGTGTTATACATTGATAACACAAAAACTCAAACATAAAAACTAGAGAAATCGCATTTCCTGCGAAAATACAGTGTGAATGCTTATTGCAGAAGAACTTGCTGAAAAACAGCTAAAATTGCTTAGAAAAACATGCTAAAATGTAACTGAAATGTAGGAACAAACCATTAGTGGAAGAAAGCAGAAAGAACATGTTTGCAGAATTAGCTTTAAATAAGCAGAAATGAGCACAAAATTTCGGAAATTAGCTAAAAAGGCTGAAATTGGCAGAAAATAGCTGAAAAATAGCTGAAACGGTAGAAAGGTTAAATTACCAGAAGGAAGCAAAAAGAGCTCAAATGAGCTCAAAAATGTGGAATTAGCTGAAAAAGCTAAACTTAGCATAAAACAGCTCAATGGTAGCTGAAATTGCAGAAAAAAACTGAAACTTGTAGAAATAAGCTGAAAGGAGCGTAACAAGTTGAAATTAGCAGAAAGAAGTAAGAAGAAGCACAAAAATGTTGTAGTTAGCAGAAAGAATTAGAAAGGAGCTCAAAACGGCTGAAAAAAAAGCTGAAATTAGCTGAAAAAAGGTTTAAATTTGCACAAGGAAGCTGAAAGAAGCTGAACCAGAACAAAATGTTAAAGGAGCAGTAAAAGGTTGTGAACAGATCTAAATACGTGAAGGATGTAAAATGAGCTCAATTCTTTTTCTATGAGAAAAAAATGTTAGAAAAGGCTAAATATTTCAAAAAGCTAAAGTTGCACCAAGACCAAAAATCATAGCACCCTTCTCCTCAAGGAGCTGAACGTTTTGATCTATGATTTGTTGAAATAGCACAAAAATTGCGGAACGAGAAAGATTCCAGAAAACGTACAGAAGAAAACTGGATCACAATAGTGTGAATGCTTCATAAACATTCACACAATCAAATAAAAAAAGAAACACCTTCATGGAAACAAAACTTTAAAGTCTACTCTTTTGTCTCTCTTTCACCTTGATCTTGGCATCAAATCGGAGGACACGGTCTGGGCTGAAGTGGATGTTAATGGGTGCCATCCCCTTGCATGGTACCACGCCTTCACATGGACTCAGCACCATGCCTGGCACAGGGGACACTTCTAGAACCTGCCTCAAACAGAGAGTTTACTGTTAATCAGACATTAACGGTGAGTATCAACAACATAGCTGAACCCCTCTCGCCCCATGTGAAGAAGAGCAGTGTAAACAATGGCCTCACTAGACTGAATCTGAGCTTGTATATCTGTGAAGGGTATTTTCCCATTTTCTGTTTAACTGTAAGCTACATTCAGACCTTGGTATCGCAATGGGAGAAGTAAATATTTGGTTTTCAACTGAATTTTTTTAATTGAAAAAAATAAGAACACCTCTAACATCTATGGTAGTTTAATTCTAATGGAGTTAGAATATTAACAAAACAAGAATTTAATTCAAGTAGAACATGACTTAGTACGAGGTGGAGAAACATTTTGTTGGCAGCACATCTGCAAGATGTTTCATGGTCACCTAGTCATAAGGGACTTTGACCCACTTCTTTTTACAGGAACCCAAAACTTTTCATCTTTCTTGGCTGCTGCTCGGCAACTCAATCCACAGGATAAAGGATTGAAGACGGGGAATAAGCTGAGCCACTCCATGACGTTAATGCGCTTCTTTTTTTTAACCACTTCTCTTTGCCCAGCTTACTGGCCCCTCAATGCAACGAAGTCATCTTGAAACCTCAGCAGAAAAATAACCCCAGAGCATAATGTTTCCACCTCTGTGCTTGGCTGTTGTGATGACAATCCTCAGGTCGTACTTAGCGTTTTTTTTCTGCCAAACACAGCAGGTTAGGTTGATGTCAAAGAGCTCCATTTTGGTCTCTTTGGTCTACAGTAACTTCTCTAAATTACTTCAATGTTCACTGACAAACAGTGTTAAGACGGGTTTGGACATGTGTCCACTGACTGTGGTCCATCTGCCTTCAGACAGGAAGGCAAGTTCCTCAATGGGCTGCGACTAGTTGACAAACAACACTCATAAGATAAGTCTCAAAACTGTGTTGCGATCTTCTCCATTTCCATGCTTCAGCCACAGAGATGTAAAGTCCTGTTGCTTGAGTTTTGGACAGGTTCTAAAAAATTGTTCAACAACATTTCTCTCAAAAAAGCCATTGTGGGCATTTCGATGGCACTACAGTTGTATTTTCACATCTTGTAGGAGATATCCTCTGACAGAAAACATCCAAGGAAAATATCCAGGTCTTAACGCCAAACTTATGATGAATAATAATTATTGTAAATCTGCTTACTTTCATTTCTAAAGTGTACTCCTCCAGAGTGAACCATATGCTTAAGGGGAGCTGCCAAGATGGGTATAAAAAAGCCAAGGTGCGTATGATGTGATTGGAAGTGGATAGAATATCGTGCATGGCTAAAAATGCATGTCTTTAAGTTGAGAAAATTATGATTTTCAGAAACTAGACACTCGAAACACAGCCCAGTCAGAAGCGGAAAACGTGCCTATTTTATTACCATTTCCTCACAGTTTGGAGTTGCCAACTAGTGAAAGTGCTATGTATTGTCATCATCGTGTGTTCCCCTACAGTAAAACGAGATAAACCCAAGAAGTGTGGGAATTAAAGCTATTCAAGCATCCGGAGAGTAGTTGGAGATTAGATGTCTTGCTCAAAAACACCAATTGGGGAATGGTGGGGAACTGAGCCTGCGACTTTCCAATCCAAAGTCAGCTTCTCGGTCTTATCTTTACCAAGTTGTGGACAGATGGGCTTTGAGATCAAAAGTGTCTCAGATTAATTACTCACTGATTATACTGTAATCTATGTGCTACACGTCTACGTCTGAGGAAGCCAAAGTACTGTCTGGCTCATAGGTGTCCAAGGGTTATTTCACTTGATAATTTACAGTGTCTCACTTTTAAGTATTGTACTTCTGGATTTACTTGATATTCTCTCTCTTTCTATTAAAAATGAGTGTTTGTGTGTCTTTTGAGTGAAGACCTGATAATAGGCATGATTCTGTCCACTGTTACGTAAAACAGCTGTCCTGGTGGAAGTTATGTTGAGAGGCACAGATTCAAACGTGATTCGTTTCTCCGTTAGCTGGATGGTAGTGGTTCCAACCTGAGAGGAAGACAGCGGGGAAAAAGAAAGTATCTTAGTTCATCTTGATATAAAACTTCTATTTGATGAAGCTCAATCCTAGTTGAAGTTATCCCCAAATCTCCTGTCTGCATTAACTATGAGACCAGTCGGGCTTTTTTGACATTTTGGAATGACGAACTACTGGTACATTCAATCTTCTCATAAAAAAAAACATATTTTGCAAACTTCATTACCATCCTAATAGTTTATTTCTTTAGATTTAATTGTAGTTATTGTATAAGTTTATACAACCTCAGTCAGAGGTTTACAATGAGTTTTACATCACTGCAGACTGAAGGAGCTTCCTGCAACTTCAAGTTCGACTGAAATTTACAGCTGTCCATATGGGCAAACCAAATTGTGGGAGTTCCTGTTTTTCCTGCTGCTCTGAGGACACTAGATGGCGCCAACATTCCCACACCTGAAGATAACCTCCTTAACGAGGCGCCAGGAGTATAAAAAGCAGTAGATGACTTCTCCTCGCTGCTGGAGCATTACTTGCCTCTAGTAGTCGTGCTTCTAGTCCTTTTGTATTCCATGATCCTTGAGAAAGACTTACCTGTGTTCATTTTGCTATTTACAGTATCTCTCCTTGTGAAATACCACCTGGACTTCTTTGAAGAATCCCTGGAAATCTTTTTTGTTTCTTCAGCTACCTTCCTCACCTTCCAACCACACGCCCTACAACACAACCTACAACATAGATCTGAAATCTAACAACATATCTTCTAACTCATCTCCATACTCCTCAGGGTTCCTAATGTGCTTTATTATCCAATGTAAATAAAACCACTTTAAATTTATTCTCTGTCTTGAAGTTTTGTTCACTCCTCAGTCCTTGTTTCTGGGTATTCAGTTAACCATAACGCAAATGTCTTCTGAAGACAACTTTTATGGGCAGACGAGACAAAGGTCGAACTACAATAACAAGAAGTTTGTTAGAGCAGAACACTATACCAACTGTCAAGCATGGTAATGGTATCATCATGCTGACTGGACTTGTGCTTTTAATAAAGTGAATGGAACAACTAATGAGGACTACCTCTATATATGACAGTGAATAATCATTGCAATAGGTAAGTAGAGTATATGCTCCCTCCAAATGCCATACCTTGCAGAAAACTCTAAAGTTACTTTCATTTGATTCAAAACACAAGTAACATGTCTCTGAAGATAAATATAATGATTGATTCAGGGCTTTTTTTGGTTTCCTTTCTTGCTTTTTATCCAGTAGAGACTCCATTTGAATATCTTGCACCAAATACTTTATGGTTTACTTGCATTCCCTGTTCAGTCCAGAAAAACACTAAAAACATTGACAGTTAAAATCCCTCAGCGCTAGGGGACATCGGTGTATCCCTTCTATATATTAGGAATGTGCGATATATACGGTACACAGTAGAAACGATAGACATTTAGCCTATGACAGAGATCTGTATTCTACCGGCTAACCGCAGTAATGCTGTGTCTGATGTAAAATCAGAGTTGTCAGATTTAATCGTTACTTTTTTTAGTTGAACTATGTGTAAGTGGTGTTAAAGTCCTTTCTTCGAGAGATAAGTAGCAAAGCTACAAGCTAACTACAGCTGGCTTGCCGTACTCGTATTCGGATGCATGCACAAAACGCTGTGTTCCGTCGAAAGTTGTTTTTTGTTTGTCATAAAACTCATCAGGACTCTGTACCACAGAGCAGACAGCGTCCAAGCTACCTGGACCTTTTATTTATAGTTCCAACACATTATTTCTGACACTTCATGCTGTAGTGGACTAAGCCTACGTCGAAACCCAGTCTAAGGTCAAAACTCTTGACCTTTAGAACCTTGTGGGACAGAAGCTGTCATTTCATGTATTTGACTCCATAAATACAGGTTCACCCATCCTGAGACTTTCTTTCTTGAAGATTCAAGTGAAAAGAACACTCTCTTTTTATTATCATTACTATCTTACAAATGTTGATAATCAAAGTGTCTTAGTTCAAACCATTTTAGATGTTGCAGTGAACTAATCAATTTTATTAACTGAGTAATGATTTTATTCTCATGTTAAAAGCTGTGCAGAGTAATTATGCATTTTTCTGATTTCTGCTTTTGAATGAGCAAGTGTGTGCGTTTACAAGGTTACAGTCAAACGAAAAACAAGTTGTTATGTTAAAACTGTCATGTTTTAGAATCCTCTCAGACGTAAATAGAGATGTTTTGCACCTGTTTCTTAAGGCACGCCAAAACAGAACCCTCTCGGTCTGTGAGAACATTTCTGAACTGTCTCATAACAATTCTCGCTGTCTCTAACCTCTTACGTCACAAAAACACACCCCTTCTGGTCGTTTCTGACCAATGAAAAATCCCAAAAAGTGAACCGGGAAAGAGCCTTTAAAATGTCAGTACTTCCTGGTCTACACAGACTGACAGGGACACGGAGAGACTCACAGGTACTCACAGAGAGACTCAGAGACTCACGGAGTTACAGAGTTGGAGAGTTGTCAGACTTCAAGAGTTCTGTTGGAGTTCCTGACATGACAGCAAAGCTCTTCCGAGTTCCATGGGATTATAACATTTTCCACTGAGGTGAATGTGTGTCGAACAGAGCCTCGCCACTACTTCTGACGGGCAACAGCCATTCTAAGGAGACGCTGGACCGGTAGCGTTAACGGAACACCATATCTGCTGATTATCATCAGAGAGGTAATGGGTCAAGTTTCCTACCAAGCGTACCGAGGCGAGCTGGGCTTCTGATGGAGAGTGTCGGTTCTGGAAAACACTTAATTTCCCTCACACACCATCCTTTACTCCCTCTAAACTTCTTTCCATCTTTAAACTTTCCTATGAAGTAGAAATTCTCCCAGATATTTAGAAATGTCTGTGTAAAGTGCTTATTCACATCCGTGTGGGTAAAAGATCATAGTTGTACAGTTATAAATGTCTGTTGGTGCAGCAACGGAGAAATCATGGCCGTATGATTTTTCTGATTGATTGCTTTGTTGTTATTTTCATAATTTGCCAAATTAATGTACATGTTTGATGTTAAATTTGATTCTGTAAATAAATGACCGCATTCATTTTGATGGGTCAAATTTAAATGACGTCTCACGTTTGCATTTCCTTAAATTCAATGCACGTTTTATTCAGTCCAGAAAAATGAGGAATCCGCGTTAAATGATGAATATA
Organism: Nematolebias whitei; assembly: GCF_014905685.2. Classification (NCBI taxonomy): domain Eukaryota; kingdom Metazoa; phylum Chordata; class Actinopteri; order Cyprinodontiformes; family Rivulidae; genus Nematolebias; species Nematolebias whitei. Next base: position 10,803,252 of record NC_056520.1, on the reverse strand, counting down.
TCCCAGCATCTGTTCATCTACAATGCTTCGTTGACTCAAATTTCTAGATTAGTTTTAAACAAATTACAGTCTAGGGATACAATTTATTGGTGGATGCTTGGCCACTGCAGCCGGCAGTGTCTCCTCAACATAGGAATGACTGAGCGTTGCATGTACAGGCAGTATAACTAATTATTCCTACAAAATAAAGTTTTTAGAATATACAAACTATGTAAAGCTAAATCATATAAAGAATTTGTCCTGCTCAGAGGGACGAACCTTAGCAACGCAGTGCAAGCGCTGAGTGTTGCCTTCGAGGACACAGAGGTCAAAGTCTCCCTCTGAAGGGGAGGAGAAGGAGGGAAACCACACCACCTCACAGTCCAGCTCCTTGAACGGCTCCACTGTCCCTGTAGAGACGAAGCGGCGTCAGAATTAGCCCAAATCCAATCCTGCATATCTGTTCATTAAGCACACGTCACTGCCATTAAAGATAATAGACATCGCTTATCGATGAATGATTTCTGCTGAAAGCTGCTGAAGATGAAACCAGCTGAAAAGGTTTCTGAACTGTTGATGCTAATGGAATCTGAACAGCTGACAAAGAGCTGGAATTAACTGGAAAGTAGATTTTAAAAGAAAGCTGATATCAGCAGAAAAGTCAAGGAAAAGAGCATAAAAATTATTACTGAAATTTCAAATGCTCAGTAATCCAGGTAAAAAAAAAATCCAACATGGTTCAGTCAGGTCATCTGGACGGTTTCTTTTTTTGTTGAGACATTTCATCCTTCATCCAAAGGATTTCGTCAGTCCGAGGAGCCACAAACAAACTCAGTCCCACAAGTAGCGCACTCACATAACGGACCAACCAGTTTGCTGGTTACACTATGGGAAAGTGTGTTTTGAACCACTTTGGCTACGGCTGCCTCAGAGGAGTCAACGGGGGAGAGGGCGGGCCCCAGAAACCATCTTATCACCACCAAACTGGTTGGTCAACTATGTTAGTGTGCTGCTTGTGGGACTGAGTTTGCTGTGGTTCCTCGGACTGATGAAGTCCTTTGGATGAAGGACGAAACGTGAACAAAAAAAAAAAGAAACCATCCAGATGACCTGACTGAACGATGTTGGATTATTGAAATTATTAGAAAGAAGCACAAAAGGTAGAAATGTGCAAAAAATTAAAAAAAAAGAAGGGATACAATTAGCAGAAAAAGACTAAAAGGATCTGAAAGAAGCCGAAATTAGCAGAGATGAAGAAAAAGCAAAAACAAAAGCTGAAATGAGTGGTGAATGATTTTAAACAGTAGAAAGGGTTTGAAGGATGTGGAGATCCATTAATTCAATGTAAACAAAACCCTAAATAAATAACACGGCCAAAAAAAGGCTACGTTTAAAAAAATAAAATCTGCAGATATACCAAGACATAGCAGGAATGACCTTAATGAGCTGAACGTTTTGATTTAACAGCACTACAATTGCAGAACGAGTTGCGTTAAACAACATGTGGAAGAAAAACGAATCCCAATAGTTTGAATGCTTGTTAAGCATTCACACAAAGAGGTTGGGATGTTATTGAGAGCAAGAAATTCCAGGCCAGGTCCACTAATGCAGTGGTCCCAACCCTAGTCCTTGAGGAACACCGTCCTGCATGTTTTACTTGATTCCCTGCTTTGACGTGCCTGATTTGAATGAATGGGTGATTAACAGGCGCTTCGGCAGAACTTGAGGAAGTAATTAAATCACTGAATCTGGCATGTTGGAGCAGGAAAAAACTGAAACATGCGGGGTGGTGTTCCTCAGGGACCAGGGTTGGGAGGCCTGCTATGAATGCTAAAATTGAGCCACATTTGCACCTGAGGCTGGTCGAACAGAGAAGGGGAACTCCCTCTCGGTGGCAGCTGGTTGCCAGGTGAAGTCCACTGCACAGTTGCAGTGGTTTCGAAGGCTCACTGAGCTCCGGTATCCTGACGCAGCCAGCATGTTGGGAGTGGGCCGGAACACCAGCAGCTCTGTGGACATCTCCAGAGCCATGGGAGTGACCTGTGCCCGGACCAGTACCTGACCAGGATGCTGCTGGTTCACACTGTAGGACAAGGAGCTGGGGAAAGAAATACGTATAAACTTGTATCTTATACAGATATGGACAAAGAAAAGTCTACCTCCATTTTTATGACATTTGGATTTAACCTCAAGTGTTACACTGTGTCATTATTTAATTAAAAAAATAAATAAAACAAATGAGGTCAAAGTGATAAAACTGTGTGGAAAAAACTGGATCCATCCATGATCCAGTAACTTCAAGAACCTCCTTTAAGCAGTAAATCTAAGCAGAACTTTTACAGGGTTTCATGTGGTTGTGGAGTAATTTTGGCCCACTCTTCTTTCCAGTGTTGCTTCAGTTCTTCAGGGTGTGCAGATGTTTCTTTCTGTTCAGCTCTCTGATCCCACCACTGCATTTCAATCAGGGTGAAGTTCTGGACTTTGACAGCGCCGTTACAGCACGTTGATTATATTATATTTGATTTTACTGAGCCACTCTGTTGTAGAGTAGCTGCTGTGTTTGGGATCATTGTTCTGTTGCTTCATGACCAGATATTATACAGAAGATCTCACGTTTGACCGCAAGGTGCCCAGATCACCAGTCCTCCACCACCGTGCTGACAACTGGGAGGTGTTTCCGCAGATATGCTATTTGATAAATATACCGCACTGCATGATGGGCAAACTTTTCTATTTACTGTGTTTTCCAGAGTATAAGTCGCATCAGTCAAAAAAAACATACCGTATTTTCCGCTGTACCCGTCGCTCCACCCTATATTATGCGTCACCGCTGACAACCTGGAAATGTGGGCCGGTGTTGTGCCAAAAATTGATGGGTTGCCAAATGGCGGGCGCGGGAGCATTCACAGGAGGACTTTAACAAGATTAACACTTAAAAACAATTATTTGTTTGCTGGAAATTATAGTAAAGGTGTCTCAGTTTAACTTTTGCTTAATAAAAGGGCGTTAACGGTCTGTTTAACAGCTGTATTTCAAAAGTATTCGCTGCCTCGTGCCTTGGGAGCACACAGAGGTAGGAAAAAAAAGGAAGGAGGAACGCTGCTCGTTTCTTCGAAATTTAACAAGAAAAGCACCTAAAACAATTATTTGTTTGCTCGAAATTACAGCAAATGTGTGTCTCGGTTGAACTTTAACTTAGTAAGTGCACTTTAATAGTCAAACTAGCTGAATTTCGTTGGGGTGGTGCAGCTGGTTTGACGGTTGCTATAAGCAGCGAGCAGAACGTGGGGGGGGCTAACTAAAGCCGATTGTGTCGTTAATAGCTGGTGAAGATTCTCAGTTATCCAGGACATGGTAAATTCAAAAAAGTTTAAGACAAAAATAATAAAGTAAAAAGTAAAGTATTCATCCTCGAGGACTCATGTACAAGAGAGACCTGTATAATAAATAAAGTCCAGCTGTTTTTGTCTGGAACTTTTCTGAATTTGTCATTACAGCCACGTTTACCTATTACATGCTACAACCACTCTGCTGCCATCTAGTGGCTGAAAATGGTACTGTTCTTTTTTTTTTCCCAGTCAGAATGAATGAAAATAGTCATATCTCAGCCAAAAATTGGTTTATAAATATGGGAAAAAAAATCCATAAATACATTGCTTCAGCCTATAAGTCACAGGGTATGTAAATGATGCAAAAAAATTGTGACTTATAAGCTGAAAAATACGATAATGAAGTCTTTCAGATGAAAGACGAAACATTTCTACATTTTTTTTCTTTGTTTTGTTTTTTGGAATGTCCAGAGGACCAGACTTAACTTTTTTACATCTTCCTCCTGCGCAAGCTCGTCCCCCTCCCCGTTCTCTCCTCCCCTCCCCATTTCATTGGTCCACCGTGACCTGTTCAGTAATTTCAATGGTCAGATTTTTTTAAACCTTTATTTATACAGGTAGTCTCATTGCGTCACAAGGTCGCACCCCTGAGACAGACATGTATTGGACAGCTATGTGAGCGCCTGGGTATGACGAGGTTAAATGTTTTGGCGGCATGAAGCTCGTTAGCACGTCAAAAAAATAAAAACCATAAATTAGCCGCAGCCTTGTATATATCGCCCGCGGTGTTCAAAGCGTGTGAAAAAAAGGAGCTGCTTATAGTTCGGAAATTACGGTAGTTCAGTGGTTCCCCTAGATCAGCTCCGTTGACGGGGTACTTGTGGTATATATATATATATATATATGTTTTTTTTTATTTACGAGGGGGTGTCTGTGTGCTCGCCTTGCTAGCTTAACGATACGTTGCTCCCAGTTTTTATTGACGATGGGGGGGCGGGGTAGCGGAGCAGAGAAGTATGACAGTAGCATTTTTGCTAGCGCGTTTGTATTGGGCCCTGAACTAGATCAATACCGACAGCTGTCAACGAGGGGAGTTTGGTAGACAGGGCGCTCGGTTCCATTGAAGGGGCGGGGCACCAGTAATGGTAGGGGAAACACTGTAGGACACCAATGATTGTGGAGGAAGAAGGCGGGACTCTGGATTTTACGGTGTCACCTTCAAAACATCAAAAGGAGGCAGAAATGTTTTGTCCGCCGTTCAAGTTGATAGTAAAGACCAGATGATTGCTATTAAACCCTGATACGTAAAGCCCCAGAACCGAAAGAGGGTGGACTTTCTGTCCTAACCTGCTGAAGGGACCCAGCCGGGTGCTCTCAAACGTCAGGGGGAAGCTGGTGTGAGTGCGAGGAGGCAGAACATATGAGAGCGGTGAGGAACTCTGCAGCTCGGGGCAGTCCACCTCCAGCTGCACCCAGACGCACGCCGGCAGACGGTTAATGAGCTGCAGCGTTTGAACGCACACCGACTCCACGCACACGCTGCCAAAGTCCACGAACGAGGGACCTGTTTGGGAAAGAACGAGAGTAATTGTTCTGGGTAGAATAAAATCTCAAACATTAATGTTGTGCAACTAAACACTAAAATCTGCGCTCCCTTGAATTTCACCTGGTCCAGACTTTTCAGAACAGTAAATAACAAACGGGATACTACATCTTGTTATAAACGCAGTTTATAAAAATATTAAACGACTTCATCAACAGGCTGAACTATTATAAGCAGTAAGCACAAAGTAATGAAAACCTTAGATTTAATTTGTGTTTATTTTATTATTTAACGTTTCAGAATGAAGAGCAGAAGAACAGTAATCCCACCAAATGCACAGAGATAGGTTTTTTTTTTTTTAAGTTCTTAAAGTTGGGGTCGGGATCCCTCTTTGGGTCACAGAACTCCAAGTTAGGGGTCTCAAAATGTAATTAAATGTAACTACACAAATTGTATTTCCTTTGAAAATCCAGTGTGAATGCTTATTGCAAAAGAACTTGCTGAAAAACAGCTGAAATCAGCTAAAACAGGCTGAAATGTAGCTGAAATGGAACAACAAGTCTAACTTAGTAGAAGAAAGCAGAAAGAACACGTTTGCTGAATTAGGTTTAAATAAGCAGAAATGAGCAAAAAATAGCTGAAAAGTTAAAAAGACGCTTAAACTATCAGAAGTGGAAAGATCTGAAATGAGCTAAATAATGTGCAAAGATCTAAAATTAGCGTAAAAACAGCTAAATTGCAGCTGAAATAGCAGAAGAAGCGGAAAGGAACAGAAAAAAAGCAGAAAGGAGCACAACAAGCTAAAATTAGCATAACGAAGTTAATTAGGCTGAAACTAGAGCTGTCATTTCTAACCTGAACCAGGCCCCGCCCGACCTGGACTTGGACCGGGCCGGTCCATAATAATGTGCGGGCCGGGTTGGTGTCAGGCTTTTGATTGTGTCAGCGGATGCGTGCAGTTGATGATCAAACTATATGGCAACATGGCTTGCCATATAATTCACCAGCCGCACACGGCCATTTGACTGCGCGCTGACTGGCCTTGAAAGAGGTAAAAAGTTCAGTTAAGCTTCAGGTGGACTACAGCCAGCGATCCATCAGCCCCAGTGGATGTTCATTCAGCTGCTGAATTCAGCAGACGTGCGTGGCCGATGACCCAAACAGGTGAGATCACAAAATATCTGACAGAGCAAGGTCTGTGTTTGAATAATGCAGAATGCAGGCAGAAGCAGGGGGAGCATTTAATGTGCTTTGAGGGCTCCTCAGCTCCGATCTTCTGCCCCTTTTATTCAGCCGCACACGTCCGCTGACCAGCAGTCAAAGCTTAAATAAATAAAAAAGTTGAGGGGGGGGGGGGGGGGGGGTTCAGGTTCGGACCTGTAATTACTGTTAATTTGTTGGATCGGCTGGGGTTCGGAAATGATAGCTACAGGCTGGGGTTGAGTCGGGTCATTTTTTTTGGACCCGAATGCAGAAACTAGCAGAAATTACCACGAAAAACTTCAGTTCATCTGAAAACAGCCAAAATTAGCTAAAAACTGCTAAAAAAGGTAGCTGAAGAGGTAGAACAAGCTTAAATTAGCAGAAGACAAGAGAAAGAACATTTTTGCCCAATTAGGTTGAAAGAAGCAGAAATGAGCACAAAAAAGTGAAAATTATCTGAAAAAAGCTGAAATTAGCAACAACAACAACAACAAAAAACAGCTGAAAAGTAGAAAGAAGCTTAAGTTACCAGAAGGAAGAGGAGAGAGCACATTTTTGCTGAATTAAGCTGAAAAAGGTTGAGACGAGTGCAAAAAATGTGGAATTTGCTGAAAACGCTAAAATTAGCATTAAAAACAGCTAAATAGTAGCTGAAATAGCAGAAAAAGCTGAAACTTGAAAAGATGAACAGAAAGGAGCATAACAAGGTGAAATTAGCAGAAATAAGTTAAGCTCAAAAATGATGTACAGTAGTTGCTTGATAACCATTCACATAAAAATAATTCCTACTGGTGTATTTTTTACTATAATAGTTAAAGAGATCAAAGCAGTAACCATCAATGGAAACCAGTAAAGAGTTCAGCCTCTTTATGTTGTCGTTATGCCCTTGTGTGTTTACTGTTTTAGAAGTATTTCTGGGGATTTTAAAAGATAAAATGTTTGTGCTTTTGATGTTTGTACTCAACAGAGACGACCACGTTCCATAAAATGGAGCTAGAACTTGTTGGCGTTTGTATTTTTGATTATTTCGACGATAAGAAGAAACGGTTTTGAAACATGAAAGTCCTACTTATGATGACTTGGTAGAGCTCCAAAGCGGTCAGAGTCCTGTGACAGTCTGCCACCTCCTGGCTGGTGGAGGGAACTGCTTTCACTACGTCGACAACCTGAGAAAGATCATATTCAGTAACACAAAACACCTTCAGGACTAACAAGTACGGCCTCTCTGGACCACCTTTGCTCTCACTTGATTCTTGCTTCTATGGCTGGTAGACGGGGAGTTCTCACTGATCTCCAGGTCGCTGATGTGGACCGTGGGTGGAACAAGACCTTGAGACGGAACAATTCCAATGTCCACATCGTCTTCCGCCTCCTCTTGTTGTCTAAAACAAATCAATACGTTTTAGTACGCTGAAACATGCTACGTTGACCCAACGCGAGCGTTAAAAGGTGTTCCTGGATGGTGTGCGATCTAAAACCAGCCAACCTGTCCCTCCTCTGGAGCCGTGTTCGTCTGAGCTGGTTGACGAAGTCCACGTAGATCTGGCGATGCCGTCGTCTCTGCTCTTCCTCTTCCTCGGTGAAAGCGTACACCTCGTCCGCGTATCGATCGCGAGCTACGTCGGTAAAGATCGTCCTAAGCGTTGAGAAAGTATACGAGAACGTGAGAAACTCTGCGTGAGCTTCATTCCGTCTTACGAGCTTTGAGTTGTTGATACTTTTTCACGATTTTCAGGAGTTTTGTTGAAACCTAGATTGCGTCTTGAAGCGTCCCATAGAAAGTAAGAGTGTATGACAACATCTACAGGCTCGTAAAATATCTAATGAACTACAATGTGGGGTTTTTTTTGTTTGGTTGTTACTTTGTGCCTGTAAACACATACATATGTAAATGAATAGTGTGAATGTTTAAGAAGCAGATCCATTTTTCTTCTGTACGTTTCTCTGCATTTTTCTCATCCCGCAGTTTTCAAACTATTAAATCAAAACGTTCGGCTCGTTCAGCAGAAGGGTGCTATGACTTTTGGTACTGGTGCATCATTAGCTTTTGTAAATATTTTAGCCTTTTCTGCCACTTTTTGTCTCATAGAAAATGAATTGAGCTCATTTTACATCCTTCAGATCTTTAGATCTGTTTACAACCTTTTACTGCTTTCGTTTAACCTCCTGAGACCCGGACTCGTGCACATGTGGATGCCAGGTTCTAAAGTCCAGTTTAAACTTGTGTCCTTGTGCGTTAACGAGCTCTACCTGTACTGCTGGTCCGAGAATGCCGGTCTGATGCTGCATCGGTCATCAGGACAGGCGAGAGACTCCTTGCCCTTTGGACTCCCTTGTTTGCCTCTGTGATTCTTGCGGAGCTGGGTTTCGTCAGAACCGAGCGGGGCAGTAGGTGTCGGTCCCCTGCATTGAGACCGTCCACTGCACTGATGGTGAGGCTGTAAACCAGCTGCACTCTTTAGACCTGCAGTGAAACAAACTTTATATTAGCTACATCATAAAAGTATGTAAGAATTGTGTATCTGCAGCGTGCCTTTTGTTACATATCTGCTAAACGCTGCCGAGGTACCTTTAGTTTCTATCACCTACCAGGCAGGGGGGGTGATGTCACGTTGTGGCAGCTGGCAGATAAGTGCAGAGTGATTGTGTGGAAGCAGGACACCTCAAGCTGTGTAGCATTTTTCTGAGATGCGACCGGACCCAGGACGTCTACCTGCAGATGGACGTGGAAACTCCCTTGTTGGCGTGCGCTGAAGGTCAAAACTACATCCTGGTGAACACATCGCAGAGAATACATTTATGCAGCTTCATTTAAACAAACGAAACCCAACTGGAGCTGGTCTCACCTGGCGCTGCCCGGGGCTGATGGTGCCCGTGGAAGGTTTAGCTGCGAAGTGCGCAACTTTGCCAAAGCGGAAGCTCACGGGAAGCTGAGGGCAGAGATTCTGGAGTACGCAAAGGAGATCCAAGCTTTGTCCAACCGCACAGCTCAGGAAGTCGAATCTGTGAGAGGGAGCGGGTACCAGGGAGACGGGGACACCGGAGCCCGTCACTGCCACCTCCACACTGCTGTTAGCTGACGAGAGGAACATCAACACGATGGACTGAAGTTTGAGGGTGGGGGGGGGTCAATGCATGAACATAGAAGCACACATTACTATTCTGTTGACTTGTGGGGCTTGTAGTTTTATCTCCAATCCCCCAGAGTGCAACGTGCGCACATCCAAACTCTCACTGACTTCCATTGTATTCACCGTACTTTCCGTCGTACACGTCGCATCAGTCCAAATATGTCTAATAAAGTGAGAAAAAGCAAATAAGTCGCTTTGCTGTGTATGTCGCATCTATTATGCGTCACCGCTGACAACCTGGAAATGTGGGCTGGTGTTGTGCCAAAAATCGATGGGCTGCCAAATGGCGGCCGCGAGAGCGTGCACAGGAGGACTTAACAAGAATTGAACAAGACTAACACTTAAAAACAATTATTTGTTGGCTCGACATTATAGTAAAGGTGCGTCTCATTTAACTTTTACTTAATAAATGCACTTTAATGGTCAAATCGGCTGCGTTTCGCCTGGGCGGCGCGATGAAATGCAGCTGATTTGACGTTTGCGCCAGGAGTTCCAGAGCAAGACGAAGGTGGCTTAGTATGGCAAGCCAAGTGTCTCATTAATAGCCACTTTTACCTATTAATGAGACACTTGGCTTGCCATATTACTCGAGGGTCCTCTAGTGGCTGAAAATGGTAGTGATCAATATTTTTCATGTCAGAATGAATGAAATCGTCAGATCTCAGCCAAAAATTGGGTTATAATATAAATATGGGAAAAAAAATTATATTAGTCGCTTTGGTGTATAAACTGCAGGACTTACAAATTTATGCAAAAAGGTGCAACTTATACAGCAAAAAATACAGTAAGATCTGAATTTTATCTTCCAAACAGGAAGTGAAAAGTCTTTTTGACTCATCGTACCCTCTACATCAAACACTGTAAACTCACTGACAATTGACCAATAGAAGTTTCCATAGAACAGTTTTCACACAAAGACTATTTGTTTGAGGCTCACTTTATAGTTTGCCTTTTTGTCTGCCTGTCTTTTTAGGAGCGCGGTCTTAAAGACACAGATGTGTGGTTACCATGGTGACCATAATAAGCCACTGACAGCAGCTTAAACATTTCTTTTGATCTCGGTTCTTGTTAGCTGAGATCAGCAGTCTTAAAACTTTTCTGCATCACAACGTGGTTCTACTACTCGAGATAACGTTCCCGAAGACTGGAAAACAAAAAGATACCCAGCAAAGTTGTTCTTTTTTTTTTTTTTTTTTTTTACTTGTTAGCTTGTAAGTTTGCTAGTTTTCAAAAAATAACCGTGACTGAGCCAACAGGAAAGAGGCCTGAACAGAAGAGGTCATTAAAAAAAAAAAACCCTGCAGCTTACTTTTGATGGAAATACTGACATAGTACTTTTTAAAAAAAAAGGTATTTTTTGGTGTGACCCAGTACCAAATGATCCAGGAACTGGTCCTTGGCCAGAGTGGTCAGCAGTGTTTCCCCTACCGTTATACAAGCAGGGCATTCCGCCCTGTCAACAGAACCGAGCGCCCCGCCTACCGAACCAAACTGCGCACACTCCCATCAGCATTGACGTAGCGCTAAGCTAGTTGTGCGCAATACAATTCAGATATGTCTCCATGCCCCCATCCCAATTGACAAAAATCACGGACGAGATGAGTGCTCTGCCATGGCAAGTTATCTAGAGGAAGCACTGGGCCAAGGTGCTGTAGCACCCCCAGTTCTCATGGCCTTGAAGCTCATTAATAAGGCTAAACTGAATGATTCAGCGTTGGAGAAAAACACTCACTTATCTTACTTACTCAAAAAGAACCACACTCGACGACAGAAGATTTTTAACCGGTATTTTTTTTGCAAGGTCAGATTTTCAGGACAGGTTTCATAAACAGTGTTTCCCCTACCATTATACAAGCGGAGCGCCCCGCCCCGTCAACAGAACAGAGCGCCCCGTCTACCGAACCCCAACCACCTGTCGGCACTGACGTAACGCTAAACTAGCGGCTCGCAATGCAGGTGCACTAGCTAAAAAGCTAAAGGCAGCCTCTTCCTTCATGCTGAACCCTCACGCTGAACGCACCCCCGCCACTCGAAAACTGTCGGTACAAACAGCGCACGGCTCAGATGTGCGTCTGTCTCACCCCCCCCCCCCCCCCCCCACCAAAAAAAAAAAAAAACCTGTCAGTTCAGAAGCATGCGGCTGAGATATGTTTCTGTTTCTCTCCTCTCACACACCCTGCTCTAAAACTGTCAGTGCAAACAGCGCGTGACTGTCTCTGTGTCCCCCAAAACTGTTGGTTTAAACACGGCACTGCGCAGCTTAGGACGAGTCTCCGTTCCAGCCCCCCCCCCCCCCACCCCACCCCCGACAAAAATCACGGACGAGATGAGCGCCCTGCCATGGCAAGTTATCGAAGGAAAATACTGATAAATATACAGGAAGTACACACATGAAGACCAGTCATGAGAATCTGCCCCGAGCAGCCTTCTCAGCTTGCTTTTATATCCTTATCAGTTCAGCCGAGCTCAAAGACTCGAAGGTGTCCTTGGAGCCAGCTTCCTGCTGCAGCCTCACTCAGCTCTCTACTAACCCAAACATGTGGTTCATGGGCAGAGTTAACAATCTCAGCCATAGTAATAAAAACATCCATAACCTTTGACCAAAAATTCCCAAACTTTCAACAGCTACGTCCCAGCTGAGCCAGTTTGTGTTACTTGGTTTAAAATGGTGTTTGGGTGAGTACCATTCTGGTGAGTAAACCCATGTTTGCTGTCCACGATGTCAAACAGAAGGAAAAGGCAATAGTCCTGCCGGCTGCTTGAGTTTTTCTGCGTCCTCCTGTCGAACAGACAACAAACGGCGGTTTTGCAAAGGAATGCGAAGCTTTAAAACTTAATATATGTAGAGCGCACATGTAATTTGTATAGTGGCAAGTATCCCCGCCTGTCGCGGGTTTGATTCCCTGACCAGGAGTAACATTATTATTTTCATCTCTGCTCATTTTACTTTTAACAACAAACTCAATCATTCACAAATTATGCAATGGATTATTAGAGTAAACAAATCTTCTATAAAAAAAAAGCATGTAATTTAATAACTAACAGTAAAAGTGTCAATTTTAGGACTTTATTGACCAGCGGTTGTAAGATGCACCTTCAGAGTTTTCAGACACATTCTGAGTACCTCTTACAGACGGGACTGAAGCGAACCGTCATGGTGGTTTTGTCGTACGGACCCATTCGACCGTGTGAAGGCACGCAGACCAAAACTGGAGACTGGAGGTCGGCTGAGCTGCACTTCTTTGTTCCCTCCACCAGGGAAGCATCTGTGCTCCTCCTGAGGTCTGTTCCCTGCGCAATCAGAACACTCCAAGTCTGGTTTGGCTCTGCATGACCCTTTATACACTCAAAGCCACACAGATGACGTAAACCACGCACCATCTCGGTCCCAGGAGCATTCTCCTGCAACACGCAGACCCAGTCACACGCCTGGGGTGCGTTGTTCCTCACAACCACTTTCTTCTCACGGGAAGTTCCAAAATAGGTTGGTCCAAACAACAGACAGGTAAGTGGAGACCCCTGGACAGTGATTGAGAAGTGCAAAAATCATCCACCTGACGAGATGTTGTTAACATCAGTTAGTTAGGAACTGGGTCTACCTTCAGGTCAACGACCTCAAGGTGCTGCGCCAACACCAGTGCCCTGATCCTGAGAACTACAGCTGAGCGATTCTGGAGCCTCACCCTCCGAGAAACAGAAAAAAAACCATAAAATTGATTAAATCTGTCAAGTTTTAAATGCAACATAAGAAGATGGAACTTGTCTGCTATTAATCGCTTAAAACACCAACTTTACAGGTACATCAGTTCACTGCTTTTAAGTCAATAACGTATATTTTATTAGGAAATGATTCCTTTAACACATGCATGTCATTTCAAGTTCTACTTACAGCGCTTCGTCGTGGATCTGCCTGGGCCGGTCTGTGTGCAGTTCCACTTTTAGCCACTGGGTGGATCCAGCAGCTACGACTCCATAGGAAGGAGAAACGCTGAGTGAGGAGTCTCCACCGCTGTACTCAAATTGGAACGCACCTTTATGACAGCAAACACGTTTACACAGACAGAATGGCGTTGTTAAAAAAAAAAAAAAGATTACAGTTTTATCCTCAACCCATCTCTCAGTTTTACATCTTAGACGGCTCGACTATGAAGATAAATAAGTCGCAAAAGTAGTCACACATGCGTACAAGATTTGTATAAGCATACCGCAAGATTCACAAATGCTTTTTCAAATGGACACATTTCAAATTGCACAAGTAGGAACATTCTGGGCATACAAAAGGCACAAATCACCTGCTGCGCACGGATCAGCTTGCATGTGAATGTGACTTTTAACACTTTCTTACCGATCTAGAGTCACAAAGATAATGCTGCGTTCAAGGCTGGTGACGACCTGGGACGTCTGAGCATTACCATATTTACTGAGTTATTGGGAAAAGACACATTTCTAAATTGGCACAGTAGCTCATAACCCCTTAATTAAAACATCCACTATCCACAGAACTGACTGAGAAATGTTGGATTGTATACCTGGATTATTGAGCATGGACTTTGTTGTTTTCAACCAGTTTCACAAGACTGTCAACAAGGAAGAGGGCCGGCAATGGAGGAGGGGGCGTACCAAAGAGACCATCTTATCACAGGCAGAACTGGTTTGTTCCACTTTGGAGTAAGCTGTTGGGGGAAGAATCAGTTTTGTTGTGTTTCCTTGACTGATGAAGCCTTCCAGACCGAAGGCGAAACGTTTCAGCACAAAAAAAAAAAAAAAAAAGAAACTGTCCAGATGAACTGACTGAAAAATGTTGGATCCATCCACCATCTTCAAGTTCAAGTTCAATTTTACTGTCATTCGCATCACATGTGGTACATGAGGTGGAATGAAATTATGTGCTCAGTGGTGCCAGTTACACCCAACAATAGCAAAACTACAAAGTATAAAAAGAAACAGTATATAAGGATCTAAGATATACACCAAGAAATACGCTAAACCACTGCCAAACGGTACGCTAAAATCAGACTCAGAATCAGCTTTGTTGACATTGCACCGAAGCACAAGGAAATTGCATTTTCAGTACAGCCCGAACAACATAAACAACAACTGACATGGGGAGACGGAGGTGACTGAGGCCGCCATCTCAGGAGGCGCAGCATTATTTTCAGATAAGGACAAAAAAACACGAGGGGGAGGGTAGGTGTAAAAACAGCAAATCTCACACTGTGTACTACGGAACATAGTATCAGAGTTGCAAAAAAATGACCTTAGCGCAACATAAAAAGCACATAAATAGACATAATACATACAGTATATGCGTGTGGAGTAGGTAGGGGGTGAGGGTCCCAACATGGACACCAGCTGTGCGATGCAGCCCTTTGGTGCCTTCGCCATTTCCTAGGTTGCTGCACTAGGGGAGGCAATGAGGAAGGCCGGCGAAGGCATGAGTTTGAAAGGAAGTCGTAGCACAGCACAGTCCAGAGCCCAGAGCCATATTCCTGATGAGAGGTGTTTGTTTATCAGCCAGCTCGGCTGAGCTCTGACACTGTTCCACATCCTTGGGGAGGGGAGAGGTGAGGAGGGGATCAGAGTGTCGTGTTTCCATAACATCCAAGGAGAAATTGAAAAAGTCAGCCTTCCAAGGCCAGAGCCATATTCAGATTTCAGCATTGTTTTGGGTCAGGCTGAGCTCTTTAACTTCCGCATCTGCCTTTAACTGTCTCACTAGTACATCTCATGGCGACTCCAAACTGAGGAATTGTGATTAAAGATCTAAGATATACGCAAAATACTAATAATGTAAAACAATACGGTGTAACAACAGCAGCCAGAACATGAGTCTGTAGTGAATAGATGCCTGAATAAAATACAATTATCTTCCACTTATTCCGAAGTAGGGTCACAAGGGCAGCAGCTTGAGCAAGGAGACCCAGACATCTCTTTACACAACCACCTCTTCCAGGTCTTCTGGGAGGACCCCCAAGGTGTTCTCAGCCCAAACGAGAGACGTAGTCTCTCCAGCATGTCCATGGTCTTCCTCTGGGTCACCTCCCTGTCGGACATGCCCGAAGAACCTCCTTGGGAAGTTCACCTGGGAGCTTCCTTACCAGATGCCTGAACCACCTCAACTGGCTCCGGATGTGGAGGAGCAGCGGTTCTAGTCTCTCAAGAGTAATAGAACTTCTCAAACTATCTCTAAGGGAGAGTCCAGCTACCCTGTGGACGGAACTCATTTCAACTGCCTGTATCTGCGATCTCATTCTTTCGGTCACTACCCAGAGCTTGTGACCATAGGTGAGGGTAGGAACCTTACAGTTCAGCTCCCTCTTCACCACAACGGACTGGCACAGAGTCCGTAATACTGCACCAATTCATCTGTCAATCTCACACTCCATTCTTCCCTCACTCATAAACAAAACCCCGTGATACTTGAACTCCTCCTTTTGAGGTAGAACCTCACCCTCAACCTGAAGAGAGCAATCCACCCTTTTCTGACTGAGGACCATGCAGAATATTTATTCCTACTTGTGCAATTTGAAAAGTGAACATTTGGAAAAAACTTGTGCATTTATGAATCTTGTACGCATTCGTACAACTTGTGGTATGCTTGTGGATCTTACTGTTTACAAATCTTACTGTATGCTTGTGTAACTACTTTTGATACTAATATACCTTCATACACGACTCACCCGGTGCCG
Organism: Nematolebias whitei; assembly: GCF_014905685.2. Lineage (NCBI taxonomy): Eukaryota > Metazoa > Chordata > Actinopteri > Cyprinodontiformes > Rivulidae > Nematolebias > Nematolebias whitei. Next base: position 10,787,378 of record NC_056520.1, on the reverse strand, counting down.
ATCCTTCATTGGTTATAGGGTGGAGTTTGCTGATCGCTTGACTGCTGGCGACAACGCAACCAAAGTCGAGCAAGGAGTCCGTTATAAGGGAGCAAACTCTGGGAGATCTGCAGAAGTACCACGAGGTGCAGCTATAAAGGACTGAAGCGCAGCTCAAGATGGCGTCAAAATGTTTCTAAATGTCCAGAACTGCTCACCCAAGCACTGGGATTTGCAGCGTCTCATCGTCGATGTGAACCTGGATGTGCTCTCTGACCTCCTCCTCAGCGTCTGGAGTGAACTCCAGCAGGCCGCTTACAGACAAACCAGAGGGCACGAACTTAGCTTGGCTGGACGGGATGAAGTTGAAGAGCTGGGGGGGTGAAACTACATAATTAATACATGGTGGTGCAATGGTCAGTGCTGTTGCTTTCTAATCAGGAAGTCTGGAGTTACCATGGCGTTCCAGTGAACATCTTTTGAAAGGAATTTACAGTTAAATTTTTATATCTGCTCCCTGATACATTCAATATTATTTTCCTATAATAAATCGTTCAAAGGAAAAACTTTGACAGTCCTGCAGAAAGTCTTGAGAACTATTGCTTAGGACCGTTTTAAAATTGAATATAATGATGATAAAATATTTACTACCTTCAGACTTTGGAGCGGCACTGTTTAGTAAGTTTCTTTTGGCTACTCTCTGATTCAGGGGGAGCCACAGTGAACAAACTCGCATGAAAGATTTGGCAATTTGTTTTACACCAGATGCCATTTCTGACGCAACCTGGGATTGAACTCACAACCTCAGGATTGTGGGGCCCCAGCACTGACCAGTGAGCTACTGCAGGCCCCCTTGGTGCAGCACTGGTTGGCAGCAGCTGTATTTCTGATACATTCAAAATAAAAAGATTCCCCGTATGCGTTTTTAATTTACATCTAGAATCCATCCATCCATCCATTATCCGCTTCTTCCTTTTTGGGTCGCGAGGGTCACTGATGCACATGTCCAGCAGTCACTATGTGAGAGGCGGGGGACACCTTGGACAGGTCTCCAGTCCAGCACAGGGACACACAGAGACAAACGAGAAACAACCACAACTTGTGAATAATGACAATATGTACTTATGGCAAATATGAAACAGTGTTTCCCCTAGTTAGCTTGCCATGGCGAGGTGCTCATCTCTTCCATGGTTTTTGCTGATGGGTGGGGGGGACGGAGACATGTCTGAGTGCAGCTTGTACCAACAGTTTTTGAGCGGGGGCGTTCAACGAGGGAAGAGGCAATGTGAGTGCTGCCTTGGGTTTTTTAGCTAGAGAGCCTGTATTTTGCGCCACTACCTTGGTGATATGTCAGTGCCGGGTGGGGGTGGGAGAGGCAAGTCCAGTTTGGTAGGCGGGGTGCTCAGTTCTGTTGACGGGGTGGGGCACCCCGCCTGTATAATGGTAGGGGAAACACTGTGAAATATGTATGAATAGCAACAGTGTTATTTCAAAAGGTGAATGATGTAAAAATATAAAATGGCTTAAGACTTTGAGAAGAGGTGTATTCAATTTGGACTAAGGTTTTAGCTCTAACGTTAAAATTTAGGTAAGCTTCATCTCAGAATTGTGAACTAATTATGTAAAAAAAAAAAAAACCTCAAGTTGGCACTCCTTCATCAGAAGGAAGACATTTGTCACCCGAAAAGGGAGGTTTTCCTTCGGGGACCACGTCTCTTCCCACAGACGGTTGTTTCTCATCACTCGTGGGGTGTTTGAGCGTTTCGTGGACTTTTCATTTCTCAGCTGATTGGATCAGAGTCCCCACAGACTTCTGGGCTGGCTCAGAGGCAACTCTCCACCAGGACCCACTTCTGCCAGCTTCGGACAACTTCTTCCATCATGAGACTGCTCTCTCAAGAGAGTTCTTCTCTGCAACTCTCCTCAACAACAAGCTTTTCAGCAACTGCTACCAACTAGGATGGATGGATGGATGATGATATTAGATAGATGGATGGATGATGGATGGATGATGATATTGGATGGATAGATGATGGATGACAGATGGATGGACGGACAGACTGATGGATGATGATATTAGATGGATGGATGGATGGAAAGATGGACAGGTGGATGGATGGATGATAATATTAGATAGATGGATGATGGATGGATGAACAGATGGATGGATGGACAGAAGGATGATAATGTACAGATAGATGGATGATATTAGAATATCAATTTTATTTAAATTAAAAAAATAATGGATGAATGATATTAGATAGATGACGGATGGATGGACGGCAGGATGGATATTAGATGGATGGATGATATTAGATGGATGGATGATATTAGATG
>NC_056520.1:10784747-10785052 GCF_014905685.2 Nematolebias whitei | reverse complement strand
TTAGATGGATGGATGATATTAGATGGATGGATGATATTAGATGGATGATGGATAAATAGACAGATGGTGATATTAGATGGATGATGGATGGATGGACGATATTAGAAAGATGATGAATGGATAGATGGATGGATGATATTAGATGGATGATGGATGGACGGATGATGATATTAGATGGATGGACGATGATATTAGTTGGACAGTTGGAAAGATAGATGGATGATATTAGATAGATGATGGACAGATGGATGATATTAGAGGATGGATGGATGGACAGATGGATGGACGGATGGACAGATGGATGG
>NC_056520.1:10717027-10784737 GCF_014905685.2 Nematolebias whitei | reverse complement strand
GGATGGATGGATGGACAGATGGATGGACGGATGGACAGATGGATGGACAGATAGATGATGGATGGATTATGATATTAGATGGATGGATGGATGATATTGGACAGACGTCACAGGTTGGGTCCAATTTAGTAAGATGTAAAGTAGAAAGCTCCCTCCAGAGTAAATGAAGTTTTATTATATTTTATATATTAAATTAAATAAACAATAATTAATAATCATGAACATGTTTTCCGGTTGTCTACGTCACAGGCGTTGGACTCTCAGGCCTCAATAGAAAAACGGCTGATTTTCAGGACACAAAAAGACCATAACTTTCTTAATATTTAACATATTTTAATGACATTTGTATTACTGTCCTTTTCTTTACCAGCTCTAGCAATTAAAATTAAACAGAATTTGAATAATTTGATATTTTTCGTCACAAACCTACATTAGCTCTATATAAAACATGGCTACCTTTTTCGCGGGCTTCTCGATGACGATCTTCTTCGAGGCTTTTCCGATGTTTGTGACTTTCACCGCTCTCCGGTAAACTTGGCCCACTTCCACATCTTTAAACTCTAAAACCGGAGGGTCCACCCGAACCCAACGTTCAGCCATCACCTAGTTTGACGTTTCTAATGCACCTAGAATCGGTAAAAACGTCAAAAATGTACTTTTTTGTTGTCAAAACCGTGTCGGTATTAAATGTTTTAACTGCTCGCTTCGTTGGTCGGTTGCCTAGCGACCGCTCAGGTGGCTAAATCCAGGGAGCGCTTGATTTATAGCCTTGGACAGCCCGGGAACACCGCGCCGTTTCATCTGAGAAGGGGTGATACCTACTTGTTTCATCTTTTCAAAGACGCCACTAAGGAGGGGCCGTGAGGGGGCAATGACCCACCAAGCTCCACCATCAGTTTTTTGAGCCCAAAGTTTTTGCTTATTGTGCATTTTTTATTTCCCTTAGCTATTTATTATTAGTAGGACCTCATACAAATAAAAACATTTCCTTAGAGCAATTGCATTATAAATTTAAAAATAAAGCAGTCCCATAAAATATAGACAAATAGTCTAAAACCTCAAAATTAGGAGCCACAGTTTTAGATTTTATGCATATTGTTTTATAAATATAAATTTAAGAGGCAAGTCGGGTAGTTTTCTGAAACTAATATGACTTGAATTAAAGAAATAGTTTGAAATAATATTATAGTAAAATGTACAGTTCGTGATTGTGCCTATTTTTTCTTTGCTTAATTCCCAGTTTGGGCCATTTAAAATATGTTGGGAAAAGTACACAGCAACAAGCAAATGTAAATGTTTTTAAAATAATCAGAAGTGGTGGCTTTACACTTGAGAAAACTAGTCAATCCTTTGGCCTATATACTTCTTAAAAGATTTACAACTAAATTTTAGATGAAAACACTAAAGACAATTTATGGTAAACTAGACTGTTCTGGAACTACAAATGTTATTCGTTCTACTCACTAAATATCACTTATCAATAATATTACCTGTAAATTAACTAACTGGGTTACATCAATAGGTAACTCTCATAACAGCACATTAGAGTTCCTGAAATTATTTTATAGCTTTTTGGTTTGGTGCCACCCTAGGATTTTCGGTGGCCCCCACATGGCCACCCCTTTAGAAATTTTCTGGAAGTGCCACTGCAAACTGTTTTTTGGGTTATTCAAGTCAAATTTCACGGTAACATTTATAAAATAATTTACAGCGATTATCACAAAATATAGACAACGTACAAATTTTTCTACTTGTCTCTGTCCTAATGTAACAAAGTCATACCGTATTTTCCGGTGTATAAATAACTTCACTGAGAAATCTATGCAAAAAAAAAACATGACTTAGACGCCAGAAAATACGGTTATTCAAGCGTATCCTAACTCAGTTAATTTGTTAAATTAAAACTAAAATCTAAGAACTGTACAAAAAACTAAACGTTTCCAAAAAATTATGGATGTTTGGCATGCTACATAAAGTTAAAAAAAAAAAAGTTTAATATACGGATTGTATTTATTTTACAATATGGCTGTTTTTACATTATATAACAAAAATGAAATTTAGAAAACGTTTCAAAGAAAAAACAACAAAGATGCATCAGTTTTATGATATTATGAATCGGCCCCATTGCTTTCCCAAATCTCGTCGTCATACAAGTTAGAAGCGTGTGCGACGGTCGGATCATGACTGTGGTCAGCGTGTTGGATGGAACCAGCTCCGGTCCCATCGACAGTCACAGCAGATCGGAAAGAATCACCGGACGGGTCTGAGCACATATTGTCCCTCTGACAACCGGCATCCTGGCTGACGTCAGCGTTCCCCGTTCCTTCGACTTGCAGGTTTTCAGCCTCTGGCACAGCTGGGTGTCCCTCCCCACCGACAGGAGAAGACAGACGGCTGTCTTTCTTTGGTTTGTCTTCAGTCCCGAGGGCTGGTGTCTCCATCCCCTGCAGGTGCCGAGGTTTCTTCTCCAGGCCAAAGAAGTTGCTGCGGACAACGAAGCGTACACACTGCAGGAGGACATTCCTTTCATGGCGGATGTCGGGCGCCAATAACTAAAGAGGGGGAAAAAGAAAAACGTAAAGGTGTTTCAAGAATAATTTAGAAAGAAACATTTTTATAGTTGGGCCTGTCGCGATAAACAATAAATCAATTAATCGCATGATAAATGAAAACTTAACGACCTCGTTTTCATTTATCGGCTTTATTCGTGTCTCTCTCTTTCTACTGAAGACGCTGGATGATAAAAGGCTCAACTCCGGTGCTCTTCACTGACCCCTCCCTTTCGCTTTAAAATCCATTTTAACAATCCAAAATCGCGTTTTTGGATCGTTAAAAGCAGCTAAGCTGAGAAGCTAACGGGCCAACCTTAGGGAAAAAAAACCTCGGTCTTGTCCAAGCTCCAAAATTCACGGTGCCTTTGTGTAAAAAGTTCTTTTTCTCTGGAAAAAGAAGCTGAGAACTTGTTTACTGATTTTTTTAGTAAAAGCTTTGTGTGAAAAACGCTATGCTAAAGAGCTCAAACCACCGAGCATCCGCCATGTCACCATGTCACCCCATGTCACGTCAAGGGCCCTCCCTCCCATTTTCTTAAAGAGACATGCTGCTCAACTATACATCCTTTGGTTCAAACTGTCTTATACTGCCATCAGGTGGTCAAAAAAGGTACTACACCAAACAAATCAAAATTTCTTCTAAAATTTGACAATTAATTATTGTTAAAATTCAAATGATATTATCGTTTATCGCAATAATTTCTGAGGCAATTAATCGCCCAGCAAAATTTGTTATCGTGACTGGTCTAGGTCAGACCGTACAATGCTCAAAGACATTACAGACAGAAACCACAAGAGGTCCATCTCAGACTCTACAGGCCTCAGTGAGAAGGTTAAAGTTCCAGACCAGCTTCATCGTGTCCTGATACATAAATATTAGGGTTGGGCATCGAGTCTCGAGAATCGAGTGGAACTGGGACCAACGTTCCGGTTCTCCCAGAATCGCTCAAATTTTTTATTTTCAATTCCTACTTTCAATGCCTAGTCTGCCGACCGGAAGAAGAAGTCGCCCGCCGAAAAAAGTTAATAAAAAGTAAGAAGTTCATAGAATTAAAATTCAAATAGAAGTTCAAATGATTTCATCCAGAGAGAACTCTGGCTAGCTGGCTCATTTATACCATGAAAACTTCCTTTTTAACCTTCCTTTAAAAAGAATCAGAATCGTAACGATGAATCAGAATCGGAACCGGAATCGTTCAAATTCAAACGATGTCCAACCCTAATAAATATGTACCGATACTTTTTTCCCCAATACGAATTTGCATTCTGTGTAACCTCAGAAGTATTTTTACCATTTCTAGTAAAGTACGGCGACGTGGCTGCGGCGTATCTTGGTGTCTTCTTCCCCTGCCTCCTCTACCTCCTCGACCCCTGTTCGCTCCTCTGTTATTGAACATGTTAGGACCAGAGCAAGGGTGGGGACCTTTGTCCACTTTGGTGGAGGTTTCCACATCTCTAGAAGGTTCGCCGGTCCCTGACGTTGGTTGGACTCTGTTCAGGATGGTCTTGTTTTCTTGAACCAGCTCTTCGGCTCTCAGAATGGGAGCAGCTAAAACACAAAGACATGTTGAGAATATGGAAAGACATCAGTGCAGATCATGTACAACTAAAACTCAACTAGTCTTGCAAATTTAAGGGGGCAACACTCAAGTGTCCAATATTAAAGCAGTACATCATTAGATACAATACCATTATGATTAAACTTGAGTATAACCTGATTTGTCAAGAAAACAGATCTGATTCATCAAGTCCTGAACTCCTTTAAACCTCTGAGGTTCTGCTGTGGTATTTGGCCATTGGTAGCAGATTATATAAGCCCTGAAGGTTGAAATGCGGGGCCTCTTGAACAAGACTTGTTGGTCCAACACACCTCAGAGATGCTCAGTTGGAGGTTGAATTATCAGGTCAAATTAATCCACCCTTGTTCTTTTAGTTTGCATTTAGCAGAGCTAAACCCGGCTTTTACTCTGTTGATGCATGTCAACAGGTTCTGTTGTCCTGTGGTGTGAACTGCTTGGTCACGATGACCATCCAGTGTTTCCTCCAGATCAGCTCCCCTGACAGGGTGCTCGTTGTATTTATTTATTTTTGACGGGGGGGACAGAGTCACGTCTGTGTTGCCCGCCTACTAGCTTAGTGCTACTTTGCTGCCAGTGGTTGTCCACAGCGTGAGGGCGAGGGGGGGGTCACGTCTGTGTTTAGCACTACGTTGCTACCTGTAATTATCGACGGCGGATGGGTAGGGGGGTATGTAGCGGACTGGTAAATCAATAGCATTTTTGTTAGCGTATTTGTATTGCGCCCTGCGCTACATTCGTCCAGGAGAGGGAGGGTAGCAGGGCACCCCGCTTGTATAATGATAGGGGAAACACTGTACAAGCAGGGCGCCATGTTCCTGAACTAAACCCAACACCCCCACCCCCGTAGACAACTGCCGACACTGACAAAGGCTAAGCTAGTGGCACGCAATACAGACGCGCTAGCTAAAAAGCTAGGTAGCGCGCTGCTTCCCTCAAGCTGAGCAGTCTCCAAATGCTCCGCCCCCCCACCCCCAAAAAATGTCAGTACAAGCAGCGCACAACAGACGTGTGTCTCTCCCAACAAAAATCACAGAGGAGATGAGTGTCCTGCCAAGGTGAGTAATGTAGGGGAAACTCCGCCATCGTTACATTTGGAGGAAAAAAGGGAGGCGCTTGTAAACTTGAGAACACCATCACAAACCCCAATCATAGGAAACCCATAGGAAATTTCCCATAGGAAATTTGTGGGCAGAGCTGAAAAGGTGGCCTACAAACCTGACGCAGTTCCACCAGTTCTGTCAAGAGCATCGGGAACAAATTCTAGCCAACTACTGTGAGAAGGTATAGGAAAATAAAACAGTTGACCCAGGTCTTATCATTTAAAAACTAAGACAACGGATATAAACATGAGTTTGATGAACGTGATACCAAGTTGGGAAACATCTGAGACTCTTACAGTTAGCCTTAAAGGGTTCTTACAAACATGCCAACATATTTTATTGTGCAACATGTGGTAGGGTGACCCACTCACCCTCCGGTTCCTCATCACTTTCGCTCATGGAGCCGTAGTTAGCCAGCAGGGAGCCAAGAGCTGAGCTCATCTGTTTAGGGACGACAACGAATCCCCCGGTTTTAGAGTCCGGAGAGGGGTCCTCTTTGTCTGAATCTAGGAGCACATTGGAATTAAGTTGCAGTGCAAGTTTTTCATTTTTATTCTAAAACTCAGCCTTCAAAGTAACAGAAACTTGACTTTTGTCTCCCATGTCAGGAGGAATACCTTCGCCGTGGTCACCGCTGGCCAGAACACCCAGTGGATCCTCTCTTCTGGAGGGACAACTGACCAGTTTGGGTGTCACTGTGGCGCTGCGGTCAGCCGAGTTGTGTCCTTGAGGGTGTCGCCCTCTGAACCCACTGTTACCCCGCCCACGACCTCGACCTCGGCCCCTCATTCGCCTGGTGATAAAAACATTCTCGTGTTAAAACATCCCACGAGCGTTTGTCGGGTTTGATCAAGTTCTGAAAGCTCCTGATCAGGTAAACAGAGTGGAGCAAGTAAAGACAGCAGCAGAGTGAGGAAATGTGGTCAATTTGTACTCCAGTAGTCTAAGCCTATGGCAGCATAACTAAAGGCTAGTTCAGGAAACCCAAGTCAACCCTAACTATAGGATTTATCAAAAAGGAAAGTCTTAAAACTGGACAATGTGTCAGCCTCACGGACAGAAACTGGAAGTTGGTTCCACAAGAGAGGAGCCTGAGAACTGAAAGCTCTGCCTCCCATTCTGCTTTTGGAAACTGTAGGAGCCACAAGTAAACCAACAGTCTGAGAGTGAAGTGCTCTGCTAGGAATATATGGAATAAGATCTGTAATGGAGCTAAGTTGTTGAGGGCTTTGTATGTTAGAAGTAGGGCTCTTGCAATAAGCAATAAATCAATTAATCGCATGATAAATAAAAATTATCAACCTCATTTTCATTTATCGGCTTTATCATTTCCTTGTGTCTCTCTTTCAACTGAAGACAACGGATGACAAAAAGCTCAACTCCGATGTTCTTCACTCACCCATCCCTTTCTCTTTTCACTTTAAAATCCGTTTTAACCATTCAAAATCACGTTTTTGGATAGTTAAAAGCAGCTAAGCTATAAGCTAAGCTAACAGGCCTACCTCGAGAAAAAAAACTCCGTCTTGTCGAAGCTCAAAATTCATTGTTGAAACCGTGCCTTCATGTAAAAAGTTGTTTTTCTCTGCAAAAAGAAGATGAGTACTTGTTTACTGATTATTGTGAAAAATGCTAAGCTAAAGAGCTCAAACCGCACTGAGCGTCCGCCATTTTGAGAACCGAAGAGAGACAGCCCATGTCACGTCAAGGGGCCTCCCTCCCATTTTTCTTAAAGAGACACGCTGCTCGCTCTCTCACTATCCATCCTTAAGTTCAGTTTTATACTGCCATCTGGTGGTCGAAAAAAGGTACTACATGCAAAACAAAGTAACAAGCATTTCTTCTTAAATTTGTCAATAATTACAAATTATAGTCAAATCTCAAACAATATTATCGTTTATCGCAATAATTTCTGCAACGATAAATCGCCAAGCAAAATTTATCGTGACATGCCTAGTTAGAAGTAATCAAAAGTGGATCAAATTTTACCCGAACTGAGCCGTTTCCAGAACACCACCCGTCTGCTCCCGAACCTCCGTCACTTTCTTCTTCCTCTCGATGTTGTGAAGAGTCGGATAGTTTCTGAAAACACAAATTAGGCCACAGTTGAGAAATAGCTGTGAATTAGACACAAACAAGTCTGCCCGCTTGTGTTAGTCTTCTGATCTTCACCAGGCTCTAAAATTATTTAAATTCAACAGACTATATAAAAATTAAAAAAAAAAAGTCTACTGTGTCGTTATTTATTCAACAAAGTTAAAGCCAAAATCAGATAAATTCGTTATTTTTATAGAACTTTGTGTCTCACATGGTTGTGGAGGAAGTTTGACCCACTCCTCTTTCCAGCATCGCTTCACTTTATTGAGGTTTTCAAACATGACTTTCTGCTCGACTCTCAAATTCCTGTCACATTTCCATCAAGTTGCAGTCTGGACTTTGAGCGGACCATGACAACGCCTTGATCCGTTTCTTTTTGAGCCATTCTGTTGTAGATTAGCTGCTGTGTTTGGGCTCATTGTTCCGTCTCAGTTTGGCCCAAGGCTCAGCTGTCAGACGGCCTCACGTTTGACTCTACAAGAGTTCACGATCCACTCAAACCATCAGCCCTCCACTGCCGTGCTTGACACTCTGTATGAAGTGAATATGGTCCTCACCAAACACGGCACTATGCATTATGGGTAAGCGTTAGCGCTCAGAATCGTTACACACGTCACGATTCAGATTCAGAGCACTACGAGACAATTACAAAACCAATATCAGCGAATTCTGATTGTTTATGAAACAACTATAAAAATACTGATTTATACATTTTCATGCACAACAAGTGCACAATAACAGCTCACAAAGTCCAGTAACTGCAGGCTAACAATTAGCATAGATGCTAAGTTCACAGTGAAGAGGCCACAGAAAAGCTATTAGCAGGTGGGAGGGAGGAACAGGAAAAAAAGACGTGAAATTATCAAAAAAAGAAGCAGAATACACAAATTTGGAAAAAGACAATACAGGTGCTGGTCAGAAAATTAGAATATCATGAAAAAGTTGATTTATTTCAGTAATTCCACTCAAAAAGTGAAACTTGTATATTATATTCATTCATTACACACAGACTGATATATTTCAAATGTTTATTTATTTTAATGTTGATGATTATAACCGACAACTAATGAAAACCCCAAATTCAGTATCTAATAAAATTATAATATTGTGAAAAGGTTCAGTATTGAAGACGCCTGGTGCCACACTCTAATCAGCTGATTAACTCAAAACACTTGCTAAGGCCTTTAAATGGTCTCAGTCTAGTTCTGTAGCTACACAATCATGGGGAAGACTGCTGACTGGACAGTTGTCCAAAAGACGACCATTGACACCTTGCACAAGGAAGACAAGACACAAAAGGTCATTGCTAAAGAGGCTGGCTGTTCACAGAGCTCTGTGTCCAAACACATTAATAGAGAGGTGAAGGGAAAGAAAAGATGTAGAAAAAAAGTGCACAAGCAATAGGGATAACTGCACCCTGGAAAGGACTGTGATTCACAAAGAGTGGACTTCAGCTGGAGTCAGTGCTTCAAGAACCACCACGCACAGACGTATGCAAGACATGGGTTTCAGCTGCCGCATTCCTTGCGTCAAGCCACTCTTGAACAAGAGACAGCATCAGAAGCGTCTCGCCTGGGACTGCTGCTGAGTGGTTCAAAGTTATGTTCTCTGATGAAAGTAATTTTTGCATTTCCTTTGGAAATCAAGGTCCCAGAGTCTGGAGGAAGAGAGGAGAGGCACAGAATCCATGTTGCTTGAGGTCCAGTGTCAAGTTTCCACAGTCAGTGATGGTTTGGGGTGCCATGTCATCTGCTGGTGTTGGTCCACTGTGTTTTCTGAGGTCCAAGGTCAACACAGCCGTGCACCAGGAAGTCTTAGAAAACTTCATACTTCCTGCTGCTGACCAACTTTGTGGAGATGCAGATTTCATTTTCCAACAGGACTTGGCACCTGAACACAGTGCCAAAGCTACCGGTACCTGGTTTAAGGACCATGGTATCCCTGTTCTTAATTGACAAGCAAACTCGCCTGACCTTAACCCCATAGAAAATCTATGGAGTATTGTGAAGAGGAAGATGTGATACACCAGACCCAACAATTCAGAAGAGCTGAAGACCACTATCAGAGCAACCTGGGCTCTCATAACATCTGAGCAGTGCCACAGACTGATCACTCCATGCCACGCCGCATTAATGCAGTAATCCAGACAAAAGGAGCCCCAACTCTAAGTATTGCGTGCTGTACATGCTCATACTTTTCATGTTCATACTTTCCAACATTTCTAAAAATCCTTTTTTTATTGGTCTTAATATTCTAATTTTCATTAGTTGTCAGTTATAATCATCAACAGTAAAATAAATAAACATTTGAAATATATCAGTCTGTGTGTAATGAATGAATATAATATACAAGTTTCACTTTTTGGATGGAATTACTGAAATAAATCAACTTTTTCATGATATTCTAATTTTCTGACCAGCACCTGCATGATATACGTCAGTGGCAGCGCAGAAGAACAAATCTGCCCGACATTTGAATCAGTTCAGAATTTTTCACGCCCACGCATAATAATAATAATAATAATAAAAAAAGAAAAGATTTTACCTCCCACCTTGTAAAGACATTACTTTTATATTATCCTGATATGCTAAAACCTCAAGAACTGAACAAGCACAGACTTTCTTTCCCCCATGACTGTACTTCTCAGGATCAAGCACAAGTCGCCACAGCTCTCACACGTGTTAGGAAAAATGGAACAACTAACTTGCGCCTCTCCTCTCTCCATTTCGCGATCTCATCCGGTGTGTCCAGCTTGATTCTTTTAGCTCCCGGTGCGTGACTCTACAATTAGAATGTTACGCTCGTATTAGAAACAGGAAGTCACAACGAGTTGAACATACACGATGAGTTGTACTTACATTTTTCCAGTGTATGGCTACCAGTTTTTCATGGGCCATGAAGTTACAATCAGGTACAGAACACTGAGAATGACATTTGATTTTTTTTTAAAAAGTTTATAATAATCTAATGAAACACCGTGAAATGACTCCAAACCAACAGAATCCATACCGTGACGTGTTGGGACACGTGTTCGTCGTACTTCTGCTGGTTTTTGAAGCCACGGTCGCACGTGTCGCAGTAATGAGAATACTCCGGTTCCTTCTTATTCCTCTGCTGCGGGTCAAGTTAGGGTTTACGACGAGAACCAGTAAAATGTATTTTTAAAAAAAGTTGGACCACTCACCTTTTTCCCATGTTGATAGGGAGGTCTGTAGTTCTGTCTTCCACCTGGATGTCCACCTTGGTACCATTCGTGCCCAAAGTTTGGAGCTAAACACAAAAACATGAAGAATAATGTTCTTATACTCATTAAATAAGAACTAGAGAAATTGCATTTCCTACGAAAATCCAGTGTGAATTCTTATTCCTGAAGAACTTGCTGAAAGAAAGCTGAAAATAGCTTAAACAAATTGCTGAAAAGTAGCTGAAATGAACCTAAGTTAGCAGAAGAAAGCAGAATGAACACCTATTGGCTGAATTGGGTTTAAATAAGCAGAAATGAGCACAAAAATAAGAAAATTAGCTAAAAAAAAAAAAAAAGCTGAAACGGCAGAAAGAAGCTTAAACTACCTGAAAGAACTGGAATGAGCTAAAATTAGCACAAAACAGCTAAGAAGTAGCTGAAATAGCAGAAAAAGCTATAACTTGCTGAAAAGAGCATAGGCTTAAATTAGCAGAAATAAGTTAATTAGGCTGAAAGTGGCAAAAATCACCACGTAAAACTTGAATTTATCTGAAAACAGATTAAATTAGCTAAAAAAAAATGCCAATAAAAAGTAGCTGAAAACGTAAAAGAGGCTTAAATTAGCAGAAGAGAGCGGAAAGAACGTGCTTACTGGAAGAATCAGAAATGAGCATAAAAATGGGGAAATTAACCCAAAAAAAAGCTGAATCAGCAAAAAGAAAAAAAAACAGCTGAAAAGTAGTTTAAAAAAAGCTTAAATTACCTGTTGGAAGTGGAAAGAGTACATTTTTGCTGAATTAGGCAAAAAAAAAATGTTGAAATGAGTGCAAAAAATGTGGAATTAGCTGAAAAACTAAAATTAACATAAAAACAGCTAAATAGTAGCTGAAATAATAGAAAACGCTGAAACCTGCTGGAATAAGCTGAAAGGAGCATGACGAGCTGAAATTAGCAGAAAGAAGTTAGATGAAGCACAAAAATGTTGTAATAAGCAGAAACAATCTGAAAAGAGCAACAACAACAAAAAACAGCTGAAAAAAGTTTAAATTTGCACAGGGAAGCTGAACAAAACGTGAAAGGAGCAGTAAAAGGTTGTAACAGATCTAAGAAAAATGAGCTCAGTTCATTTTCTATGAAGGAAAAATGGCAGAAACGGCTAAATATTTCAAAAAGCTAAAGTTGCACCAAGTCATAGTTCACACCATTAGCTGTAGAATACATTAAATCCTTAGTTTGTACAAGTGTCGTTAATGCGTCCAGCTGTGGGTTTACTCACAGTAAGTCCGTGTCTGTCCCGGGGGGAAGCTGTGACCCGCCTCACCGCTCCTCCAGCCGGGCTCCGGGGGCGTCTCTCCCCAGCTCCACATGCCCGGGTGGAAGCTGCTGGCGTGCGGCTGCTGCTGCTGCGGGGGCCGCTGGATGGAGCTCGGAGGGGGACTGCTGAAGTCCGGCGCGGGGTAACGTTCCGGGACATTCATCGCCGCTGCGTCCCTGAACGCTTACGATTAACAATTTTAAAAATCAATTTACGTCAAAATCAAACTCTCGTCCACATGTTTCTCTCACGCGCGCATGTTTTGCTAAGGTTCACAAACTTGTCGTCATTTCCGTTACAACCGGAAGATTAAACGATGCGTTCACTGCACCTCGGAAATTAAATGTCTTCGTTTCTGAAATCAACTTCTGCAGCTTCAACTAAAACATATTGACACAGTTGTAAAATCTTTGACAGCCACGAGTTTTAGCTATTTCACTTTAATTCAGCCATAAATGTCACAAATTAAAGTTGTTGTTTAATTAAATGGAAATGTTTCGGTTTCTGTTACACAAGAGTCACGACTCTCCTCAAGATCATACACTGAACGAACAATAACAGTGTAAGAGAGAAAAATCAAAATATTTTTGTTTGTATTTCACTATAAAGTTTTAACGTTAAACAGCATTAATATGCAGATTTTATTCCCTCTGGTTTATGCTTTGGGATTATACAGTACAAATATATAGAGTACAGTAATATCATACAGTTAGGGGCCAAGATGGTGCAGAGGCAGAGCAGCCAACCCGGGACCTGAAAGTCCCAGGTTTGATCCCCAGTCATTGTACCAACCACCACCCGGGCGCCGCCAACAGCCACCCACCGCCCCACCCGAGCACACCCCAGGAGTGATGGGCCAATTTCACCATTATATGGGAACATACAATGATGACAACACATAAACATAAAAGATTTTGTGTAATTTTAATTGGCGTAAGAAGGAAATCTAAACAAAACTTACAAAAAAATATTGTTGATGATTAATGTACTTGCTTATGAAGCACCAGGTTTAGAAAATGACATTTCCTGAAATAGATTTCAACTTTTGTTTGTTGTTGATGGATGATAGACGTAACAACTGTCCAGAAGCCAAAGCAAGAAAAATCTGTCCAGATGACCAGACTTAACTGTTTTTTTATTTATTTCCCTGGATGATTGAGCAGGCATCAGGACATACAGTACAGAAGCCAAAGCACATATGAGGAATAAGCAAGTTGACCCAGTCACATCTGGTGAAAGAGAGACGCTTGTAAAGTTAGTGTGTGCTGTCAATCACAGAAATATGAACATGTGGGATTGTGTTCCCTGCACTGACAGCACACACTACCTTTAAAAGTGTCTCTCTTTCACCAGATGTGACTGGGCCAACTTGCTTATTCCTCATCTGTGTACCCCATATTTAATTTGTTTTGACGACAAGTGACACGAAGAAGAAATATTCTAATGTCTATTTTGCTTTTGTGTTTACAGGACTCATGCTCAGAAAAATGTTCATTTTTTTAAATATTATTATAAATAGATTTACTACCACTTTTTTGATAAAATGTACAAGGTCTTAGAAAAGTTAACAAACTTTACATGATGTATTTAAAAGCCTCACGACTTCTCGCGAGCTTTAGCCCAGGTATCTCGGTATCTCTGCATCTATGCTGCAGACAAACCCGAAAGGCGTATCTAGAGGACCTCATCTGATTGGACAATAAAATAATGAGCGCATCTATAGGATCACATTTGATTGGATGATAGAAAAATGGGCGTACCCTGAGCTCCGGGGCTTAGTATTAAAGCTCTCATGTTGCCATGTTGTGCGATATACGTGTAACTTTTACGGTCCGTTTTTATACTGTCTTGCGTCTTTACTACCTAAAACCTTTTAATCCAAAAAGTCACGAATAAATAGTTTACAAAGTTTTTTATTTATAAATACGAGCACACGGTTAAAATCCCACACAATCGTAAACCAAAAGTCGAATTCTAGGGATTTCATCAACAAACCTGGCAACCCGGAAGTTTCCTGCTCTACCCATTGCCTCGTGCAGTTCTGGCAGCGACGCGCGGGGAGCTGAAGTGGAAATCTTGAGCTCTCTTACGAGGGAGCGTTCAAACGGATACACAGAGCCGTTTCCAAAATGCTCGTTTTATTCGAAACCGCCGCTGGATTCGCGATATTTAAAGTAAGCATTGCTGTGCTGCTTCCTGTCACCTAGCTGGAAATAAAGTTTATTTTCATGCGGTTGCTGCTTGAGTTAGCTTAGCTTTCCCTCCCGTGTTTGACTTGTAGTCCATTTTAAGTCAGTTCTTTGCTATTGAGGGACCAGTAAATACAAGTATTACAAGTATTATTTTTTACATGCACATGGATGTGCTACTTTATCCCTCCTTGTTTACGTTTAGGAGTTCCTCGTTCTCCATGCTGATGCTAACCCGAGTTAGCATCCTGAGCGGCCTGTAACCACGTGTGCACATGGAGGCACATGGATGCTGACTGTAGTTAGCTAACAGAAAAAACGGTTTATTCCTCGGTATTAATTTGAAGCATATATGTTACCTATATGTTATATGTTACGTCGACTACACTGGTCAATATGAATCCTTAAATTTTTACTTGTCTTTGTTTTTACTTTGCGGTAATGAGCCTAATTTTGATAATCAAGGATACCCATACAATCAGTTCCTATTTGAAACCGATCAGTGTCTGAATCTGGACAGATTGCATTTTTTTGTTTTCATTAAATTGTTGAAAATGGGTTTGTTAGGGGTGCACCGATTGCAGTTTTCTGGCCGATCACTGATTTCTAAGCCTAACTTGACGATACTAAGGTCACAATGCACCTTCAATTTTCCAATATTATTTTATAGAAAATCATACCTGGAACAATATCCTAGAAACAATACACACTTGTTTTAACTGACCATGAGGTAGTGCTCTGAAATATGAATAAAGTTTAGACAATTGTTAAAACTAACAAAAAAAAAATCGGTTTCTCTTACAAGTATCGGCCGATTTTCCAAAATTAAGGAAGTTGGGGGCGATAAATCGGCCGCCGATTTATCGATGCACCCCTAATTAAAATAGTTAAATAAATCTAAAGGTTATAAAGAAACATGCAAAGTAGATCTTACAACTATAGTCTGACAATGTGGAAATTTCATATCGAATTTTCAAATTTGGAAATTTGTTTTCATCGATACCTGATATTGAGTTTTTTTTTGTGTGAATGCTGTAACGGCTGGATTTTTTTTATTTTATTGTTTTTATTTGCGCTTTGTCCACCCTCAATAATCTTATTAAACAGCAAGTGGAGCGGGGCTTGTTTATTTAGCACAGCTGTTAGCAACCAATGAAGCTAAGCAAATCCGCTACCTACACGCTATGCCTAGTTCCACAGTAGGTTTACAAGTGGT
Organism: Nematolebias whitei; assembly: GCF_014905685.2. Lineage (NCBI taxonomy): Eukaryota > Metazoa > Chordata > Actinopteri > Cyprinodontiformes > Rivulidae > Nematolebias > Nematolebias whitei. The sequence goes on along the minus strand of NC_056520.1, from coordinate 10,769,507 downwards.
GCACTGGTCATAAAACTAGTCTTCCTAACGTGCAATTTTTTTAAATTTTATCCTAGTCACCATAAAGGTATTGAGTGTTACAAAAATAAAAATTAAACAAAAAAACGGCCTTCCCTTTTCATTGGTTACACAGTCACGTATGGTGAAAGCCTAAATAGTAGTGACCACAGCCGCAGGTTGTTTTTTTTTTTTTTTTGCGAAGAATGAAACAAACCACGTATTTCATTGAGGACGGCAAAGATAACTATTAACACTGGTTGTCCTCACAAACTGGAAGCTCAATCCGACACGACTGTTACTATAACTGACAACAGGGCTAATGTTGCGAAGGCGGTGCAACATAATACTAACATTAGCTTGCTATCAAGGCACGTAGCTAATGACAAACGGGTTGGAGGATTGAAGACAATTTATTATTGTTCATTTGTTTTACAAATCAGTTAAAATCAACAAAATACCTGCACAGTATTGCTCCCTGCTTAGTCTGTGCTGAATGTGAAAGTGAAACTTAAGGCTGTGACTTGAAAGCAGTCTTCATGCTCCCTCTGCTGGATACATTGTACAGTTCTAGCTGGTTCCCAGAATTTAAAGAGTTAAATATAGATGTGTTTATATTGACGCGTAATGGGACAATAATTACAACATCTGTCAGAAGCAGTCGCCGTCCCTTTGTGATAAATTTAGCACATCTCGGTTAACAGAAATACCAGATCTTCCTCCTCCGTCAACGGAAAGTAAACATAAACTCAGACAAATGTGCTGGAAGGAAGGTTATGAGGTTTTCTCCCCCGCAATTGTTATTTTAGTATAAAATGTCAATAGCGTCAGATATCGGATGTCTTGCACCTTGTGAAGTTTATACCAGTTTTAAATTCTCCAAAAGCTACGCAAGAACCTGAGTCAGGTGTTTGACCTACATAAGGCTGGCTGTAGTCGTTCTAACAAACGTAGCAAAATCTGACGTAGACTCTCAGAAGATGTTGAGGGATTTGTTCTCATTGTTGTAATTATATGACAAAAATTAATTGCCAGTATTTGTTTTTGCGCTGCCTCAGAACCTTTTCTGTGCACAAACTTCTGGCAGAGCTTTTTTCTCGCTCAGTTTTCTGCCAGGTATCGTGAGATTGGTCAGGACTTTGAGTGCATTAATACAAAAACGCGACTGAAGTGCGCTCTTCCTTGGCTCCAACTGCTCTGCTGTGGAGCATCTGGCCGAGGCTGTTGGAAAACAGAGAACTCTTTACAACTGTCTTCGTGTCTGATTACTGAGTTTGATGTGTTGTCCAGGTCCTTGATGAATCAAAGCTGCAGCAGGTGGACAGCCTGTATAAGGAGTTTGAAACTCCTGAAAAGGCTCACAAAATGTAAGTTTTAATGACACGTTCAAGCACATTGTGGCGCCTTAAACGCTGCAAACTGGGTTAACGTCGCTGTTCTGCTCTATCAGTGTGAAGCTGAAGCACTTTGAGAAGTTTCAGGATACGACAGAGGCCTTGGCAGGTACTGACGTCCTCCTTCCCACATGCATGTTCACCTGAAGTCTGGTCTATGATGCATTTTAGTGTCTGAATGAAACATGAAGCATTTCAAAGCAATCGTCACTACCACTGAGACCACACTCTTAGCAGCGCAAAAAAGTACCAAATGTTGTGTTTGGTTGATTATTTCTTTGTTTTGACATTGCTTCTTGGCAGATAATCGTGACTACAGACTAAATACTGCCACATTTTTTTGAAAAATGCATTTGTGGTTTGAGCAGCAAAGTTGAGGATGCAGGTTTAGCTCATTTTGCGAATTTGACATTATTTGGTGCTGTGCATTCAATGGGATGATTACAGTTAAAGAAACAAGACACACTGGCAATTTAACTATGTAATCATTTAAGCTATAGGGCATCGGTACCATGTGGAAGAACCATACACAGCCAAAACAGCCATGTGCCTTTCGTTCCACCTCATGTACCACATGTGATGAGAAGTACATAAACCTGACTTGGACTACTCTGCATGCACATCACCAACTTGGTCACACTCTGATCATTTAACCCATAGGGCATCAATACCATGTGGAAGAACCATACACAGCCACAATAGCCATGTGCCTTTCGTTCCACCTCATGTACCACATGTGATGAGAATGACAATAAACCTGAGCTACTCAATATGTTGCTCACCATCTTTGTCACGCTCTGATCATTGAACCTATAGGGCATCGGTACCATGTGGAAGAACCATACACAGCCACAACAGCCTGGCGCCTACTCTATGCTGCTCACCAACTTGGTCACTCTGCATTTTCCTAACAATTGTGTTACAATTTAACAAAAACTAAACCAGCTTTCCGGTGGTTTAAAAGATATATTGCCAAGAAGCTTTTTCTTGCTTTTTCTGCAAAGTTTAAATAAGATGGAACAGAAAATAAGTTTTTATAATATATCTATGATATAGATATATCTGGCCTTGTTTGTGTGCTAATTCTTATTATTTTTCCTTCACCGTGAAGCTGCAACCGCTCTGGTTGAGGGAAAAATCGGCAAGAGTTTAAAAAAGGTTCTGAAGAAAGTCGTCGCCAAGGAAGCGCATGAACAGCTGGCCATCAGCGATGCCAAACTTGGCGGAGTTATTAAAGTAAGTTTCCCACATCATCATCACGATGGTTCTGGAGTCGTCAGGCACCTTTCATGCCAAGTGTTCTAACGGGAGTGGTTTTTAGGACAAACTGGACCTGAGCTGTGTCCACAGCCCTGCGGTGGCCGAGCTGATGAGATGCATCCGGACCCAAATGGAGAATCTGATCTCGGGACTTCCTCCCAGGGAGATGAGCGCCATGTCTCTTGGCTTAGCTCACAGGTGGGTCGCACACAGGAAGAAGCTTTTTGTTGTTGTTGTTTCTTCTGCCTGTGATTACATTTTGCTGTCTGAAATAGCCGTGTTGATTTTCCACAGCATTCGTCACTACCACTGAGGCAGCACTTCCACCACATCCTCGTCTTTTTATATCGGAAAATGTTAGTTTTACTGGTCCGCTAATGGATGTGTTCATCTGTTTCCAGTTTGTCCCGCTACAAGCTCAAGTTCAGTCCTGATAAAGTGGATACCATGATTGTGCAGGCCATTTGTAAGTACTTACTCCTAACCCTGCTGACGTACGAGTGTATGTCAAGATATTTTTATATAGGAAATACCTGAAAAGCTGCACTGCCTAAAATATTTATATTCTATTACCTGTATTACTTCATAATGTTCATAATTCATACTTGGTAATAACAGTCTGGGTCCCAGACAGGACTTCCATTTAGTTCCAAATGGCCACAGAGACTGGTCCTCGTTTAAACCTTGGTGACCTTTCATAAGTCGCTGATGATGCCGGCCATGTCCCGCCAACAGTTGAGCTTTCAGAGTACTGTTAGGGCGTGGAAAACCCCGTCTGCTCTACGTGTTATCTGTGGGACAAACGGCTTTCTCGTGACATTTCTGAAAACATGGCGGACGATAGGCCTGTCACGGTAAATCAATTAATCGCATGATAAGTTAAAGTGATCAACCTCGTTTTCATTTATCGGCTTCATCGTTTCGTCGTGTCTCTCTCTTTCTACTGAAGACACTGGATGACAAAAGGCTCAACTCCGGTGCTCTTCCTTTCTCTTTTCTCTTTAAAATCTGTTTTAACGATCCAAAATCGCGTTTTTGGATCGTTAAAAGCAGCTCTGCTAGGAGCTAAGCTAACAGGCAATAAAGTTCATGCTCAATCATCCAGGTACCAAATCCAATAATTCTCAGTTGGGTCATCTGGACAATTTCCTTTTTATAGAGATGCTTTGCACTCTATCCAGAGGGCTTCTTCAGTCAGAGGAGTTCCAGTAAACTGTTTCCCCACCAAGCAGTAACCACTGAGCATCCGCCATTTTGATAACCGGGGGGGAAAAGGAAAGACAGCCCATGTCACGTCAAGGGGCCTCCCTCCCATTTTTCTTAGAGACACGCTGCTCGCGCCCTCACTGTCCATCCTTTGTGTCAAACGGTCTTATACTGCCGTTCTGTGGTCAAAAAAGGTATTACACTCAAAATTAACCAACATTTATTTTTAAATTTGACAATAATTACTAATTATTGTCAAATTTTAACCAATATTATCGTTTATCGCAATAATTTCTGAGACAATTAATCGCCCAGCAGAGTTTATTATCGTGACGGCCTAAGAAACGATCTACAGTCAGAACGAGCTCGTTCGCGCAAATGAGAAGTGATACAAACCACACCGATTGTCCTGCTCAAATAAATGTGTCCGGCCGGTGTCCTAGCTTCGTCACATTGGTCAAATCGGTTTCAGCCGCAAAGCCGGCCCACTTTTTCAGAAGTTGAGAGTCCTGAGCTACAGGTAGGGTGTCTCAGAACCAGAACCCTTGCTGCCTCGTTATGTCTTCTGAGTGAACCACGGTGGTCAGAACACGTGTCGGTCCTGGACTGAGGTGTCTTGTGAGAGAGGCTCTAGAACGGGTGCCCAATACGTAGATCGCGATCTACTGGTTGATCTCAAAGGTATTATGGATAGATCGCATGGCATTAAAAAACATAGACGTCAGCAATCTGTGAAACTTGTCACTTGATTGACAGACGGGGGGGCAGCCAGTCTGAGGCCCCGTTTACACGATGTGAAACGTTCGGTCGTTCATTTACACGACTGCGCTACAGTCCAAAGTTTTTCTGCACTAACAACAGTTATAATAAATGAAAGCAGAGTTGTGTTTTTTTCTTTTTTTTTTTTTTTTTTTTTTACTATTAGCCCTTTTTCAGCATGTAGGAGCAAAACTAATCAAATTGAGGGTTCAAAGAGACGTTAGTGTATTCACCAGTTTGGACGTAACAGATCATGAAGACGCTGCTTGCACGACGAGGGTTGCCAAATAAATTTAAAATGTTTCATTTACCCCCTTCTTTTCTGTGCACACGTTCATCAAACACAACACACAGCTCATCTTAGAATATCTTTACGCTGCACATATGACAGTTTTGAAGCGACTACTATAGTTCATCATTTCTTATCTGGCAACCTGACTGACGTCCAAAATACAGTGTTTTTGTGAGAACCCACTCGTTTTTTTTATTACCCCCAATAAACGTTGGAAAAAAAAGCCAACATTTCCAGAGGTCGTTCTCGTGTAAACGTGTACAGATAGATCACTTTGACTTGGTCTTTTTAAAAGTAGCTCACGTGCTGAAACAGTGTGGGCACCTTTGCTCTAGATGGTTCACCGATAGTGATTTTGTCGCTCAGTTCAATCCATTTTTACTTCTTGTAGTCCAGACTTGTATGGAATTTCTAAATTGACCTTTTAGGAACCCTGGTAGTGTAATTACCTTTAAAACCAGAATATTTCCAGTTTATTTTTACAAAAACCTCGTCACTCTGTCAATTTGACAACAGCTCCCTGAGAAACGCTCGTTTGTACTTTAAAGACATTTTATTGTTACATAAAAGTTTGGTTACTGTGTATATTCTTGTCATAACATGATAAATAAATTGACTTGTTTCAGAAAGAACGACAAGGAAGGATTGTCTGTTTCTAAAAGTGTCTTGTCTCTCCAGCTCTTTTGGATGACCTGGACAAGGAGCTAAATAACTACATCATGCGCTGCAGAGAGTGGTACGGCTGGCACTTCCCCGAGCTGGGCAAAGTCGTCACAGACAATCTGGCTTACTGCAGAACTGTCCGCACAGTCGGTAAGATCAGCTTCAGCAACAAACGCGGAACGTTCCCCCCTTTCAGGACAGAGTTTAACGTTAACTTGTGTTGAGAAAGCCAATAGAACAACTTCCAGTAGGTCTGTGTGTACGGTACTTTGGGAGATTATAAAGTCTGTCTGTAAAGCTGATCTCACCCTTTAAGTGGCGTTATTTATCCAAGGAGCCGGCAGATTTTTCAAACAGGAAATCTGATCAATTAACATCTAGGCCTGTCGCGATAAATCAATTAATCGCGTGATAAATTAAAATTATCAACCTCGTTTACATTTATCGTTTCTTTGTCTCTCACTTTCTACTGAAGACACTCGATGACAAGACTCAACTCCGGTGCTCTTCACTGACCCCTCCCTTTCTTTTTTCGCTTTAAAATTTGTTTTAACCGTCCAAAATCATGTTTTTGAGTCGTTAAGATCAGCTAAGCTAACAGGCCTACCTCAGGAAAACACCTCCGTCTTGTCGAAGCTCCAAAATTCACGGTTGAAACCCGTGCCTTCGTGTAAAAAGTTGTTTTTCTCTGCAAAAAATCAGCGGAGTACTTGTTTACTGATTTTTTAAATTTTTATTAAAAGCTTTGTGTGACAAATGCTATGCTAAAGAGCTCAAACCACACCGAGCGGCCGCCATTTTGAGAACCGAAGAGAGACGGCCCATGCCACGTCAAGGGGCTTCCCTCCCATTTTTCTTAAAAAGACATGCTACTCGCTCCCTCACTGTCCATCAGTTTTGTGCTGCCATTCAGTGGTCGAGAAAAGGTACTACACACAAAATTTGGCAATAATTACTCATTATTGACAAATTTCAAACAATATTATCGTTTATCACAATAATTTCTGAGACAATTAATCGCCTAGCAAAATTTGTTATCGTGACAGGCCTACTTTTTACTGTACAGTATCCAGTACTGTCCAAATCACATGAATAATATTAAAGTTAACGATCGTGTTGTGTACAATTTATTTTATTTATTTATTTTTCCCCTTGTGTTCAGTCTTCTTTTGAAAAACTGTGAAAGAGCGAGTCCGCGAAGTAGCGAGGTGTACAGGGTGTTTGCTTGTTCGGGCCATCGCTAAAGTTGCTCTATAAGTTTGTCGATGGGCGAATAATTAGCCGTGCTCTTGCTTTAGGTGATCGCACGAACGTGTCCAGCACCGACCTGTCGGAGATCCTTCCTGAGGAGGTGGAAGCCGAGGTGAAGCTGGCTGCTGAAATCTCCATGGGAACAGAGGTGTCGGAGCAGGACATCGCTAACATCCAGCACCTGTGCGATCAGGTACGGCTCGGGAAAGTCAGTCCCGATTTCTTTCTGCTGAGTTCAAGTGTCTGTGGTGATGATGACGACGTTTGTCTTCTTCCTGAAACAGTTCATGTGGGTTTTCAGTCACTACCTCATCTGAACAGTCACGTGACTTCGGCTGTTTTGGCCCGTTGTCGTTTCTTCGCTGGTTCATGCTGAACAGATGGTCTTTTTATTTATTTATTTTTTTTCCTAGGTGATAGAAATTTCAGAGTATCGCGCTCAGCTCTACGACTACCTCAAGAACAGAATGATGGCGATCGCCCCCAACCTGACGGTGATGGTGGGCGAGCTGGTCGGCGCCCGTCTCATTTCACACGCTGGTGAGTCCCAAAGCGTTAGAAACTCCTGGCAGGCAGTGATGATGAGGACAGCATGTCATCGTCCTGAATTTGACTGATGCTTTTAAGTCACTACCTCATCTGAGCCGTCTGGGATCAGGTCCAGGCAGGAAACTGTCCCCAGGGTTCCTGCAGACTCTGGAGGAGTATGGAAAATAAAAAAATTAATTGAACGAGAGAAAATGCTTTTCCAGCGAAAATGCAGTGTGGATGCTTATTGCTGAATTTGAACTTGCTGAAAAACAGCTGAAATTAGCTCAAATGTAGCTGAAATGGAAGAAGCCTGAATTAGCAGAGGAAAGCAGAAAGAACAAATATTTGCTTAATAGGTTTATTGGTAAATGAGCCAAAATTAGGAAATTGGTTTAAAAATTATTATGAAATTAGCAAAAATAGCATAAAAGTAGCTGAAAAGGCAGAAATTAGCTTAAACTACCAGAAGGAAGCAGAAAGAACTGAAATTAGCTACTAAAAAAGGTGGAATTGGCTGAAGAAGCTAAAATTAGCATCTAAATAGCTAAATAGTAGCTGAAAGAGCAGAAAAAGTTGAAATTAGCAGATTAAAGCTGAAAGGAGCATAACAAGCTGAAATGAGCAAAAACAAGTTAATTAGGCTGAAAGTAGCAGAAATTACCATGAAAAAAATGTGAATTTATCTGAAAACAGCTGAAATTAAAAAAATGCTTAAAAGCTAGTGGAAAAATTAGAACAAGCTTAAATTAGCAGAAGAAAGCAGAAAGAACACGTTTGCTCAATTACACTGAAAGAAGCAGAAACGAGCACAAAAATGTGGAAATTATCTGGGGAAAAAAAGCTAAAATTAGCAAAAACAGCCGGAAACCTTGCTAAATAGTAGCTGAAAAAGCTGAAACTTGCATACATAAGCAAAAGGTTGTAAACAGATCTATAGATTTGAAGGATGTAAAATGAGCTCAGTTCATTTTTATGAGAAAAAAATTGCAGAAAATGCTAAATATTTCATATGGCTATTTATGGCTTCAAACATTAAACCAGACGTAGGCAACTTATGGCCCGTGGGTCAAAGTGGTCTTCTGATAATCGCCGTCTAGCCCCCAATATCTGTAAGAATTGAAGATTGAAGAAGTCCTTTGGATGAAGGAAAAAACGTCTCGGGGAAAGAAAAAAGAAGAAGAAAGAAACCGTCCGGATGACCAGACTGAACATTGTTGGATTCTTACAGATAGTTTGTTTTTAAGAAGATTTATCGTATTTAACAATTCTTTATGCGACCGCTTTAAATATCTTGATTTGGCCCTACAGGGTGAAAACAATGTTGCCCAACCATTAGACAGCTGTAGACTTACATCCACTGATTATTTTCTGAGTGTTTCATTCTGTAGATATAAAGAAGACCTAATGGATAATAGAGTTTCAGTTACTTGGTTCTTTATGTTGACATGTTGGTGGACTCCAGTAAGATCTCTGCTCTGTGTTAAGGGTCCCTGCTGAACCTGGCCAAGCATCCAGCCTCCACGGTTCAGATCCTCGGAGCAGAGAAGGCTCTGTTCAGAGCCCTGAAGACTCGCAAAGACACGCCCAAGTACGGTCTGATTTATCACGCCTCTTTAGTGGGCCAAACTACAGCCAAGAACAAGGGCAAGGTAAGACGAGGACACCAGGCCGCTGGTGGGAGGCCGACCGGTGAAGACAAACTAACACCGTGGTGTCCTGTGACGTCCGCAGATCTCCAGAATGCTGGCAGCTAAAACTGCTCTGGCTATCCGCTACGACGCTCTGGGAGAGGACACGAACGCAGAGATGGGAGTAGAGAATCGCGCTAAGCTCGAGGTCAGACTGCGCCAGCTGGAGGACAAAGGAGTGAGTACAGTGAAGCACAGTAGATTGCATTTCTTGCGAAAAATGCACTGTGAATGCTTAATGCAGAAGAACTTTCTGAAAAACAGCCGAAGTGAGCTATAAAATACATTCTTGAAAGGAAGCTGAGATGGAAGAACAATACTAATTTAGCAGAAAGAACACATATTTGCTAAATTAGGTTAAAAAATGCAGAAATTGCCACAAAAATTAGGATATTAACTTTTAAAAAGCTGAAAAGGCAGAAAGAAGCTAACTACCAGAAAAAGGCAGGAGGAGCTGAAATAAGTTTTTATTTTTAGAAAGACCTGGAAAAGCTAAAAACAACATCAAAACAGCTAAATAGTAGCTGAAAGAGCAGAAATGGCAAAAACTAGCAGAAAAAAACTGAAAGGAGCATAAGCTGAAATTAGCAGAAAGAAGTTAGAATGAAAGTAGCTGAAATTACTGTGAAAACTTAAATTTATCTGACAACAGCTGAAATTAGCTAAAAATGCTAAAAGGGTAGCTGAAATTTTAGAACAAGCTCAAATTAGCAGAAATTACAGTGAAAACTTAGTTTTATCTGACAACAGCTGAAATTAGCTTAAAAAATGCTAAAGGGGTAGCTGAAATTTTAAAACAAGCTCAAATTAGCAGAAAGAAATTAATTAGGCTGAAAGTAGCAGAAATTACCTTGAAAACTTAGTTTTTTCTGAAAACAGCTGAAATTAGCTAAAAATGCTATAGGGGTAGCTGAAATTTTAGAACAAGCTCAAATTAGCAGAAAAATGTAAATTAGGCTGAAAGTAGCGGAAATTACCTTGAAAACTTAAATTGATCTGAAAACAGCTGAAGTTAGCTCAAAATGCTAAAAGGGTAGCTGAAATTTTAGAATAAGCTCAAATTGGCAGAAAAATGTAAATTAGGCTGAACGTAGCAGAAATTACCGTGAAAACTTAGTTTTATCTGAAAACAACACCGTCAAAGGAAAATGTTAGTCAGCGGCAGGAAGTTACTGAGAGAGTGCTGGAAGTTTGTCAAAATAAAATATAACTTGTAAAAATTCTGAAAAAAATACATAAATTAGCCGCTCCTGCATATAAACTGTGGGGTACAAAGTGTGAGAAAAAAGTAGCGGCTTGTACACCGGTAATTACGGTAGATGTCCTTTGCTGCCCTCTTTCAAACCTCTGGTCTCTTTTCAGCTCCGAAGAATCAGCGGAACGGGCAAAGCCACGGCCAAGGCTGACAAATACCAACACAAGAGGTGAGGAGATGCAGATTTCCTCTTTTTCCAAAGACAATGAATTTTCTAAAAAGGTAAATCAATTTTATTTTTATTTACTTCTCTCAGTGAAGTTAAGATTTACGATCCTTCTGGAGATTCCACCATTCCATCCACATCGAAGAAGAGGAAGTTTGAGGAGGTCAGGGAGGAGGAGGAGGAGGAGCCGGTGACGCCAGTGGTCAAATCCAAAAAGTCTCGAAAGGAACCAGAAGGTGAGTAAAACGTTGATCCTTCACTCGGATTTCTTAATTAAACTTAACATTTCTTGTGCTATTCAAAAAGAAGCTGAAACGCCAGCAGCAGAAACGACAGATCCTCCCAAGAAAAAGAAGAAAAAAGAGAAGAAAACGGAAGAAGAGCCGAAGGAGGAAGAGGAGGAAGTAGCCGTGAGCGAGGTCGGTTTTTAACATGGACGCTAATTCGTGAACCAAGTGACATTTTTCTTTTTAATCTGATTTTTTTTTTTTTTTCTTCAGACGACAAAAAAGAAGAAAAAGAAAGATAAGACGGCACAACAGGAGGAGCCAAAGGAGGAAGAGGAGGAAGTAGCAGTGAGCGAGGTCAGTTTTTTAATGTGGACGCTGATTCGCAAACCCTTCGACAAGTGACGTTTGTCTTTTTAACCGCCTGAATTTGTCTTTAGACGGCAAAAAAGAAGAAAAAGAAAGATAAGACGGCACAACAGGAGGAGCCGAAGGATGAAGAGGAGGAAGTAGCAGTGAGCGAGGTGAGAATCAAACACGTAAACTATTCCGAATGTGTGACGAATGCTTTTATGAACTGCTCACTCTTTGTTTTCCAGACATCAGAAAAGAAGAAAAAGAAGAAGAAAAAGAAAGTAAAAGAGGAAGACGATGAGTGAAAACATGGGGCGGTGTATATACTTTGTTTTAGTTAAGATTTTTTACATTTTTCTCCAGTATTTTATGTTTAAAGGCAGTATTAAGTGCCTGTCTGGTATGTTAAACCAGGGGTTCCCAACAGTGGTCCTTGAGGAACACCGTCCTGCATGTTTCAGCTGTTTCCCTGCTTTGACGCACCTGATTTGAATGATTGGGTGATTAACAGGCTTGTGCAGAACCTGAGGAAGTAATTCGCTGAATCAGGCGTTCTGTAGCAAACAACTGGAACATTCAGGATGGTGTTCCTCAGGGACCAGTGTTGGGAACCCCTGTGTTAAACAACAGAACCGTTGTCATTTTATGATGGAAAAAGAACAAACCAATAAAATCTGAGTTCTTGTTTGTTTTTTACCATTTCTACTTGACAGTTTGTACATTTAAATGTATCGTACAAATCTATGGACATAATTAAACAACAACAACAAAAAAAACATTTCAGTTGTGCAAACGGAAACTGTGAACTTTGTGCCTTGATAGAATAAAAACATGTAACTAAACATTGAATTTGGTTGTATCTAGTATCAAATAGAGGTTTAATCAGTTTCTGATGACAAGCACTTAACTAGATTGGTGTAACTTTCAAATATTGATTTGTTTTGTAGTATAAAAAGGAGATAGGACCATAGATCATTGATTTTTAACCATTTATTACAAGTCATGCCAAGCAACATCCCAGGGGTTAGACCGCCCCAAGCAAGAGAAACTTCAGTTTATTTATATAACGTAACATAGTATAGTAACGTTCTCTATCTTAAGGATGCCAGCAGATTGCATTTGGTTTTCATTTCGTCGCACTTCCATCCTGAGCAAGCACAAAGGCAACAGTGGAAAGGGAAAAACCCTCCAAACAGGAAGAATCCTCCGGCAGAACCAAGTTCAGGACAAGTGGCTATTGCTTCATGATCTTGGTCCATCTAACCACTGGAGTATTGGTCCATTTTTTAATGACAAAAGTTATTTCAGGTTAGATGAGCTGCTTGTATCCAACAATGTTTGGTTGAGGACTGGACCATTCAAGCTGTTTCTCCTTAAATCTAATGAATTGTTCCTCTGGTGGAGATTATCACAGCAACAGAATCAGCCATCCGCAACAACAAAATGAAAGAGGGTGAAGCAGAACAGCTCAGAATCAAAGTTTCATCCTGCCTCAGCAATGCCAAACCACCACCTTCCAACATCAGTAGAGAGGAGGGATGCACTCACCACTCTTAGCAAGGACAAAAACATCATCATTCTCCCAGCAGACAAAGGAAGGTGCACAGTGATTTTGAACCAGAAAGACTATCATGAGAAAGTTATGTCACTCCTTAGTGACGTAAACACATGAACCTCTGAAAAGAGATCCAGGAAGTGGTTACAAGAAGAAGTTAATAGATTGCCTGAAAAATTTGGAGCAGGACAAGGCTATTGACCATATTCTGTACCACAGACTGTACCCAGGGGAGGTCACACCTAATCTGTATGGTTTACATAAAATCCACAAACAAGGTGTATCTTTAAGACCAATCGTTAGCATGATTAACTCTGTCACTTACAATGTTTCCAAATATCTGGCGTCTGTACTCATCCCTTTAGTTGGCAGCTCAGAACACCACATACAGAACACCATGGACTTTGTGGACAAGGTGAGGGATGTCATCATGGAGACTGATGAAACAACGGTCTCTTGATGTCACATCACTCTTTACGTGCATTCCTGTTGATGATGCAGTAGAGGTGGTCAGTTTAAAATTAACATCAGACACCACTCTGAGCAGCAGGACCACGCTTTCCACAGAACAACTGTGTCAACTCTTGAAACTGCCTGCAGTCAACCTACTTCACATATGGGGAGCAATATTAGGCAGAAACATGGGTGTGCTATGGGGTCTCCAGTTTCTCCTATTGTTGCCAACCTGTACATGGAGGAGGTAGAAAAGAGAGCCTTGACGTCCTTTTCAGGGACACCACCAAGTCTTTGGTTCAGGTATGTTGACGACACCTGGGTTAAAATTAAATCTCAGGAAGTCCAACATTTTACTGACCACATCAACTCTGTGGATAAATACATCAAGTTCACACGAGAAGATGTAAAAAATGGCTGGTTGGCTTTCTTGGACTGTGAGGTCTCAGTCTCTGATAGAGGACATTTGCAAACTGAGGTGTACCGCAAACCCACCCACACAGACCAGTATTTGCAGTTTGACTCCCATCACCCTTTGGAGCACAAGTTAGGAGTCATCAGGACTCTGTACCACAGAGCAGACAGCGTCCCCACTAGCTCAGGAGCCAGGCAGAAGGAGAAATCCTACACAAAACAGGCTCTAGAGCAATGTGGATATCCTAACTGGGCCTTCCTGAAAGCAGAGAAGAAACCCAAACAGGACTCCAGTCAGCCATCAGGTGAAAAGGAGGAACCCAGACCAGTGGTCATTCCGTATGTTGAGGGAGTATCAGAGAAACTGAGACGTTTATTTTCTAAACATAACGTCCCAGTGGCTTTTAAACCCCAAAATACATTATGGCAAAAACTGGTTCATCCCAAAGATCCAGTCCCCCGGCACAAACAGAGTAATGTTGTGTATGCTGTTCAGTGTCAGGAGGGCTGTGATCAGTCTTACATCGGGGAAACTAAACAGCCACTGGCCAAAAGGATGGCCCAGCACAGAAGATCAACATCATCAGGCCAGGACTCTGCAGTCTACACTCATCTCCAGGCCAGCGGTCACTCTTTCAGGGATGAAGATGTTCACATCCTGGACAGAGAGGAACGATGGTTTGAGAGAGGAGTAAAGGAGGCCATCTTTGTGAAAAGAAACCGTCCATCATTAAACAGGGGTGGAGGCCTCCGGGTTCAATTGTCCCCCTCTTACAATGCTGTGATTGCTAGTATCACTCAGCCCTCTGTGAATAGTAAACAGCCATCAGTGTGCTAATGATCCATTGTTAGGCTGATGGTCCTTCTTGAGCATGTGATCAGCTGGTTTTGGTTGTCAGCAGCAAACTGGTTGATCCACTCTGAGAAGGTGCTATTTAAGAGACGGAGCTGAAAACAGCACCTCAGACTGAGGAAGTCTCTTGGATGAGAGATGAAACGTTTCTAGATTTTTTTGCTTTGTTTTGTTTTTTGTTTTTTTGAATGTCCAGAGGACCAGATTGAACTTTCTTGGATTAATGAATTGTTGCTTCTACTGTTGGAGTCTGCAACCTTTATGATCAAAAGAGCCATTACTGCCCCTTTGCACACTATTGTATTTTTTTGGACTGACGCATTAATAAAAATTTTAAAAAAATCAAACCACAATAACTACTATGTTTAGTTGTACCACATAAATTCGTTTCAAGGTAAGTAAGCATAAGCAGAATTAATACATAAGGCGCATAATGTAAAATACAATGACTCAAATTATATTGTGAATAGTAGGTCATCAAATCGGTGTCAGTTGAGTCAAATAAGTTGCCTGTAGGGATTTTTAAGTTCCAGCAGGTGTCCGTATGCAGTGACACTATCAATACAGTTTGGCAATGTGTTGAAACTTCTCATCGACCCATCACTACAAGAATCCAAGGTACAGGCGTATGGTCGTAAATCCAAAAAGACGAGACGTGATCATCAGGCATGAACATGAAACAATGAATGGCTTGGTAGTGAGGACTATGGGGGGTATAAGCGGCACTGGTGGAGAGAGAATAGAGCTGAACAGGTGCATGGAATGAAGGCTGATTGCTGCGCTTAGGCTCAAGGGGTGTGGTGACTGACAGGAGCAATGACAGATGGGTGATAAGCAAAACACATTAGGAAAACGGAAACAAATGTCAGCGGGGGACCGCTGACCATTACAGGTAGTTCTGATAAGCCTGCACAGAAGGTTTTTTTTTTTTTTGGGGGGGGGGGGGGGGTGATAGATGGAGCTTTTGTCCCTACCCATGTCCCAGGATAAATTTGATAGTCAGCTTGTATCCGAGGCCAGATTCAGATAAGCCACAATTGTTGATTTTTCTTCAGGCAGACTTTATTCTCATCAGTCTTGAGTCCTGCTGGAACTTTCTTGGTCCAAAATGGCCAAATTTATAGGTATTTCACTCGACTGATCCACGTTATGAGCCTCCTCAAGGTCGATCCCAACATGCTGACGAGTCCTAGGAGCCGCAGGTGGCCTGCGACTCTCACAAATCGCCTGCATCTTACTGTTTAGCTCATAAATCAGCTGATTTTGAGTACTAGTAGCACAAACCAAACACAGACTTGGAAGCTTTCTATGGTCGAAACTGCTGCCAATGTCTTCAAGTTGACAAAACTGAGTTTGGTTTGTGAAATTTTTTTTGATTCAGTCTTGTTCTGGAAACATGACAAAGTTTTAGTCTACACATCAAAGTTTGTGCTCAATAATCCAGGTAAATAATCTAACATCAGTCATCTGGACAGTTTCTTTTTTTGTTCAGACGTTTCGTCCTTAATCCAAAGGACTTCATCAGTCCGAGACACCACAACAAACTCAGTCTTACAAGCAGCACACTCACATAGTGGACCAACCAGTTTGATGGCGATAAAATGGTTTCTGGGGCCCGCCCTCTCCGCTGTCAACTCCTCTGAGGCAGCCATAGCCAAAATGGTTCAAAACATCAAAGTTCATGCTCAGTAATCCAGGTTTAAAAAAAAAGTCCAACAAAGTTCAGTCAGGTCACCTTGAGGGTTTCGTTTTTTTGTTGAGACGTTTCGTCCTTTGTTGTGGCTCCTCAGACTGATGAAGTCCTTTGGATGGAGGACGAAATGCCAAAAAAAAAAAAAAGAAATCGTCCAGATGATTAAACCATGGCTAAAATAAAACACATTGTGAAAAAAACCAAGTTTCATTGCTGAAATGCATTTTTATTAAGTTAAAGTTGTTTTATTTTCAGTTAACAACATTTAGAGGCCAGGTGGGAGCTGTCCAAGGGCCGATTTTCATATATTGTCTATGTTTAATTTAAGGGATTTGACCTTCAGGAAGGTCAACATGTCTCAAACCTCTGGAAAACTGCACTATCTTTCCTCTGAGCAATTTCCCATTCTTTGCTAAAAAAAAAACAAAAAACAGAACGAGCTCCACATCATGAAACTTCCACTGCCATGCTTTACTGTGAGGATGGGGTTCTTTTGTCCAAAAGTTCATTCTCAGTTCCTGGTGACCTAAGCATCCTCTACACAGAGAGGAAACTCCAATTCTGCTTCATTTTTTCCCCTCTAAGAAATTATTTCTTTTTTTTTTTTCCAGATCTCTATTTCATAAAGTTCTGCTTTGGTCCTTTATGCTGTTATTATGTTTTAAATGTAGTAATTTTTTGACATGTGGACCTTGAAAATTTCTTTAATCTTTGATATTAAAATACCCATCAGCTTGTGTTAGTTGCGCAATAGCCATTTCTGCTGGTCATTAGAGGAGTAAAGTAAAAATTAACACAAACCTTCCACCTAATTCTCCTTTTTTAATAAATAAACACATGTTTGTTCATTCATTCAAAATATGTATTTTAAAAAGTGAAAATTCTTACGTTCAATTCACTAAATATCTAAAATACCACTAAAATATCTGGGTTCATAGGTTTATTGACGTGACTAAACCCAGGTGCTTATGTTATATTCATAATTAAAACATTTGTGGATCAACTTTAAGCGTATTTTTCCCTTTTTTCCCATCGCGTCAAACAGCCAGACATTATTAAACGAACACCGATCCAAAGTCTCGATTCTATCTGTGTTCGACTTGTAGGGTCCTCCTTCACACCACATGGCAAGACTACACGGGAGTTGAACGTCTGTGCGTAGCTGCACAGCTAATTTTAAAACTTTTAATCTCCTTCAAAGACTCGGATAGAAGAAACATGTCACAGCTACAGGCGAGGTTTTTCACACAAGATAAAAGGTGAGCCAGTAAACTGGAAGTGACGGTAACAGGCTAGCTAAACAGTTAGCTGTTTTTGCTACGCTGCGGTAAATATGTATTTTTTTCAGGTTCATGTTAAAGCTGGTGTCGGTTAATGCGCATGCGCTGCAAACTTGTCTTTCTGCTCGCGTGAGCAGCCGTTCTACGTGTTTAGCTATTTTAAGCTAAAGCTGCAAGTTCCTTCGTGGCTATTCATCACATTTGGTCTCAATTGAACGCGATGAACACAATTTGTGTATTTTAATTTAATTTTGTTTTGTAGGTACATAGTAGACGACGTTCCTTTCTCCGTCCCGGCTGCCTCAGAAGTTCAGGACCTCAGTAATGTCATCAACAAGCTGCTGGAGGCTAAACATGGTAAACACATTTTGTTGGAAAGCTAGCAAACAATTCCTCCTAAATTTACATGAGGGGAAGCTAAATTTACTCTACAATAAAAGCCTATATGTAATAAACATTGTTATATCATCATCATTTATGTCACATTATAGCATACCATATATATATATATAGTATACATACCACTGTATTATAGAGCACTTAAAACAGCAACAAGGCCAACCAAAGTGCTGTACAGTAGAACAAACAAGCAAATAAAAATATAGATACGAATGGAAGAAGATAACAACTAAATGTCTAACACGTGTAGAATACAAACGGGTTAAAAACAAATCGCAGTGTCAAAAGCCAGGGAATAAAAGTGGGTTTTTAAGCGAGACTTAAAAACGGTGAGAGATGGGGCCTACCTGACATCCAGTGGCAACTCGTTCTACAGTCTTGGACCAGCAACAGAGAAAGTCCTGTCACCTCTGAGCTTACGGCGGGTTCCTGGAACCGAAAGAAGCATCTGATCTGCTGACCTCAGAGAGCGCTGTGGGAGCATATGGCTGCAGCAGATCAGTGAGCTAAAAGGGGGCAGAACTGTTCAGTGATTTAAAAACATACAAAAGGATTTTGAACTGAATTCGAAAGTGAGCCAGTGCAGGGAGGCCAAAACTGGTGTAGTGTGCTTTCTTTAGCCTGTACCAGTTAAAAATCGGGCTGCAGCATTTTGGACCAGTTGGAAACGTGCAGTTGGAGTCTGACTGATTCCAAACAGAAGCACACTGCAGTAATCGAGCCTGGATGTTCTCAACGCATATATTACTTTCTCAAGGTTATTTTTGGACAGTATGGGCTTCAGTTTAGACATTCGCCTCAGCTGAATAAAAAACAGGATTTAACAATCATGTTTACATGTTTAGCTTCATAGAAGGATCCATTATCACTCCCAGATTTGTGACTCTTTTGTTTTTCTAACGGGGCTAGAGAGGAGAGGTCGATACCGTGGTTCTTGATCGTACCATTACAATGAAACAACATGACTTCAGTCTTCTTCTCCTTAAAACTTAAGAAATTGAAAGACATCCAGTCCCTGAGGTCAGCCAGGCAGTCAAGAAGAGGTTGAATAGAATGTGCACTGGTGTGCTTCAGAGGGAAGTAGATTCGACAGTCATCAGCGTAGAAAGGAAAGGGTATGTTATGTTTACGGAAAATAACACCTAGTGGCAGCAGGTCTAAAGAGAAGAGAAGAGGGCCGAGGATGGACCCCTGTGGTACCCCCCACAGAAGAATTGCCGATGATAAACTAAAATCCTTAATGTTGACAAAAGGTTCTGTCAGAGAGGTAGGATGTAAACCATTTGAGGGCTGACCCTGTGATGATTTTGATGTCAAATGTGGGTGTACCTGCTAATATTTTTAATACACACTGTTTACACACACTGTTTTGTTTTCGCAGGGTCTCACACCAAGGTGGAGTTCGACTTCTTGGTCAATGGTCAGTTTCTGCGAGTTCCCCTGGCCTCTCACATGGAGACAGAAGGAATATCATCGGTATGAGCTCCCACTGCACTGACACTGATGATGACTACGGTTCCTGTAATGTAGCCGTCACGTAACCCATCACTGGGTGGGATCTTTCACAGGGGGGTGCTTTACACTGACAGAACAAATTGTTCTACAGATGCCTCTTAATGGGGGCTAAAAAGTGCAACAGTGTTGTGGGGAAATAATACTATGACTGGGATGTTTTTATTAGCGGTAATAGAATTGTCCTCCATCTTCTGTCGCTCATCCGTAGTTGGTAGAGTCAACGGGTCCAGGAGAGAAGCCCAGACTTCTCTCTCCCCATTGACTTTCTCCAGCTCCTACTGGGGGAACTCGGGGCTTTCCCAGACCAGAGACGATATCTAATACCTCTAGAGCAGACGTGGGCAATATATGATCCGAGGGCCAAAAGTGGCCCGTGAACAATCTATCCGGCCCCTTATTATTCTTAATTGAAAAGAAAACATTTAAATAAGTTAATGGAAACCTGCATTTTATCAATGAAAATCAAGGAAATCTAAACTAGAGAAATTGCATTTCCAGTGAAAGTACAGTGCAAATGCTTATTGCTGAAGAACTTGCTGAAAAACAGCTAAAATTAGCTTAAAAAAATACTGAAATGTAGCTGAAATGTAAGAACAAGTCTAAGTTAGCAGAGGAAAGCAGAAAGAACACATACTTGCTGAATTAGGTTTAAATAAACAGGAATGAGCACAAAAACTAGGAAATGAGCTAAAATAAATAAAAAAAAAAAAGGCTGAATTTCACGAGGAAAAAAAAGTTGAAAAGTAGCTTTAAAGGTTAAAAGAAGCTTAAACTAGCAGAAGGAAGTGGAAGGAGCTGAAATGAGCTAAACAAATGTGGAATTAGCTGGAAAAGCTCAATTTAGCACAAAAACAGCTAAATAGTACCTGTAGCAGAAAAGATTAAAAGTAAATAAGTAAGTTCTGCTAATCCAAAAAGTTCTGTTAATCAAAAAAACGGCTAAAACTATCTTTTTAGTTGACTTTTTTAATGTTTTAATTTAAATGTTTATTTTGCATATTTAAGCTAACAAATTATATTTTCACAAGATGAAGTTTACAGCCTTACATCCTAAAGATTAATTGGGAAGACGTTTGTTTTTTTTTCAAGTATGCTAACAATGATAATTACAAGAAAAGGCCTGAAAAAAGTCTCCTATGAAATCCGTTTTAAAGAAAATGTATTTTCTAATTCTCTATGGGGCCCTTTGTTTGAGTTCAATATCTTGATTTAACCTTGTGGGGAAAAAAAAAAACAGTTGCCCACCCCTGCTCTAGAGTATCATGGGACTTCCTGGAGCCTGTTACCAGTTGGGTGTTCCCAGAAAACCTCCAAAGGGAGGTGTTCCAACCAGATACCTGGACTGCTTCAACTGACTCCTTTCGATGTACCGGAGCAGCGGATGTACTCCAAATCCCCCCCGGATGATGGAGCTCCTCACCCTATCTCTAAGGCTGAGCCCCCCTACGAAGGAAGCTCATTTCGAAGACTTCTATCCGGGATCTCGTTAATTTGGTCATGATCCAAACCTCAAGACCATAAGTGAAAGTTGGAACAGAAATGAACAATTAAATTGAGAACTTTTCCTTTTGACTCGACACTTTCTTCACCGCAACTGACCAAAGCAACCTCCTCATTACTGAAGATGAGGCTCCAATCTGTCGCCCCGTCCTAGCATCATTCCTAAAAAAGACGCCCAGATACTGAAACGCCTCCACCTGAGGCAAAGACTCGCCACGACCTGGAGGGGCCACTCCACCCATTTCCAGTCCAGTTGACAGTTGTCCTGCAAATCTGTTCACATTTCAGTGCTCATGATGACAAATATGTGATACAACCTGGTGCTGCAGAAGCTCTTGAACTGTCTGAGAACACAACAGTATGCAGGTGTTGGTCATAAAATTAGAATATCATACAAAAGTTGATTTTGTTTCAATAATGTCATTCAAATATGGCACCCCAAACTATCACTGACTGTGGAAACTTGACACTGGACCTCAAGCAATGTGGATTCTGTGCCTCTCCTCTCTTCCTCCAGACTCTGGGACCTTGATTTCCAAAGGAAATGCAAAATTTACTGTAATCAGAGAACATAACTTTGGACCACTTGGCAGCAGTCCCAGGCGAGACACTTCTGATGCTGTTTCCTGTTCAAGAGTAAGGAATGGGACAGCTGAAACCCATGTCTTGCATACATCTGTGCGTGGTGGTTCTTAAAGCACTGGCTCCAGAGCTCTGAACAGCCAGCCTCTTCAGCAATGACTTTTTGTGTCTTACCCTCCTTGTGCAAGGTGTCAATGGTCGCCTTTTGGACAACTGTCAAGTCGGCAGTCTTCCCCATGATTGTGTAGCCTACAGAACTAGACTGAGACCGTTTAAAGGCCTTTGCTGGTGTTTTGAGTTATTGAACCTTTTCACAATATTCTAATTTTCTGAGATACTGAATTTGGGGTTTTCAGTAGTTGTCAGTTATAATCATCAACATTAAAAGAAAAACATTTGAAATATATCAGTCTGTGTGTAATGAATGAATATAATAAACAAGTTTCACTTTTTGAATGGAATTACAGAAATAAACTTTTTCACAATATTCTTATTTTATGACCAGCACCTGTACACGCAAGACAACATACAGTATGTAGATTATTAATGGATAGAAGGGAGTTCCCATACCATCCAGTATGGCAGCGGAGCTGCATCAGCCCATTTATAAAGCTGACAGATACTCCTGCTCGGATCTGTCTAATCCCTGGCATGTTCGACTTGACATTTCTTTATCTGTTAAAAATCATCAAGCCGTCTCCCTGATCCTTCTGCTACGATGCTCACCTGTGTTTCAGGAAGACGTGGTGGAGATTGAGTACGTGGAGCGGATTACGGCCCCCGAGCCACAGGAGTGTTTGATGCACGACGACTGGATTAGCTCTGTTGACGCAGACGCTGAATGGTAAGATCTCAAGAGAGCACCGGGATGGAAAGTCAATTCTCTCCTTCCAAACTTTCTGGTTTGGTTTGTGACTCGGTTACATCACGTTATTATTTTATACAATTTCTTTTTAATGAAGTCTGTAAATGAACCGGCTTTTTTTTTTTTCAGTCAGTATTGTGCCTCACAGAAAAATCACCAGAAATAATCAATTGAATTCTGGTATTTTTTTAATTTATTATTATTTTATGACCATTTATGTTCCTTAGGAGGAAAACTGACCAACTTAACTTCTTAAAAATACAATTTAATTTATTTATTTTTCCCACAAAAATCTAGTTGGTCTTTTCAAACTATCTCAGCCTAAAATAAAAGCATCAAATGTAAGTGACTTTATTTTTTAAACTCTCTACGGGTCTTTGGTTTAAAAAAAAAAAAAAAGCACAAAATATTTATTTTACATCAGTTTTGGAAGAGGAAAGAAGCGTGGGGGGGGGGCTCAAAATAATTTTTTGATTATCCAGCAACGTTCAGTCAGTTCATCTGTACAGTTTCTTTTGTTGACTTTTCATCCTTCATCCAAAGGACTTCATCAGTCCAAGGAGCTTGAAGGACGAAATGTCTCAACAACAAAAAAAAAAAAAAAACGTCCAGATGACCTGACTGAACTTTGTGGGATTTATTTTTTTTTACCTGGATTATTGAGCATGAACTTTGATGTTTTGAACCACTTTGGCTATGGCTGCCTTGGAGGAGTTGGGTGGGGGTGGGGGGGTTGCACAGAGACCATCATATCATCAGCAAACTGGTTGGTCCACTATGTGGATGTGCTGCTTTTGGGACTGAGTTTGCTTGTGGCTCCTCTGACTGATGAAGTCCTTTGGATTAAAATTGCATTCGAGCATAAAAAAATCCAGCCCGAGCCCGTATCATTTTTTCCTAGCTCGACGCAGCGGCTGGGTCCAGTTAAGCTTCAGGTGGGACGCTGGCAGTGGTCCATCTGTAGCTTAACTGAACTTGTTTTTACCTCCTCCAACCGGCAGGTCAGCGCGCAGTCATACGGCTTCACGCAGCTGGTGATCCAAATTGGCTCGTCAGCCGTGCACGTCCGCTGGCGCAATCAAAAGCCCGACCGGGCCCGCGCATCCAGCACATTATTTTGTCCCGGTTTTTGATTAGAAATGACAGCTCAACTTTGGATGAAGGATGAAACGTCTCAACAACAACCAAAAAGAAACCATCCAGATGACCTGACTGAACTTTATTGGATTTTTTACCTGGATTATTGAGCATGAACTTTGGGATTTTTTAGTACCGGTATTTTTTTTAAACTTCGTACTTAGTCGTGTCATCCACTCTTCAAACATGGGCATTTTATTCTAATGTAATTTTTAAAATAACATTATCTTTATTTGTTATTTCTACTTTCTAAATTGTGTTTTGTTTGTTCTGGCTTGAGTATACGAGCTGCAGGTGCACGGTCCGCCCGCTAATGACTTCCTGCCTTCCAATAAACTGACGACAGTCCGCCGTGGGACGTCCGATCCTGCAGCCTGCATGCATGTTAAACCCATTTTAGTACTAAATGTTCACTTGTGCACATTACAAGTGAGTCTTTGCTCTTTTCTAAAGTAGAATGTTTATTTTTTACCAGTTAAAAAAAACCAACTCTTTACTAATTCGTCAACCTTTCCTTGTTTTGACAGTCAACTTGAACAAATCTAAAACAAAGCCCAATGTCGAAAACGAGAGTCGGAATTAAGGTTTCAAACCAGGAAGTAACAAATTCCTTCAATTTAGAGTCACAGTTTGCTCCATCTTGCTGTCTGTTTGCAGGATCCTCACAGGTTCTTATGATAAGACGGCCAGGATCTGGTCTACGGAGGGAAAAGCTGTGATGACGGTGGCCGGACACTCCGATGTTATCAAAGACGTCGCCTGGGTCAAAAGAGGTGAGCACGCTAACCCTTCAGACATCCCTTCTCTGGGAATCACCGACATTAAACTCTGCCTGTGCTTCCTGCGTAGACGGTCTGACGTCTCTGCTCCTGACGGCCTCTCTGGACCAGACCATCCTGCTGTGGGAGTGGAACTCCGAGAAGAACAAAGTGAAAGCCAGGCACTGCTGTCGAGGCCACACAGAAAGTGTGGACACCATTTCCACAGACCCCACCTGCTCTAAGGTAAAAAATGTAGGGGAGAGGAAAAAGGTAGACGGAGGTGACTTGAACGTGTGTCTCAGGGTGTTTGTGTTTGTCCTCTTTAGTTCTGCAGCGGTTCCTGGGACAAAATGTTGAAGCTCTGGTCAGCAGGTAAAGTCAAGTCAACTTTATTTATAAAGCACAAGATGAGTTTTTAGCAGAGATTTAAAAATAGGAAGAGAAGTGGCCTGCCTAATGTTGGGGGGGCAGATTATTCCAAAGTTTGGGAAAAAGCCCGATCTCCTCTGAGCTTCTATCTTGTTTTTGGAACAACCAAAAGCAACTGGTCAGATGATCTCAGCGCCCGAGAGGGAACATACCGTTCCAATAGCTCAGCGAGATAAGGGGGGGTGAGGCCATTTGTGCACTTAAAGGTTAACAGGAGAATTTTAAAATCGATTCTGGTACGGTACGTACAGGGAGCCAGTGAAGGGAGGACAAAACTGGTGTAATGTGATCAAACTTACGAGTTCCTGTTAATGGCCGAGTTGCAGCATTTTGGACGAGCTGGAGACGGGAAATGGAGACCTGACTGACCCCAACATATATTGCGTTGCACTAGTCCTGTCAGGTAGTGATAAAGGCATGGAATAGTATTTCAAGGTCAGATCTGGATGGCACTGACTTGAGCTTAGCTATCTGCCTCAACTGGAAGAAGCTTTTCTGCAG
Organism: Nematolebias whitei; assembly: GCF_014905685.2. Classification (NCBI taxonomy): domain Eukaryota; kingdom Metazoa; phylum Chordata; class Actinopteri; order Cyprinodontiformes; family Rivulidae; genus Nematolebias; species Nematolebias whitei. The sequence goes on along the minus strand of NC_056520.1, from coordinate 10,744,527 downwards.
AACAGAGTTGGTCTGTTTTATTAAACTTAAAGTCAGAGTCTAAAACCATCTTGAGATTAGTAACAGACTGCTTAAGATATCACTGAAGGGAATGCAGGATAACAGGATCAGAGATGGCGGTAGAGGGCTAAACACAATGACTTCAGTCTTCTGATCATTAAAACTTGAACTATTTGAAGCCATCCATGCCTTCATGTCGTCAAGACATTTTAACAGAGGGTGAATGGACCAGGAACTGTTAGGTTTCAAGGGCAGATAAATCTGACAGTCATCAGCATAGCAATGAAACGAAAGACCATGTTTCCTCAGGATAGACCCCAAAGGGAGCAGGTAGAGTGAAAACAGAAGGAGTCCAAAAATTGAGCCCTGCGGGACACCGCAGGAAAAAGGCACTGAAGCAGAGACACTATTACCGACCTTAACACTGAAACTCCTCTCACTTAGGTACGAGTGGAACCATTCTAATGCTGCACCAGTAGTCCCAACCCAGTGTTCCAGCTGCGATATAAGGATGCTGTGGTCACCAGTATCAAAAGCAGCAGTAATGTGTAGGAGCGCAAGTTGACCAGAATCATTTGATGATCCCAAATTCAGAACAATTAAAAAGTTCTTGCTCTTTTTACCAGCGTTGACGCACGGTCGATACTCAGAATACACCTGTCCAGCAAATACATTTGCTGAGGAAGAACTCCGTTTGCCCCGAGACTTCACTCGTGTTGTATTTTTTGTGTTTCCAGTGCCTACAGACGAAGCAGACGAGGTGGAGGAACCTGCCGGCAGACCGAGGAAGAAGCAGAAGACTCAGCAGCTCGGCCTGACCCGGGTGAGTACAGAGCCATCTGAAAACAATCGCTCCAGCTTTGAAAGAGGCGAAGTTCACGGTTTCTCTGGCTCACGCAGACTCCTTTGATGACATTATCTGGACACAATGAAGCAGTGTCTTCTGTCCTGTGGAGCAGCAGCGAGGAGGTTTGCAGTGCATCCTGGGATCACACCATCCGAGTGTGGGACGTTGAGAGTGGAGCAATGAAGACTACGCTGGTGAGAAAAACAAAATGGAGTTTTAGTGTAGACGTGACAAATACAATCAGGTGTCTCACACAGGCATGGACCAAAATACAGTTAAAAATAATGTGCAATGTTACAAAAAGGTGAAACAGAAAGAGAAATATTTGGTGCAGTAAACACAGTTTACATCTGTAGGAATTACTTTTTCTGAATGCAGAGTTCTGAATGACGACAAAATTTTGTTGAAGGTGAAATTTGGCTTAAAAGCTAAAAATAGCAAAATGTTAACTTAAAATTGAAAGTATCAAACTGTAAAAAGATGCTAGCTAAAATTTAAAAGTAGCAAAACACTAGGTGAAAGTAGTGCAGGCTAACTAAAAGTAGCTCAACTGTAGCTAAAAGTAGTAAAGCATTATCTAAAACTAGCTAAAGGCATTTCATGAATTAAATGTATCGAAACACTAGCTAAAAGTAGTGAAACTGTCAACTAAAGTTAGAAAATTACTAATTAAAAAGCAAAATGCTAGCTAAAACTTGAAAGAAGCCAAAACCTTAAAATTGCCAAATACTAACGAAACCAGTGGTTCCCAACCGTGATCCTTGAGGAACACCATCCTGCATGTTTTACTTGTTTCCCTGCTTTGACGCATCTGATTTAACCGGTTTCTGCAAAACTTGAGGAGGTAATTAAATCATTGAATCAGGCATGTTGGAGCAGGAAACAACTGAAACATGCAGGACGGTGTTCCTCAGGGACGAGGATTTGGACCACTGAACTAAACACGAAAAGTAGCAAGGCTAGCTAAAGTTTCAAAGACTAGCTAAATGTAACAAAAGTTTGAAAAATGTCTATAATGTGTATTTGAGTTATTTTTAAAGTGCCCTCTGATTGTAATTCTAAAAGATTAATGTTAATACTTGAGATTAAATAAAAGTGTCATATCATTATAACTAAAATATTTCAATCAACCTTTATTTAAACGGGTAAATCCCATTGAGCCTCGAGGACTCGTTTACAAGAGAGACCTGATTTCAACAAAGAATGATGACAACAATGGACAACAGCAACAACAATAAACGGTTATAAAAAGTCATACAAATTTTTTATTTTTTTTTTTTTTTTTACGAATAGGATGGCTAAAAAAAGAGAAGTAACAAAAACAGCTAGAGTCCAAGGCGAATGTAGAAAACTAAAAACAGGAACATGTCCGCATTGGTCCCTGCCAGGAGTCCAACAGATTCTTAAAGCCACTTAGAGAGGTCAAGGTCGAGAGCTTCAGATCTTTTTGTAAGATATTCCAGGAAACAGGAGCGGAGTAGGAGAAGGTCCTTGTGCCTAGTTCAGTTCACACTGAGGGAACACTGCAGGTAATAATGTCCTGAGAGCGCACGCTGTAGCTGCACTCACGCAGAGACAAGTAGGAGGAGATGTATGAAGACAACAGACCAAGAAGTGATTTAAAGATGAAAATGTACCAGTGAGAGAGTCTGCATGAATTAATGATGACCAGTTAACCAGTGAATACTGGGTGCAGTGGTGGGTACGATAATCACAGCCAGTTATGAATCTTAGTGCACCATGATAGACAGCATCCAACATCTGCAGGGAGTTGTAGGAGCGTTCATGTAAATAATGTCACCGTAATCAATGGAGGGAAGGAAAGTCACAGTTACAAGGTGTTTTCTAGCATTCAGGGTTAGACAGGATCTGCTTCTGAAAAAGAAACCCAGTTTAACTTTCAGTTTCTTTACCAAGTTTTCCACAGGAAGCTTAAAAGAGAGATGCGAGTCGACCAAGATACCCAAATATTTATAGGAATCAACAAACTCAATGGGGACACCATTTGAGGAAAAAATCAGAGGAAGAACTGCTGGGACCAACTTCCTATTTGAAAAAAGCATCCCTTTGGTTTTGTCGGCGTTTAGGACAAGTTTGAGGCGGAACAAATCCGTCTGGATGATGAATGCAGGTTTCAAAAGATGGAAAACCTTATCAACTGTTTTAGCTCGACGTATAACAAAAAATGTATAACAATTATTTAACAGTTGTGATGTTTAGGCAGTAGCAGTAATAGTATTTGCATTTCTGCTGTTAATTAAAAGTAAATAAGTCACTTTTTTTTTTTCTTCCATACATTTTTCGGCACAGTTCTTGTCCCGCAGCTTTCAAGCTATTGGTCTTGGTTCAACTTTAGGTTTTTGAAATATTTAGCCTTTTCTGCCATTTTTTTCCTCCATAGAAAATAAATTTAGCTCATTTTCCATCATTCATATCTTTAGATCTGTTTACAACCTTTTACTGCTCCTTTCATTTTTTGTTCTGCTTCAACTTCTTTCAGCTTCCTTGTGCAATTTTAAACATTTTTCAGCTGTTTTCAGCTGGCTTTTTTTAAGCTGTTTTGTGCTTCTTATAAATTCTTTCTACTAACTAGATGTTTGTGCTAACTTCTTTTGGCTATTTTCAGCTTGCTCTTCTCCTTTCAGCTTATTTCTGCAATTTTCAGCCTTTTCGGCTACTATTTAGCTGGAGGGTTTTTTTGTTGCTAATTTTAGTGTTTTCAGCTTATTCCACATTTTTTGCACTCATGTAAACTTTTTTCAGCCTAATTTGGCAGAAATGTGCTATTTCCACTTCCTTCATGTAATTTCGGCTTCTTTTTGCTTTTTTTTTTTTTTAACCTACTTTCAGCAGTCTATTGCTGATTTCAGCTTTTTCCAGATAATTTCCACTTTTTTCGTCTCATTTCTGCTTCTTTCAGCCTAATTCAGCAAAAGTGTGTTCTTTCTGATTTCTTCTGCTAATTGAACAATGTTCTACCTTTTCAGCTAGCTTTTGAGAAATATTTTAGCTACTTTTAGCTGTTTTCAAATAAAATCAAGTTTTGTTTTTTTTTTGGTAATTCCTGCTACTTTCACCCTAATTAACTTCTTTCTGCTAATTTAAACTTGTTATGCTCTTTTCAGCTAGTTTCAGCTATTATTTAGCTGTTTTATGCAAATTTTAGTTTTTTCAGCTAATTCCAGATTTTTCGAGCTCATTTCAGCTCTTCCTCTTCATAGGTTCTTTCTGCCTTTTCAGCTACTTTTTAGTAGATTTTTTTGTTGTTGCTAGGTTTGTTTTTTTTAGCTGATTTCCTAATTTTTGTGCTCATTTCTGCTTATTTAAACCTAATTCAGCAAATATATGTTCTTTCTGCTTTTTTCTGCTAATTTAGACTTGTTCTTCCATTTCAGCTACATTTCATCTTGTTTTTTAGTTAATTTCAGCTGTTTTTCAGCAAGTTCTTCTGCAATAAACTGCATTTTTGTAGGAAATGTCTCTTCAGTGTTTCACAGGACAGTTATTGTCTTTTCGCAGACGGGCAGTAAAGTGTTTAACTGCATCTCCTACTCTCCGTTGTGTCGACGGCTGGCCTCGGGCAGCACGGACCGACACGTGAGACTCTGGGACCCTCGCACCAAAGGTACCACTCCGCTCAGTAGACGCCCCACGTTCGTTCTTGACTTTCTTTTTATTGTATACCTTTTTATGTGTCACGCTCCTCGTCAGATGGAACTCTGGTGCTGCTGTCTCTGACCTCCCACACCGGTTGGGTCACCGCTGTCAAGTGGTCGCCGTCAAACGAGCATCAGCTCATCTCCGGTTCTCTGGACAACCTGGTCAAGCTCTGGGACACCAGAAGGTCTGTGAGCTCTTTAGAAATCTTGAGTGGAAATCACAGCTCACAGAAACTTTGAAGCTGAGACTGATGAGGTCTCTGTAAGGCTATAAGGTCTTGAGGATCACCTGATTATTGTTACCATGGTTACTGCTCTTTATTGCATGAGCGAGTTTCCTGTTCAGTACAGCAGAAAGTGGAGCAGCACCAAGATAGAAACGATCCATAGTGTAATTCAGTAGCTAATAAGTGTTACCAGTGTTTTGTTAACTTTCTGCCAGCAGGTGGCGCATGACACATCAATAAACAAATTTATTAACAGATTTAGTCATATCAACATAAGGTAAAATTTTTAACCAGGTAAAGCTATATTGCTTGTTCTTTTAGTGCTTATTAGGCAAATAGTCTAACTTGGCCTAACAGAAGCTCTCAAATAATACTAATAATTTCAGTTTCTGAGTCTTTCGTGGACATTTTTCTTATTTTAGAAGTTGAAAACAGGCGATGTAAGTGTCTCTAATTTAATCTGCTGTACAGTAAATATAAAAAAAAAAAAATTTTTTTTAATCAAGTTTTTTTTTAACTTTTCTTGTTTTTTAACACAAACACAACTGAACAGAGATCAAAACAAAACCAAAAAAATCCTCCCTCCCCACCCACACATTCATAAATGTCTTCATACAGGTCAGGTACTTGCATATTTTCGACATATGACACAAAAGGTTGCCAGGTGTCCCAGAATCTTTTTGCAGAACCTTTAAAGGTATATCTGATTTTTTTTTTTTTGTTCCGATGAATAGGATACATGACTTCTCTTATCCAGTGAACGTATGCTGGGGGGGGGTCCTTACAATTGCACATAATGAGCCTCCTGGCCAGAAGAGAGCAGTAAGCAATCACGTCTTTCTCGTACTTGCTGAACGACGTATCCACCGGGACCACCCCAAACTGTGAGATGAACGGTGATGGGTGTACAGTTTTGCCTCGTATCCTAAAGAAGGTGTCAAAAATGAATTACCAAAAGGTCTACAGTTTGGGACAGGTCCAGAATATATGCAGGAGTGTAGCTGGAGTTTGTTTACAACGATTACATGCGGGGTCCGGGTCAGTTTTGATCTTGGACAGCTCATCTCTGGACCAGTGCAGCCGTTCTACTACCACCTTGAATTTAATTACAGCATGTCTCAGACAGATTGAAGATGAAGAAATGTTCTGAATGATCCTTCATAATTGAACTTATTTTAATTTGATTATTTGCTGTGGTGCTATTGGACGGTAGTCATCCAAGCTCGATACTGTGATGGTCTTTGGGACGAGGATGATGGTGGTACAATGGCTTTTCCAGGAGAGTTGATTAAAATGTTAGTACCTCTGAAAGCTGATGTGCACATTCTGTCAGGGTGCAACCCTGCAGCCTTATGTGCCTTAATTTTCTTCAGGGTCTGTAATGAAGTGCTCATAATCAAAACCTGAGTGCTGCTCACAGGCTGGGTGAGTGTATCTGCTGTGTGTGCTGGTCACATCTTCAAAACGGGCAAAATAAAAGGGGGATTAAGAGCATTAGGCAAAGATGGATCCTTGGGGCATCAACGTCCTTCCTGTTCTAGTACGTTGTGCTTTTGATGCCAGCCCACGTGCTACAGGGGTCATTTTTGGTGAAATGTCCTTGGGTGATGCATAATTAGTCTTGGCTTTTTTTAATTCCTGCAGTGAGGTTTCTCCTCAAGTTGAGTGGCAAACCCCTGGTTTTCAGCAGAGATCCAACCTATCTAGTCAGCCAGGGTTATGGGTTGTGGTGGACTGTTAGTAGTTTAGATCAGGGGTTCCCAGCACTGGTCCTTGAGGAACACCACCCTGCATGTTTTAGTTGTTTCTCTGCTCGACGCGCTTGATTTTAATTAATGTGTATTTGACAAGCTTCTGCAGAAAATGAGCAAGTAATTAAATCACTGAATCAGGTGTGTTGGAGCAGGGAAACAACTAAAGCAGGCAGGACGGTGTTCCTCAAGGACCAGGGTTGGGAACCTTTGTTTTCGATGATGAACATCACTCACACTTACTGATGTAGCTGGTGACAGAAGATGCATACTCCTCTAAGTTTATCTCTCCTGCTGGTGTTAAAGCACTCTCTGAGGACAGAAGCAGCATCATCAGGCCACCGTCATTGTCTTTTTTTGTTGGTTTCACTGTTTTTGACTCAGGTGTAAGAAATGGACAAGCATGACAGTTGTGATCAGAGTCCGAGGTGGAGTTAGGAACTCTTTAAGTTCCAAAACTTTGGTGCAACGTCTTTCAGGCTGGCATGGTTTAAGTCACTACCTTCCTCTTTTACTTTTGGCTGTTCCCTCTTTAGTGGATGCCACAATGAATCGCCCTCCTCCATCTCACTCTGTCCTCCGTGTCTCCTGTCCTCACTCCAACTACCTCCATGTCTTCTCTAACTTCATCCTCACGGCCTTCGACTAACAATAGCACAATTTCCGCTGGCGCCCTGTTTGCCGACAGCATCGGCTCAGTTCAATTTATTTATACAGCGCTAAGTCACAACAGAAGTCATCTCGGCACTGAACAGAAACATTCATATATATATAAAAGTAAGTTAAGATTATTTATCTGAGGAGCAGACTGCTTTGAGTCTAACAGGAAGGAGGAACAGATGCACAATGTCAGGTCAAGAATCACATGTTAAGACAGAAATATTATCAAATGAAAACTATTCAATTGTAACAATTAATTTAAGGAAGTGAGGTCAGTTTGTCCTCCAGTAGTCTAAGCCTATAGCAGCATAACAAGCCAACCCTAACTATAGGATTTATCAAAAAGGAAAGTCTTGAGCCCAGTTTTAAAACTGGACAATGTGTCAGCCTCACGGACAGAAACTGGAAGTTGGTTCCACAAGAGAGGAGCCTGATAACTGAAAGAGCTTCCTTCCATTCTGATTTTGGAAACTCTAGGAACCGGAAGTAAACCTGCAGTCTGAGAGCAAAGTGCTCTGTTAGGAAAATATGGAACAATAAGATCTGTAATATAAGATGGAGCTAGGTTGTTGAGGTCTTTGTAGGTTAGAAGAAAGATTTTGAACTCTGAATCCAACAAGAAGCCAGTGGAGGGAAGCTAAAACTGGAGAGATATGATCTCTCCTGGCAAGATTGTGGCAGTCATTAACTCGGGCCTTGACCGACAGACATGTTTGTTTTGGTAGAAGTGTTGGACGTCGGATGCCCTTCCTGACAACCCTCACGATTTACCGGGGCTTGGGACTGGCACAAGAGATACACTGACCTGTGTTCCCTAATGGCTGGTTTAAGTCCCTAACGATGACATGAAATGTCATGTGGGTGTTTGTTTTAAAGCATTTAGAGTCATCTAGTTTTGCTAGCGCCTCACTAGCTTTTGCTCTTGGTGTGAGGTAAACGGCTACAGTAACCACCACTGTTAACTCTCAAAATAAATAGTGTGGTTCACAATTTCCACAGCTTCGGAGCAGCTACTGCTGACAGTTGAACAGTCTGGACACCGTCCTTTATTGATGTCTTTCTTGACAAACAAGTCCGGTTCAATGAAGTAACATGTCACCAGTCAGTTGTTGGTACATTTGGTCAGGTAAAGTTAAGGACAAAGTTCTGGATTGGAATTTCCAGCTAGATGAATCATCCTCCTTTGAAAGAGCTGAAAAATCCTCGTCTTAAATTGATGTTTCTCCTTTTTTTTTTGTTTCTATTCTTACAGTCGGGTTTTCCATTAAGCAACATTTCTGCTTTGCAGATGACTTGGACTTGGGTTTTGTTCCCCAACAACTAATGGAAGTATTTCTGGCATTCCATTATAAAAGAGGCCGTTGGTGCAGGCAGGACATCCTGTTCATCAGAAAGTAAACAGCCGTCTGGTTCTGCTGGAACCAGCTTCCTGCCTTTGTCTCAGTCAAGTTTAGACACCATGTATTCAGACTGTGCAGGCAGAATAGCAATATGTTTTTATGGCGCTTCGTCTTTTTTATTATGTCATAATTTTTATTAGTTGTGGAATAAACTCTGCTTTTGAATTTGAAACCTAGCATTCTTTGCAAATTTGATAACAATTGGTCGTTCTTGGTCAAATCTTATAAATGATATTATTCCTGAGCTTGAAGGATGACTCTCAGCTACCACCATATCAAACTATAGCTCCATATCTGTAGAAGTGGTTGACTTGTATATATTTTTGTGTTTGCAAATATTGATCAGCTTTGGTGGCTGTCCTGGACTCGGTCAACTTCAGAGGATATTTATTTATAGAACTACAGAAGTCCCTCGATACTTGGCGGTTTGATTTTCATGGACTCACTCTTTCGTGGGTTTTCAACTTAAGATTGTACACGACACAGGATTGGCGACCAGCCAGAGCATTGTGCTGAGGGGCGGACTGGCCATCAGGAGCACTGAGACATTTCCTGGTGGCCTGGCCCGCTCATCGATCGCCGAGGGGGACGAAAGGCTTGGTTTGGATGGAGCTTGATTATTTTACAGGTTGCGCGCCAGTTATGTCTGTTCTGCTGTGACGGACGGCCTCAGAAAAAGAGGGTGGGGGTGGGGGTGCGTTCTGTCTTATACATGAGTGATCTGCAGGAGCGGCATGTATTGTTTATATAAAATAATCAAGCACAACCCGAATCGAGCCTTTAGTCCCCTCGGCGATCACTGAGCGGGCCAGGCCACCGGGAAATGTCCCAATGCTCCCGATGGCCAGTTCGCTCCCGGGCGCTGATTGGTTCAGTAACCGTAGCATCACGTCTGTCTGCTCTCTTTCGCTGTGCTCTTTTAGAGCATTTAGAGCCGGCTTATTCAACTAAATTGCTCAGGGGGGCACAGTTACTGAAAGCCAAGAGCTCAGGGGCCAGCAGTTATTGTCATTAAGTCACTTTGTTTAACGGTTTAAAATCTAGTTTCATTTCAAAATGAACCCATTGGTGAACCGAACTGAGTTCACCCCTGGGCCTGATTTGACCGCCAGTTGAATAGCCCTGGTTTAGAGAGTTTAGAACATTGCAAGAGTGTGGGAACAGTTTCCAAAGCCTTATAAAATATATAAATACTAAAATAAATATAACGTCCCTACTTAGTGGATTTTCATCTATCGCGGGGGGGGTCTGGAACGTAACCCCAACGATAAGTGAAGGACTACTGTACATCCGGTGATGACGTTCAGAGAGTTTGAAAGACCTTTGTTGCAGTTTTACATCCATTGGTAACTTTTTGATGGCCTCATTCAAATATGTTGGTTAGTTCATGAGATATTTTGCTAACACAGGCAAAGTAAATGTATAAATTAACTCTGTGCTTCTCCTTCAGCTGTAAGGCTCCTCTGTATGACCTGGCAGCCCACGAGGACAAAGTGTTTTGTGTGGACTGGACAGAAAGTGGAGTAAGTTAAACAAAGTCTTTATTATCGTCAGATTTCAGCATCGCACTCAGTTTTAGTACATGAACTCAGCTGAGGCATCATTTCAGAGTGTGTGTGTGTGTGTGTTTTCCAGCTGATGCTGAGCGGTGGTGCAGATAACAAGCTGTACACCTACAGATACTCATCCTGTCAGACGGACGCGGGAGCGTAGGATGCGGACAGCCATCACCGCAGGAACACACATCCATCACAACTGCCAGAACTGCTGGACAAAAAAAAAATCCTTTTTGCTTTGTTCGTTCTGTATCCTGTTTTTTTCCCCACACACACCTTCTTATGGCTCGTCTTTGTTTGTATCAGTCATATAAATTAATTTTGTCTCCCAAAATGCCTCTTCAGCTTTATTTACAAGTATTAAGCCACTGTAAAGATGATCTTCAACTGGTTAACTTTTGGGGTTAACTCGGTTCAAGATGGCTGCCACAGCCACCTGACATTATAAAACACAAATGTTGTTTATAACGCGGTCAGTTTTGCAGCTGTTGACCTGATGGGGGTGTTTAACTCGCAAAGACAAAGGTAGATAAGAAGGAATTCAACTAGAGAAACTGCATTTCATGCATGCAGTGTGAATGCTTATTGCAGAAGAACTTGCTGGAAAACAGCTGAAACTAGCTAAAAACATGTTGAGATGTAACTGAAATGAAAGAACAAGCCTAAATTAGCAAAAGAAAGCAGAAAGAGCACATATTTGCAGAATTACGTTTAAATAAGCACAATTAGGAGCAGTTGAAATTAGCAACAACAACAACATAAAAACAGCTGAAAAGTAGTTGGAAAAGGCAAAAAGAGGCTTAACCTACCAGAAGGAAGTGGGAAGAGCTGAAATAAGATTTAAAAAAAAATTGGAATGGGCTGAAAGGCTCAAATTTGCATAAACAAATAGCTAAAATAGCAGAAAAAGCTGAAAGCATAACAAGCTGAAATTAGCAGAAATTAGTTAATTAGTTTAAAAGTCGCAGAAACTACTACAAAAAAATTGATTTTATCTGAAAACAGCTGAAATTAGCAAAAAATACATATATTTTAAAGTAGATGAAAAGTTAGAACAAACTTAAATTGGCAGAAGAAAGCAAAAAGAACATGTTTGCTGAAAGAAGCAGAAATGATCACCAAAAAGTGGAAATAACAAAAAGCTGAAATTAGCACACACTAAACAAAAGCAGCTGAAAAGTAGCTAAAGAAGTTTAAATTATAAGTGGCGAGAGCAAATTTTTGCTGAAATAGGCTGAAAACAGTTTAAATGAGTGCAAAAATGTGGAATTACCATAGTTGAAAAAGCTGAAAGCATAAAATGGCTAAATAGTAGCTTAAATAGCGGAACTGGCTGAATCTTCCTGAAATAAGCTGGAAGGGGCATAACAAGCTGAAATTAGAAAGAAATTAGAAGTACAAAAATTTAGTTGGCAGAAAGAATCTGAAAGGAGCACAAAACAGCTGAAAGTAGCTGAAAAAAGTAAACATTTTCTGAAAAAAGCTGAACCAGAACAAAATGTGAAAGGAGCAGTAAAAGGTAAACGGGTATAAAGATTTCAAGGATGTAAAATGAACTCAGTTCATTTCTTATGATACAAAAAGTGGCAGAAAAGGCTGAATATTTCAAAAAGCTGCACCAATACCAAAATCAGGATTGTCCTGAAAGAGCTGAACATTTTGAAATGTGATTTGTTGAAATGGCTTCAAAACTGCAGGACGAGAAAAGTACGGAAGAAAAACGGATCACAATAGTGTGATTGCTTCAAAAAACGTTCATCCAATAAAGATCAAACTGGTTTTACAAAACGATGCAATTCATTTTCACAGATTTTTCACCTTGTGAACTTCCTTTTTTTTTTTTTTTTGTTAAAAAATTGCCCTTCATGTCCTGCGCTTCCACTGATTTGACCCAAATGATGAAAACAAGAGCTTAAAAAATGGCTTTGTCAAGAAAAAATATAACATTAGGTGTTTTATTTTTTACTCAGTTTAAAAATTGTGTTGCAGAGTGACCCAATACTTTTGCAACTCAATACTTAGCAAAAAAAAACTGAAGACCCAGAACTCATGGCTATGTTTTTTGTATACATCATGAGTTCCAGATGCTCAGTAATCCAGGTAGATTAAACTAACAAGGTTCGTGGCTGGTGTTTCATGTTGAAATAGCGAAATGTCATCGACGTATAATGTTTCCAGGTGTCAGAATAACCAAAAAACAGCTGAATCATAGGTAAATGTAACACTGTTTAAGTGTTTCAACAAACCATATATATCTAGACCTTCGTGCATTGCAAAACACTGACTTTGAGAATGAGCATCAGTAAATGTTAACAGGTCAATTGACAGTGTGAAGACACTGTTCCAAAATTACAACATGGCAACTTTTGCAAACAAGACCTCATGGCTTCAATATTGAACAAGAAAAGGCAGAGACATTAGTCACAATAATACAAACATTTGATGATGTCATGCAAAACTTAAGAATGTACATTTACTGAAAACAGTTTCTTTAACCAAACACTTGGAACAAAGATGTCATACTTAATAAAAAGTCACAGTTTCCATCTGTTGCGGTCACGCAACAATTGACCGTCACTGAACACAAACAAGACCAAGTACTATCAAATGATGTCATCCAAACATTAGAATCAGTGTTTCAAGGTAAAACATGAACCGTAACTTGTATTTGAAGCACCTTAACCTGACAAGCACCCACAAAAAGACCTGCAGCAAGTCCGTTAAACAGAAAAACAAGCAGGTAGCACATTTTGAGCACTGCTCTTTCACAATGAACAGCCACGGTACCGTATTTTTCGGACTATAAGGCGCACCGGATTATAAGGTGCAATAAGCGAAACAAAACAGATGAGTCAAACTTTATTCGACTCATTCACAACAACTCTCAACATTGTTCAGTTGTACCACATAAAATCAGTTCGAGGTCAGTAAGGACAACCAGAATTAATACATAAGGCACTCCGGATTATAAGACTCACTGTCGATTTTTGAGAACATTAAAGGATTTAATTAAATTATAAGAATTAAAGGATAAGTGCACCTTGTAGTTAGAAAAATACAGTATTTGTATCGCCCTTTTCATTCAATCCAAACGGGCCATTGACCCGTTTGTTTTTTAAAGTGCCACAGAAAGATTAATCTGCATTTAATGTGACAAATGCATATATAGCATGTGAAAATCTTTTATCTTAGAAATGCATTTCCAAGAAAAAAAAAAAGCACACATATATATATATATAGATAGATAGATAGATAGATAGATAATACTTTTTTACTTGCCATTGAAGTTGATTCAAATTGTTCACATGTGAATATCTGGGTAAAAATAAGTGAAAAAGGCACTTTTCTGAGGAGAAAATGTGGCTGAAGGAGGAAGCAAGATGTACCTGTGTGGATCATGTGACTACGTTTTTACATTTTGATTGGCTAATATTTTAATTTCCCCATGTTAGTATTGACCAATAGAAAATCTCTCATTACAAAACTACAAATAACAGAGTATGTTGCTTGGATGCAACATAGTATCATAGAGGGTTAAATGATTTACTGTACATTTATGAATTTATTTGTTTAATAGTTTCATTTTTGAATCAGTAGAATAATTTATTTTTATACATGTATTTATTTATTTATTGCGGAACCTTTGGACCGCGATATTCTTTTGGCAAAGCGAAATGAATCACTTCGCTGTGAGGCTTCTTACTCATATAAACGATCTTTGTCCCGAGCTGACGGACAGCGACCCCTCGCGCCCGGACTGCGCAGGCGCAGTCACTTTGCATATCCTGCTCTGACTCACAGGATGATGGCTATCGAGATGCGAGCTTAGCCGCTGGACTGCGCCGCATAGATGCTCGCACTGCTGGACAACACCTGAAACAAGGTAGCGGGTTATCTATTTAATTTCAAATTATTTTGTATTAGATTAGAGAAAAGAAAAAAGCAAATACACGTACTTATTTACGGCTCTTTCGCCGCGTTAATGGTAAGACGCAATGACACTTTGCTAGTAGCTTTACTGCTAGCTCAGAAGCTCCCGAGTTGTTTATTTTAAACACTATTTGTGTCCCGTGCTGAAACTTTACGCTTCGCGTTAATGAATACTGAACACGGTGCTGTTTCCCTCGTCATGACACCAGCTCCTGGTGAAACTGAACACCTGCTCCAGTCGCAGGTGTCTGCTGCAACAACCAGATTAAATCCGCTGCTTTCTGCTCAGACACAGAGAAAAGCGACAATAACCTGATTAGAGCTCAGCAGATGCCATTTGTCTTTGGTGCAAAGCCAGCAGGAGTTTACTCATCTGTCGGTTTATCTGTTTTCAAACTATTAAACAAACAAATTTAAAAAATGTATAAACAGAGGAATTGCCCTTCCTGTGAAAATGTAGTGTGAATGCTTGTTGCAGAAGAACTTGCTGAAAAACAGCTGAACTTAGCTAAAAAAAACATGCTGAAATGGATGAGCTAGCCTAACAGCAGAAGAAAGCAGAAAGAACACTCACAGTATTTGCTGAGTTAGGTTTAAATAAGCAGAAATGAGCACAGAAATTAGGAAATAAGCTAAAAATATGAAATTAGGAAAAAAAAATAGCTGAGACGTAGCTGAAAAGGCAGAAAGCAGCTTAAACTGCTAGAAGGAAAGGCTAGATTTAGCATAAAATAGCTTAATAGTAGCTGAAATAGCAGGAAAAACCGAATCAAGCAGAAATAGACTGAAAGGAGTATAACAAACTGAAATTAGAAAAATTGTTTTAAAGTAGAACAGCTGAAATTACCGTAGCTAAAAAAGCTGAAATTAACAATAAATAAATAAATAAATAGCTATGAAGTAGCTGAAAAGGCATAAAGTAGCTTAAACTACTAGAAGGAAAGGCTAAATTTAGGCTAAATTTAGCATAAGAACTGCTTAGTAGCTGAATTAGCAGGAAAAGCCAAAACTAGCAGAAATAGGCTGAAATAAGTCAACAAGCTGGAATTAGCAAAATAGTTTGTTTTTTTTTTTTTTGGGAGGGGGGGGAGGGCGTTGTAGAAAGAAGTAAATTAGGCTGAAAGTAGCATAAATTACAACAAAAACTTGAATTTATCAGAGAGCAGCTGAAATTAGCTAAAAAGGCTGAAATTAGCAAAATAGTTTTTTGGTTTATTTTTTTAGGCTTAAAATAGCATAAATTACCACAAAAACTTGAATTTATCAGAGAACAGCTTAAATTAGCACAAAAAATAGCCGAGAAGTAGCTGAAAAGGCAAGCAACTTAAACTATTAGAAGGAAAGGCTAAATTTAGCATAAAAACAGCTTAATAGCTAAAATAGCAGAAAAAGCCAAAACTAGCAGATATAGGCTGAAAGGAGTATAACAAGCTGATATTAGTTAAAATAAATTTTAGTAGAACAGCTGAAATTAACTAAAAATGTTAAAATGGTAGCTGAAAAAATAGAACAAGCTTAAATTAGCAGAAGAAAGCAGAAAAAATCATGTTTGCTGAAAGAAGCAGCAATGACCACAAATAGTGGAAATTATTTGAAAAGAGCTGAAATCTGAAAAAAAAAAAAACAGCTGAGAAGTAGCTAAAAAGCAGAAAGAAGCTTAAATTACCAGTTGGAAGTGGCGAAAGCACAGTTTTGCTGAATTAGGCTAAAATGTTTAAATGACTGCAAAAAATGTGGAAATAGCTGAAAAGGATAAACTTAGCATAAAACAGCTGAACAGTAGCTGAACAATTATGAAACTAGCAGAAATCAGCTGAAAGGAGCATAACAAGCTGAGATTAGTAGAAAGAAGTTAATTAAGCTGAAAGTAGCTGAAATTACCATGAAAAATTTAAATTTATATGAAAACGTCTGAAATTAGCTAAAAGATGCTAAAAATGTAGCGGAAAAGGTAGAACAATTTTGTTACCAGAAGAAAATGGATAGAACATATGTTTGCCCAGTTAGGCTTAAAAAAGCAGAAATGATCTGAAAAAATCTGAAATCAGCAAAAACCAGCTGAAAAGTAGCTAAAAAAGCAGAAAGAAGCTTAATCACCAGCAGAAAGTGGAGAGAGCACATTTTTGCTGAATTAGGCTGAAAAAAATTGAAATGAGTGCAAAAATATGTAATTAGCCAAAACAGCTAAAATTAGCATTAAAATCAGCTAAATAGTAGCTGAAATAGTGCGAATGCTTCATAAACATTCACACTAACACTCAGTAGTTGTATGACCTCACATTTTAAGCACCTTTTCCTGCATCCCTTAATATTTGTTGTTTGTTTATAGAATAGAGGTCAGCTGACATCCAAGGATGGACGGGTGAGTTGCTGTTAAATCCAACCCACACCTTCGTGTTGACGTGAACGCAGCAGGCGTAACAGAGCCGTCTCTGCCTTCAGGTTTCCGGGGGACATGCTGAGCGACAGCTCGGTGATGGCCCGCATGCAGAAAAAGTTCTGGAAGACCAAGCAGGTCCTCATCAAAGCCACAGGCAAGAAGGAGGACGAGTACGTGGTGGCTTCAGATGCTGACCTGGACGCAAAGCTCGAGGTCAGGGGACACGATTTAGAGTACCGGTATATGTGTCAAACTCAAGGCCCTGGGGCCAAATGTGGCCCTTGTTGACATTTTATCTAGCCCCCAAGATGATATGTGAAACATAAAATACTTCTATTTCTTGAATCCTTTCAGTAATCTTTGATTATGATGTCGAAAGCACAACGGAGAACATCAAATGAGACCAATCAAACTCTTGTTGAGGAACCTGTGACCAAGTAAATATGTTGGGTATCTATCTTGAGTTAATGTAGATTCTGAAATTGGCCCTTAGTTTGAAAAAGGTTTTAATTTTGGCCCCCTTGTGTAAGTGAGTTACATTAATACATACATTCTTTCTGAAGTCCACGATCATCTCCTTCGTCTTCTTCACATTGATGTGAAGGTTATTCTCTTTGCACCAGCTCTCCAGGTGTTCCACCTCCTGCCTGTAGCTGGACTCATCATTGTTTGTGATGCATCCCACCACCGCTGTATCATCTGCAAACTTTACAATGTGACAGCCTGGATGGGTAGCTGCACAATCATACGTGAGGAGAGTGAACAGGAGGGGGCTCAACACACATCCCTGAGGGGAGCCAGTGCTGAGGGTTATGGTGGAGGAGAAGTTGTGGCTCCTCACTGACTGTGGTCTGTTTGTTGTGAAGTCTAGGACCCAGTTGCAAATGGAGGGGCTTATTCCTAGTGTGGATAGTTTGTCCTTCAGGGTTTGGGGGATCATGGTGTTGAAGGCAGATGTGAAGAAGTCTTTCTGTTCCAGGTAGTTGAGCGCAGTGTGGACCACAGAGGAGATGGCATCCTCTGTTGATCGGTTCTCACGGTATGCATACTGATGAGGTTCCTCGTTGATGTTGATGGTTGTTTTTGATGTGAGTCATGACCAGTTTTTTTAAGCATTTAGCGACTATCTGGGTGAGGGCCACTGGCCGATAGTCATTCAGACCAGTCACTAGAGCTTTTTGGGACTGGGATGATGGTGGCAGAACTGTCTCCAGGGTAAGTGAGGAGTTAAAGATGTCTGCCAGCACCTCGCAGAGCTGATCGGCACATTCTTTCACCACCTCCCCGGGGATGTTGTCTGGGCCTGTTTCTTTGTGAGGATTAATCCTCCTGAAAGTACTCCTTACTTCTCCTGGGGTCACGCTGAGAAACTCTTCAACCGGTGGTGAGGTGAGTCTGGTGCTGGGTGGTCTGTTCGGGTCTTCAAAGCATGTGTAGAACTTGTTGAGGGCATCAGGCAGAGATGGTCATTGTTCACTCCTGCCTTTATAACCTGTTATGTACTTAATGCCCCTCCACATGCTCCGTGGGTCTTGTGAGGTGAATTGACCCTGGCTGTGGGGAGCAATATTCACATGCTAGCAAAAATGCTACCGACATACCGCTCCATCTCCCTGGTCGACAATGACCGGCAGCAACGCAACGCTAAACACAGATGTGACTCCATCCCGTCCTCATTCCCCCTCCCTCACTTGGTCAAAAAAAAAAAAAAAAAAAAGACAAGCGCCCCACCAAGGGAACTATTCTAGAGGAAATGTTGAACATAGATATATATTTCAAGCCAACCTTTAGAAAAACACAAATTTTATAGCATCAAATAAAAAAATTAACCAATTTATCAAACAAAAAGTATATATACATTAAAAAAAAGACACCATCACCTACCAAATATGTAAACGTATCATCCATTTAGAACCACCAACTACCAGGTAAATAACAGAAAAACATCCATTATGTTGGATTTCATATTTTTATACCTTTTTATATTTCCTATCAAGCATTCAAATGTCATGTTATACAAAGTGTGTGTGTGTGTCTTTCTTCCAGGGTTGAACTATATTTATAGAAAATGTTTACTAATTCTAACTATTTTACCTTTACATATAATCTTATATTAGCTAATGATAATTTTACAAGTTCACATTTGATATATTACAAGCAATCAAATCATGCCAGATAGCAGACTGATTAACATAAATAAAGCTAGAACACATTTCTTTAATTTAGACTTAAAATAGTTTGACTAAATAAAATCCCTCAGGTTCTCTCTTAATAATAACAATTAGCATTTTATTGTTTAATCATTGTTGAATACAGGGTCGGTTTAGCTGAGAGGACACAGGGTTAATCGTCACAGTAAGATTAATTATTCCTAGAAATAAACAACTTTAACTCAAATCATTTGGTATCACTAAGGTATAATCACGTTAAACAAACAGAGCTAAAACAGAACCGATTTCAGTGTGCCATAAACTTTTTATAAACTAACGTCCTTCAGGGGGCGGGCTACACCAGTAACCATGGCAACTGAAGGGCTAAACCAATCAGAAGAGCTAGCTTTTTCAAGCTTTTATAAAAGCCGGAAATGACACACACCCAGCGGGCATTTCCGGGGAAGACCAGACCGAGACGGTTCGTTCTTTAATGCTCCAAATATATGCATATATTTTATTAATGTAATTGTTTGTCTCTGAATATCTGTAACCCCTGTTTGTCAAATAAATCTTTTATACCGAGGGCGATGTCTCAGCTGTCTTGAACACGACGTGGTAACCAGCCACGACAATTAAAAGAAGTACAAAGAACCAG
Source organism: Nematolebias whitei (assembly GCF_014905685.2). Lineage (NCBI taxonomy): Eukaryota > Metazoa > Chordata > Actinopteri > Cyprinodontiformes > Rivulidae > Nematolebias > Nematolebias whitei. Next base: position 10,725,309 of record NC_056520.1, on the reverse strand, counting down.
GACCAGACCTACCGTTGATAAGAAAACACTGACCTGAAGTCTGTTTCTAGTGGTTCCCAACACTGGTCCCTGAGGAACACCATCCTGCATGTTTTAGCTGTTTCCCTGTTTTGACACCTGGTTTGAATGATTTGGGGATTAACAGGCTTCAGCAGAACTTGAGGAAGTAATTAAATCATTGAATCATCTGTATTGAAGCGGGGAAACGGCTAAAACATGCAGGGTGGTATTCCTCAGGGACCAGGGTTGGGAACCACTGATTTAACTCTTCCTTTAACTGAGGTTTAATTCAACTATTAGTCCAGTTGTCTTATGGTGACCAGGACAGAGGTCCTGTCCAGTGGAAGATTGAACAATAAAGACAATGCACTGGTTTCTTGTCAAAACTTTAGCTTGTTTGCTTGTTTTTTGTTGTTGTTGTTTTTGTTGGAAATGGTTCTGTAACTTCCCAGTTTCATTAGCATCTTTTTTTTGCCAACACGGCTGTTTGCTCAATAAAATAAACAACGTCACCGTGTGAGGTGAATGATTCAGTCTGTGTTTCTGATCTGACTCAGGCCTGCACACGGACAGGCGTTTAACCACAGCCGAGTTCGACAAACTGAAGCAAATGTTGTTTATTTAGCAGTTAATGGGTAACTGCCCACGGGCAGAAGACCTCCTCCCTTTACTGTCTCACAGCCTCTCTGTATCTTTTTCACCTGGAAGACAAAGAACGACTCAGGTGGCTGCTTTTGTCTTGAGTTTGGTTTAAAACGAGTGCAGGTTTGCGTAACCTGAAAGAAAAACATCAATGGAAAGGAATGGTGGACTTGTTATGACCACTGTTTGGGCTTCTGGTGATGCTGGCTCATAACTGAAACAACCGTTTTCTATCTGGAATGGCAGCTTAAACCAATAAAAGGGTGGTAAATGTGGTAGCAAACATATTTGCCCTTTCAGCATCATGATTCAGTGAAGTCTGTTTACCAGCAGTTTTGTCCTTTATCAAAGGACAGACAGCTTTGGAGATGTCTTGATATGTCCATTTTTTATTTGACAGATGGTGCCCATTAGATTAGACGAGACATATCCATTAATTCAACCTTTATTTATACATGTAAGTCTCATTGCGTCACGAGGACTCATTTTCAAGAGAGACCTATTTTTGACAAAGAATACAAATGAGGTACACATAACGATAAGCATTCATATAAAAACATATAAAATGAAACGTATATAAAAGAAGTGATATAAAACAAAATAAAAACAAAACGGCTACATCATAAAGCAATGAAAAATACTCAAAACAGGAACATGTCTGCATTGATTTTTACATTGAACTTAACAGTTGTTTAAAATCCCTTTAGAGAGGTCAAAGTCAAGAGCGTCAGATCTTTTTGCAAAGTGTTCCTGGTTACAGGAGCGGAGTAAGAGAAGGCCCTTTCGCTGAATTCGGTCCGTACTTATGGAACACTGCAGGTAATGATGTCTTGGGAGCACACGCTGTAGCTGCACTGATGAAGTGACATGTAGGAGGAGATGTATGAAGGCAACAGACCAAGAATCAATCAATCAATCAACCTTTATTTAGACAGGTAAATCCCATTGAGCCTCGAGGACTCATTTACAAGAGAGACCTGATGAAGAAGTGATTTAAAGATGAAAATGTACCAGTGAGAGAGTCTTTGTGACGTTAATGATGACTAATTGACCAATGAGTACAGGGTGCAGTGATGGGTACGGTAGTTACAGCCAGTCATGAATCTTAGCGCACCATGATAGACAGTGTCCAACATCTGCAAGATGCTTGCTGGAACATTCATGTAAGTAATATCACCATAGTCAATGGCCGGAAGAAAAGTAGCAGTTGCAAGACATTTCCTAGCATTCAGAGTTGGACAGGATCTATTGCTGAAAAAGAAACCCAATTTTACTTTTAATTTCTTTACCAAATTTTCCACGTGAAGCTTAAAAGAGAGATGTGCATCGACCAAGATGCCCAAGTATTTGTAAGAATCGACAGACTCAGTAGGAACACCATTTATAGATAAGATAGAAGAAAGAACTCTGGTACCGACTTCCTGTTTGAAAACAACATCCCTCTGGTTTTATCAGCATTTAGCACCTATTTGAGACGGAACAAATCTGACTGGACGATGTCGAATGCAGACTGTAAAAGCTGGAACACCTTAGTAACTGTTGTGGCTCGACAATAAACAACTATGTCGTCGGCATAGAAATGTAAGGATGCATCATGAATTATGTGACCTACATTATTTATGTAGATTGTGAAAAGGGTGGGACCTAAGACTGAGCCTTGTGGTACACCATTGTTGATGGTTAAATAGCTGGAAGAAGTACTATTATGTCGAACACATTGCCTCCGATCTGAGAGGTAACTAGAAAACCAACAGATAGTAATGTATTTGTTAGATGGAAGCGGAGAGAGAAATAAACATCACATAATGAAGAAAAGGTCTTGTTTAAGTGTTTAGACTCCATGTTGGCTCGTAGCAGCACATGATAGTAACCATGTGTGTTCTGTGTATGCAGTTTTTCCATTCAGTTCAGTTCACGTGCACAGAGCTGCTGAAGGTGATCGAGAAGTACCAGTACAGGATCACACGTGAGTCTGATCCACTTCATACAGGAAACGCACAAGCTTTTGAAATGGTTAGTTCTTTTGCCAGGCACCTGAAACGTATTTTATGAAATCCGTCTCTCCTCAGGTTTGTCCCAGGAGGAGAACGAGCTCGGTCTGTTCCTTCACTTTCAAGCTGAACGGGACCGCACGAAGGCAGGCAACATGATGGACGCCACCAGTAAAGCTCTGTGCGCGTCCGCCAAACAGAGGTCAGAAAACAAGTTGGGACTGGACAATATGACCCAAAATCCACGTTTTCAGGATGTACTATATAAACAGTACAAAACATGAAGTCTGGGTTTGGTTGATCATTCTTTGGTTGTAACAATGCAGTAGTCCCTCTATTATCGCGGGGGTTATATTCCAGACCTCACCGTGATGGGTGAAAAACCGTAACGTAGGAACGCTATATGTACTTTAGTATTTATATATATTTTAAGGCTTTATAAAGTGTTCCCACACTCTTGTAATGTTCTAAACTCTTAAACCTACGTAATTTTAACAACATACGTATATGTACTGCACAGTAGCTACTGCAAAATTTTATATGGGTACTCACTAGCCTTGGTCCGGTTCTGCTCTGGTTCTCATTGGCTCTCTGCAGCCCTTGGACACCAAGACGCTTTTAGAGAGAGCTGGACCTTCAGAGAGCCAGCACAAAACCACACAGTGGTCCAGAGAGAGTTCAAATAGGACCTCTATTGAGAGGAATCCGGATGAAAGTCTGGGTGAGCTCCGGAGAAGACCTCAGACCTCGAAGCAACGCCTCCCCACTCGAGAAGCTCCCTGAGCTGACAAGTAGATTGACCGATGAGGCTGGAAGTAGTTCTGGTCCAATTCTGGTCTGTTCCGTATGGCTCTCTGCATCCACTGAACGCCAAAGTCGCTATGAATAAGTACTTTATAAATAATAATAAGAACTTTTTAGTCCGGTTCAGATAGGATCAAAACTTTCCCTCGATTTTGGCAGAAAGCAACGTCGTCTGGAAACACTGTTGGCTTCTGGGTAGTCGAGTTCTTTTGACTGGTCTTACAGTGTAGGCTTTTTGAAAGAAAAGTACAAAATGGTGGCTCCTGTCTGAAGTTTTTTTTTTTTTTTTTTTGCTAACTTTATTCGTACCATCCCAATCACGTTCGTAATATTAAATTTGACAATTGTTGAAAAACCGCGACAGTCGAACCGCGAAGTAGCGAGGGACTTCTGTATACCAATTGGGATTTCGCACTAACAATGTGCGGTCTATTAGATATGTTCAATACGTTGCCCTCTACAAATTACAAATATTTTGATTCATTTCACTTCCCACCAGCTCTGCCTTTTCCTTATCCGCAGGATGGCGTTCTGCCCTCCGTTGCAGCGCATGTACCAGGAAGTGGAGACCTTCCGGCGGCGTGCCATCGCCGACACACTGCTAACGGTCGGCCGCATGGAGAAGTCCCGCACAGAGTACCGAGGAGCGCTGCTCTGGATGAAAGACATCTCTCAAGAACTGGACCCAGACACCTACAAACAACTGGAAAAGTTCCGCAAGGCAAGAAACGGCGCGAAAGGTGTTGAGCTTCGGCGATCCCAAACATGTTTGTGACGCTTCCCTCTGTCTGCGTTGGCAGGTCCAGGCTCAGGTTAGAGAGTCAAAGGGCCAGTTTGAGAAACTGAAAAACGATGTGTGTCAGAAGGTGGACATGCTGGGAGCGAGCCGCTGTAACATGCTGTCCCACTCCCTCTGTACTTACCAGGTACGTAGTCTTAAATCAGTATTTTCTGTCTGGTTTAGGTCTGGGCTTTGACCCTTGCTGCCTTTAAACCATGTCTGCGTAGTTTCTGCTGGTGCTTCGGCTCATCGTCTGGCTGAAAAATCTCCCAGGCCGTACTCCTTTGGTGGTGTTTTGATCTACTGTTCTAATAAATTTAGTTTTTAGCTACTGTTCTGCTAGTTTTAAGTTTCTGTTGCTGATTTGGAAATTTAATTTGTTAGCTTTTGTTTAGCAAATTTAGCTTTTAGCTACCGTTTTGCTACATTTAGCTTTTCACTATTATTCTGCTGGTTTTTGCTTTAAGCTACTGTTCTAATTTTAGTTTTTAGCTACTGTTCCAATAGCTTAAGGTTTCTGTTACTGATTTGCCAATTTCAGCTTTTAACTCTTGTTTAGCTCTTTCAGTTTTTAGCTGCTGTTCTGATTGTTTTAGCTGTTAGCTTTGTTTAGCTAATTTTAGCTTTTGTTCCGAGTCAACAGTTTCAGCTTATACAAATTTCGTCAGGCATTCAGCACTCGCATCGCATTTTTCAGAAAATTAAAAACGATTTTTTTGTTTTTGTTTTGTTTTTCCGAACTTCACAGATCAAAATATCTGAACTATCCCTTTAAACACTTCGTGGTGTTTTGTGAGTTTTTATTTTTGGTCCATACTAAGTACAGTTTGATGTGGATTTACATCTGGGAATATAAATACTTCATAGTATACATCTGGCAATATACATACTAGTATACATAGTTACTACGTGTACACAGTATCTCCCTGCTGGCTTGTCTCGTTAATATCGTACATGTTTGTGTCGTGTCAGACCACCCTGCTGCAGTACTGGGAGAAAACAGCCCAGTCCATGTCAGGAATCCACGAGGCCTTCTTAGGACACATCCCGTACCAGTTCACCACACTCAAGGTACTTCAGGTTGTGGGGCGGTCACAACGGCACCCGTCTAATTCCTGGAAGCTGCTCTGCTTAATGTGCCTTTAAATGAGATCAAACTTCTTCTTCCAGGACCTGCGGGACCCCCTGGAGCAAATAGAGTCAGAGAAGCAGGAGACGGCTCCGCAGGACACAGGCAGGTGAGAAAACACTTTAAATCATGGAAACAGATGTACTGAAAGTTACTGCAAACATCTGTTTGCTCCTCTAACAGCCCGGCTGACGTGGCTGTGACACTCTGTCATACTTTATGTTTTACCTGCTTCATATTTTTCAAACAGCCGTCGTCAAACAGGAAGTCTTTTAATAGTGTGGTTATTTAGGAAGCGTTCACGATGTGATCCATTTTTCTTCTGTACTTTTTTCGGCATCTTTCTTGTTCCACAATTTTTGTTCTGTCAACAAATCATGTAATGTTCAGCTGTTTCAGGACAATCCTGCTGTGACTTTTGGTATTGGTGCAGCTTTAGCTTTTTGAAATATTTAGCCTTTTCTGACACATTTTTTCCTCATAGGAAAATAATTTATCTAATTTTAAATCCTTCAGATCTTTAGATCTGTTTATAACCTTTTACTGCTCCTTTCACCTTTTGTTCTGCTTCAGCTTCTTTCAGCTTCATGTTCAAGTTTAAACTTTTGTTCAGCTACTTTCAGCTGATTTCAGCTGTTTTGTGCTCCTTTCATATTCTAACATTTTTGTGCTTCTTCTAACTTATTTCTGCTAAATCAACTTGTTCCTTTCAGCTTATGTATGCAAGTTTCAGCTTTTTCTGCTATTTCAGCTGCTATTTAGCTGTTTTTATGCTAATTTTAGCTTTTTTGGCTAATACCACATTTTTTGCACTCATTTCAACTTTTTTCAGCCTAATTCAGCAAAAATGTGCACTCTCCACTTCTGGTAATTTAAGCATCTTTCTGCTTTTTTAGTTACATTTTAGCTGTTTCTTGCTAATTTCAGCTTTTTTCAGAAAATTCCACTTTTTGTGCTAATTTCGTCTTCTTTCAGACTAAATGGGCAAACACGTTCTTTCTGCTTCTGCTAATTTAAGCTTGTTCTACCTGTTCAGCTACGTTTTTTTTTAGCTAATTTCAGCTGTTTTCAGGTACATTCAAAACTTTTGTGGTTATTTCTGCTGCTTTCAGTCTTAACTTTTCTCTTCTAGTTTAAGCTTGTTATCCAAAAAAGTTCAATCTGGTCCTCTGGACTTTCAAAAAAAGAAAACAAAGCAAAAAGTTTTTTGTTTTTTTTGAATGTCCAGAGGACCAGATTGAACTTTTTTGGGATTTTTCTACCTGGATTATTGAGCATGCATCAGGACATTAAGCTTGTTATGCTCCTTGAAAATTATATCTGCTACTTTCAGTCTTTTCAGATATTTCAGCTACTATATAACCGTTTCTTTGCAACTAATTTCACATTTTTGGGCTTCATGCTTCAGTGTGGTAGTTTAAGCTTCTTCATGCCTTTTCAGCTACTTTTTGCTAATTTTAAGGTTTTTTTTGTTTTGTTTTGACAAGATTCCTAATTTTTGTGCTCATTTCAACTTATTTAAACCTAATTCGACAAATATGCACTCTCCACTTCCTTCTGGTAATTTAAGCTTCTTTCAGATTTTTTTTTAGCTACTTTTCAGCTGTTTCTTGCTAATTACAGCTTTTTTTCAGATAATTCCACTTTTTAGTGCTCATTTCTACTTCTTTCAGCCTAATTGGGCAAACATGTTTTTTTTGCTTTCTTCTACTAACTTAGGCTTGTTTTTTCATTTCAGCTAATTTCAGCTGTTTTTCAGCTAATTTCAGCTGTTTTTCAGCTAATTTCAGCTGTTTTTCAGCAAAGGAAATGCAGTTTGTCTAGTTTCTGTTTAGTTTCCTGCAGCTTTCTGTTTGTCAGAGTTTCATTTAAGACGGCAGCTCCAAATCAAAGACAGACTTTAAAAGATCAAACCACGCGGCGCTTCATGTTTTCGGCTTGTCTCTTTCTTTGTCTTTCTCAGTCTCGTGTCCTTGGATGAAGCCGAGCCACCAGGAAGTGCGCATGTTGCAGGTATGGACTGCCCCCTGCTGGCCACACGGTTTTATTTTTCAAACTGAATCATCACTAGTTTATTAATTTTCTGCGTTGTTGCTGGAATGTGAAGGGAACATAAGCAGACAACCAGTATAACAGACACAACCTTTATTTTCCAAGCCTTTCCTGTTTTAGGTCAAAATAATTTTTATTTGTTAAATGTGTGAATAACGAGTGAGAGCGTTTCGTCTTTTATTTCTTTCTTCAAAAACCAAAAGTTTACATACGTTAAGATTCCCGTGAACAGTTCGAGAAAGCCCAGGTCAGGATGCCGTGGCGATCAGAGTTTGACAATTTGCCTGTTCTGCTTCGTCCGAGTGTAAAAGCGAAGGAGGAACGTTCGTCTCTGAATTTGTGGAGAAATAACGAGGAAGGTAAAACAAGAAACGGCTCGGGTTCCTATCAGTGGTTGTAAAGAGCCGTTGGAAAGGTTCGTATCGCGTCCACGGTGAAACAAGTCCTGGACCGACGTGGACTAAAAGAAGGAGGAAGAAGACATAACTCCAAAAGTAACTTTAAAGTAGTCGGATTACAGTTTGTAAAAGCACACAGGAACATACATTTTAGTGCAGTGGTTCCCAACCCTGGTCCCTGAGGAACACCATCCTGCACGTTTTAGTTGTTCCTCTGCTCCAACACACCTGATTTGAATGAAAGGGTGATTAACGGGCTTCTGCCGAACTGAAGGAAGTAATTAAACCACTGAATCAGGTGTGTTGGAGCAGAGAAACAACTAAAACATGAAGGATGGTGTTCCTCAAGGACCAGTGTTAGGAACCCCTAACTTTGTTTGGAGACGTGCTGTGGTCTGAAGAAACTTACGACTATCGTTACATTTGGAAGAAAAAGAGGTTCGTTTGTAACATCCCAACTGAAATACGAACCGGGGGGGGGGGGG
>NC_056520.1:10697858-10716927 GCF_014905685.2 Nematolebias whitei | reverse complement strand
GCAGGAGGGGCTCTTTACAAAACAGATGGTGCCATGACGAAACAATATTACGGTGGAAATATTGAAGCAGCATCTCAAGACGTCAACCAGGAAGTAGAAGCTTAGACACAAACGGATCTTCAAACGGACAGTTTGTCAAAGACGTTTGTCTCAAAAAGAGACGTCACTAAATGTTCACGAGGTTTTCTAGGCGACTCGCAGTCCATCAAACAAGAAGGGAAACGTTTGTGTTTCTGTTAGCAGACCTGAGGCAGAGCAGTGATGGGCAGAACCAGGCCAGCGACAGTGGAGGTAGGTGACCTCACCTGTGTGCGTGCATGTGCGTGTGCATGTGTGTGTGTTCATGTTGGGCTGCTGCCACTGACCCGAATGACTCCCTGTAATATGACCTCAGCGCACCCAAACACTACCGCAGCCACGTCGTCGCTGCTCGACCTCAGAGGCCTGTCCACAGACTCCAGCGATGACCTGATGCTCATGACGGGCGACGCCCCCCCTCTCCAGCCCCAGCTCGCCCCCCCTTCACAGGCGGGAGAGCAGAACGAGTTGTGTGCTTTTGGAAGCCTCTCTCATGTCTCTGGTAAACAGGCTGGCTGTCCTCTCCGTGAATTCTGACAGAGTCTCAACTTCCTGTCTCGCTGTTTCCTGCGGCGAATGTTCTTCAACTCTTTCCTTTAGTCTCTTCTTTACCGTGCACGTTGTTCCCTTGCCTTCATCATACTCCTCCTCTCAGCCTCATTTGTACCATCCACCCCCAGGTGTTTTTAAACGTTATTTAATCTGCTGGAGCCCGTGAAACGTATGAACATGTGATAACGAGCAGCCCTGCTGGAGTCCAGCTCCCACTCTGAACAACCGTGAACATTTTACTAATAAAATTTATTTAACTGAAGACTAGCTGAACCATTGTTTAATAATCTGATCTACACTGAACTCAAAACATCCAGTGACACTTTTACAAATCTACTTATCGTACTTTTCGCCGTACACGTCGCAACGCCGTATAAGTAGGCCTGTTGTGATAAATTAATTAATCGCGTGATAAATGAAAATTATTGACCTCGTTTTCATTCATCGGCTTTATCGTTTCTTCATGTCTCTGTCTACTGTTCTTCACTGACCCCTCCCTTTCTCTTTCCTCTTTAAAATCTGTTTTAACCGTCCAAAATAACGTTTTTGGATTGTTTTAAAGCAGCTACGCTGAGAAGCTAAGCTAACAGGTTGACCTCCGGGAAAAAAACTCCGTCTTGTCGAAGCTCCAAAATTCACAGTTGAAACCCGTGAAAAAGTTGTTTTTTCTCTGCAAAAAGAAGCTGAGAACTAGTTTACTGATTGTTTTATTTTTATTTAACGCTATAGAGCTCAAACCACACCGAGCGTCCGCCATTTTGAGAACCGAAAAGAGACAGCCCATGTCACGTCAAGGGGCCTCCCTCCCATTTTTCTTAAAGAGACACGCTACCCGCTCCCTCACTATCCATCCTTCGGTTCAAACAGCCTTATACTGCCATCCAGTGGTCAAAAAAGGTACTACACCCAAAATAAATGAACATTTATTAAATTTGATATTAATTATTGTCAAATTTCAAACAATAATATCGTTTATCGCAATAATTTCTGAGACAATTAATCGCCCAGCAAAATTTGTTATCGTGACAGGCCTACGTTTAAGTCACATCTTTTATGCGTCGCCGCTAACGCGACGTGTTTGTTAGCTGCCAAATGGCAGTCACGGGAGCGTGCACGAGAGGATTTTTAACAAGAATTTAACAAGATTAACACCTAAAAACAATTGTTTGCTCGAAGTTATAGTAAAGCTGTGTCTCAGTTGAACTTTTCCTTCATAAATGCACTTTACTGGTCAAATCAGCTGCATTTCAGCTGGTCGGCGCGGTGAAATGCAGCTGATGTTTGCTCCAGGAGTTCCAGAGCAAGACAAAGATGGCTTGGTATGGCAAGTCAAGTGTCTCGTTAATAGCCACTTTTACTTATTAATGAGAGACTTGGCTTGCCGTATTACTCTAGGGCTCGCTAGTGGCTGAAAATGGTAATGTTCAATATTTTTCATGTCGGAATGAATGAAATCAGATCTCAGCCAAAAATTGGGTTATAAATATGGGGAAAACATAAATAAGTCTCATAAGTCACAGTCCTGCTAATTTATGTAAAACGCTGCAACTTATACAGTGAAGAGCACGGTATTTCTGCCACAGTATTTTGTTTCTCTGTAGATGTAAAACACACTTTCATTTTTTTATGAATTGAGGAATTATTTAATATAAAAGATAAAATTACAAATTCTCCACGTCTGAAGCTTCAAAATGATCCGTAGGTTATGATTTAACGCTTTATTACAAAAGTGCTGGTTAAAATTTATTTATTTATTTATTTTTTTGGTCTGGGATGATGTCAACAGGAATTCCAGGCTTGTAAAGGAATGTCCATGAAAGTTGAGTCAGATCATCCGGATGGTTTCTGTTTTTTTTTGTTGAGACGTTTTGTCCTTCATGGCTTTGGTTTGTGGCTCCTAAGATTGATGAAGTCCTTGGGATGAAGGGTGAATTGTCTCAACAAAAAGAAACCGTCCAGATGATCTGACTGAATTCTGTTGGATTTTTTTTCCTGGATTATTGAGCATGAACCTTCATGGAATGTCCGAGCTTTACAATGGCCCCAAACATTATATGAAGGGATTTCCCAGTGCTAAGGCAGCCGGCAGAGAAACATGGAAAGGAAATGGACAAAGGATTGTTTCTAAAGACGCACCTGTTGGACAACTTAGATTTAAAGTAAAATGATGTGCCATTTTATGTTGTCTGTATAGACTTGTTACGCAGATCGTATCTACGGTAAAAATGAACTTTTTAACGTCTTTTCCAGTGCAGCGTCGTGATGCGAGGTTTTATTTAGAACCATTAGTTTCTTCCTTCTGGTTTTTCTTCAGTAAAATTTTCTTTGTTAAACTTTAATTTCACTGACAGAGTTTCTGTTACACGATCCTGAGTGTCCTCTGTTCCCCTCTAGATGGTGGTCTGCTCTCAGGGGGTGTGTCCGTCCCCTCAGAGACGGGTCTGAGACTGGACGAGGACGACGGCGAGCGCAGCGACATGGCCTTCCTCAAGGACCTCCTCAGCTCGGGTCCAGGGGGCAGCGATGACTTCAGCAGGGAGTGGCAAGATGCGTTCGGGATGTTTGACCCTCCCAGCGTCCCCGCAGCGAGCGCAGGAGCAGAGGGTCCAGCGGCGCGCCCCCCCTCCAACCCTCCCAGCCCCACGGGCTTCCTGCCTTCTCAGCTGCTGGACCACAGCCTGAGCTCCACAGGTGAGCTGGATGGGTCAGATGTTTGTTGGACGGAGAGGAAAATAACTTTTCTCACCTCTTTACCTCCACTTGTTCTTCAGGCTGGGCGACCCCGCCTATGTTCCAGGCTCCGCCCCTGCAGCTCCCCACTGGTCAAAGCCAGACAGCTCCTCGGACTCCAGGTTCAGCAGCCAACGGTACGATTCCTACTCGTATTTTGATTGACAAATGTCCCGTTTCTTTTGGGGGGGGGGGGGGGGGGGTGACAACTACTCTGCATGTTTAGACGTTTCCAATACACCTGATTTCAATCATGAGGTGATGAACAGGTTTCTACAGGACATGGAGAGGTTTTTAACTGGTGAATCAGGTGTGTCAGAGCAGAGGAACCAGTAAATTAGGGGTTCCCAACCCTGGTCCTTGAGGAACACCATCCTCCATGTTTAAGTTGTTTCTGTGCTCCGACACACCTGATTTTAATAAATGGGTGATTAACAGGCTTCTGCAGAACATGAGGAAGTAATTAAATCAATGAATCAGGTGTGTTGGAGCAGGATACAACTTAAACATTCAGGATGGTGTTCCTCAAGGACCAGTGTTGGGAACCCCTGAGTAGAACATGCAGGATGATGTTCCTCAATGACCAGTGTTGGGAACCCCTGCAGTAGAACATGTAGGATGATGTTCCTCAAGAACCAGTGTTGGGAACCCCTGCAGTATAACATGCAGGATTGTGTTCCTCAAGAACCCGTGTTGGGAACCCTTACAATAGAACATGCAGGATGAAGTCCCTCAAGAACCAGTGTTGGGAACCACTGCAGTAGAACATGCAGGGTGGTGTTCCTCAAGGACCAGTGTTGGGAACCCCTGCAGTAGAACATGCAGGATGAAGTCCCTCAAGAACCAGTGTTGGGAACCCTTGCAGTAGAACATGCAGGATGAAGTCCCTCAAGAACCCGTGTTGGGAACCCCTGCAGTAGAACATGCAGGATGGTGTTCCTCAAGAACCCGTGTTGGGAACCCTTGCAGTAGAACATGCAGGATGATGTTCCTCAAGGAGCAGCATTGGACACCCCTGCCATAGAATCTGTTTGAGTTTGTTCCAGTCAGACGGGTTTACTGATGTTTGTTCCTCGTGTTTTCTTCAGCTGCCTCAGGAGGCTCCAAAGACATGTCTGCGTGGTTCAACCTGTTCGCCGACCTCGACCCGCTCTCCAACCCCGACGCCATCGGACGCTCCGCAGACGAGCTGCTCAACGCCTGAGCTTTTCTCTCCAGCATTTTTCTCCGTTTCAGACAGTTTCCGTCCCATCACGCCGTCACACACAGGCCGTGCACAAACACACGTACATGTGTGTAACCTGTGAAGGGGACATGTCCTCCTGAACTGATCTGTTTACGGACTCGACCTGCGAGCCCACCGAACCCGCCATGATTCCCGTCTGTCGGGTTCCGTCTTCGCTCGCGACACCGACGTGTCGCTGTTGTGTTTGCGTCGTTTGGGCGTGCGTCGGTTTGTGTGCGCTCACATCACGAAGGACCCGGGGTGGTTTTTAAAAAGCTCGTTTCCTGTATGTTGCTGTTTGTCTGACGTAGCAGTGAAGTCCACATAAAGAAGAACTGAAGCACAGCTGGCTCTCGTTCACAACAAAATGACATCATTGTCTGTTTCTCGTCTTTTTCCAGCAGCTGGTTCTGTTCAGTGTTGGTTCCTGCTTTGAGTCTGTGCCGCTGCAGTTTTTAGTCCCTCTGTTTGCTTTAGAACCGGTCTGCTTTTCCTCTCCGCTAAAGAAAACCAGCTAAGCTGAAAGCGGAGGGTGGCGGTGAACTGCGGACAACTTAAACGAGTCAAGTCTTTTTCTAAATCCTTGTTTTTCTATTGATATTTCTGGGACATAATTAGTCAAAATACCACTTTTAATTATTTTTTTGTAAGCAGCTCTTTTCACTAACCCTTGACACAAAAGAACTCTGAAGGCGCATCAGAGCCAAACAGAAGAGAAAAAGTTTTTTGGTTTCCAAGTTTCAAGATTGATGTTGAGGAAAAATGTCCAAATTAAGGTAAAATGGCAGAAATGGTTACAATGACCGCACGTTTTGTGAAAATCATGACTATACGTTAGAGAGGGGTTTATTATGGAAACTCATTTAGCACACGGATTGTAACGAGCTGAACAGAACCTGCAAATATCTCAAGTTCAAGCAGCTGATGTGTGTTGAGGTCAGGGCTCTTATTGTGAAGGACTGAAGGAAGTTCTGCGGCTGCGAGAGTAATAATAGCTGTACTTTGGACTGCTTCAAATCAGTTGCTTCATGATGTTTTGAAGTCCGCAGCAATTGGAAAAAAATGCAAAAAAGGATCAAACACCATCAGGAGAACTGTGAAGCTCACCTTGTTTAGTCTTGAAACTCTTCGAAACCAAAACTATATTTAAATTTAATGTTTTTGTGATTCCGAGTGGTTTCGACTCTGCGTCCATCTGGAGAAATAAGAGCTAGAATGAGTCTTTGCTGGGAAATCAAGAAGCTTGACAATGAAAAGTAAAATTAGACCTTTTTCAAACCCAGATGACTTTAAAAAAAAAACAACTTATCATTCTTGATTTGGCCTCAGACAAATACTCTGTCCACACAGGAAGTATTTTATTTTAACATTTCCCCTTTAATCTTCACTCAGTTCTTATTAAATCACTTTTGATGGCCCAAACTGCATCAGATGATACTGAACAACTAAAACTTTGTGTAACTAAACAAACAGAACAATGATAATCAGGATTATAGCAACATAGCAACACTTAATGAGGATAGATGAAAGCAAATGAATAAGTCTAAAGGTGTAAGCCCCGCCTCCTGGCCCTCTCAACCAATCAGAGCACAAGGTGAAATAAATCAGTTAACAAATTGATAAGTGTCTTTTGTTAGGGGTGTATTATAATCCCAGCTGTATTTTTATCATAACCCGTTTTTCCCCCGTAAAATAACCTGCTAACGTATAAATTGTATCGTTTGTAAGCTAACTCGCCGGTTCAACGGTAAACAGACTAATTGGGTTTTTTATGGAGTTTTTAGCCTTGAATCCGACTAGAAGTTTGTTTTTGTTGTTTTTGGCTCACTGTTCTCTCACACAAACTAAATTTTGTTAAACATTTTAAAAACCGGTTTCCAGATTTATTTGATGAAGGACTTTTTAAAAACGGGCGACGTAGTGTGCCCACAATCGACAAAAATGAAAAGTTTAGGAAAAATCAGCCAAAACTACGAAAGTTCTTTCTCTGCGTTTTCATATGTTTTTTTTTTATGTTCTCGCCACCAAGAGGCACAGCATGGGTATTACACGTTCTGTTACAGCGACAAACGGTTAAAAAAACATCCGGAATTCAGTGGTTCCCAACCCTGATCCTTGAGGAACACCATCCTGCATGTTTTAGTTGTTTCCCTGCTTTGACACACCTGATTTGAATGAATGGCTGACTAACAGGCTTCTGCAAACCCTGATGAAGTAATTGAATCACTGAGTCATGTGTGCTGGAGCAGGAAAACAATTATGCAGGATGGTGTTCCTCAAGAACCAGTGTTGGGAACCCAACGTTTATTCTTAAAAGCTGTATTCAAACGGCAACAAACTGGTTCCTTCTTCATCTTAAAGTGAGCAAAAGTCATTTGTGATCCAGACTTTATTCAAAATGTAACTTTCTATTATTCAGACAAGTTTTTATTAATATATAAATATAAAAGATAAACTTATTGGTTCACAATATAATGTGAACCGAAGATTAAGAACATGCTTTATAAATGCATTTACTTATAAACAAAGTTTTTTTTTTTCCTCTTATTTCTAAACATAATTAAACAAAATGAGTTATGTTGTCCTTAAGTTATCTTTTGTTTAGTCTGTGCTAGCTAAATGTCTGTTAGCTTTGCAAAATGGCCATAAAATGTAAAGAACCCTGCAAAAACATTAGTCCGTCTCAAAGTCCAGCTGTCGGCTTTAAACCTGCACAGGTGGAACCAAAAGGAACCTGGACTTTGACTAACAGACTCTTGGAGACCTCTGTTCTTGATGCCCAAAACCGCTCTTCATACATTGTCGCCCGTCTATAGCCAAGAAAATAAACATGTAAAGAATATATTTATAAGATATACAAGATCATCTTAAGTTTACATACACCATAGGAAAAAAACGGAACCTTTTCTTTCATTCCATCTGACCTTAAACTATGATTCTGAAATTATTTCTAGGGGTTCAATACCCTCTCAAATTATGACGGAGAGAATGCAGTACTACGTTCTAAGTTCCAAGTATTTTGTAGCGCTACCTTTTAAACTTGGAGAAGGCGTTTGACCGTGTTCCTCAGGGTACACTGCGGGGGGTGCTCCGTGAGTATAGGATTGGAGGCCCGTTGCTATGGGCTGTTTGGTCCCTATACAAGTGGTGGTATATATTGGTTTGCATTGCCAGTAGTAAGTTGGACCCCTTCAGGGTGGGAGTTGGACTCCGCCAGAGCTGCCCGTTGTCACCGATTCTGTTCACAACTTTTATGGACAGAATTGGTGCAGCCAGAGGGCGGAGAGTTTTCGGTTCGGTAGCCTCAGGATTCCATCTCTGCTCTTTGCAGATGATGTGGTCCTGCATCATCGTGCCGTGATCTCCAGCTCTCACTGGAGCGGTTCGCAGTAGAGTGAAGCGGCTGGGATGAGAACCAGCACCTCCAAATCTGAGGCCATGGTCCTCAATCGGAAAAGGGTGGATCGCTCTCTTCAGGTTGAGGGTGAAGTTCTATCTATGGTCACGAGCTCTGGGTGCTGACCAAAAGAATGAGATCGAGGATACAAACGGATGAAATGAGTTTTCCTCCACAGAGTAGATGGACTTTCCCTTAAAGATGGGGTGAGAAGTTCAATTATCCGGGAGAGACTCGGAGTAGAACCACTGCTCCTCCACATCGAGAGGAGCCAGTTGAGGTGGTTCGGGCACGTCCGACTGGGAGTAGACCTCAGAGATAATCCAGGATACGCTGGAGAGACTGTCTTTCTGTTGGCCTGGGAACGCCTTGGGGTCCTCCCTAAAGAGGTGGCTGTGGAAAGAGACGTCTGGTCCTCCCTGCGCAAGCTGCTGCTCCCACGACCCGACTTCGGAACAAGCAGAAGATAATGGATGGATATCTTTTTAAACTGTCATGACATCATCGGGGTTTTCTTAAAGGCCAAATAATCTTGGTGTATGTAAACTTGCAACTTGAAAGAAATTAAAGTCTTTCCGCGTTTTTCAAACATTTAGTAGATAAAATAATTTTGTGAATGCTAACTGACCGAAACACGAAATGTTAAATTTTTTTCAATAAGGGGGAAAAAAAACCGTCATTTATTTTAGTGTATGTAAACATCTGGTTTCCGCTAGATTTCCAGCTTTAACAGTGTGGTGCATTTCTTAAACACTTGTTACCCATACATTTCTATTTATCACTTAATTCTCGCACATCTGAAAGCCTTCAAGTGGTAAAGAATGTTATTTCTAAAAACTAAGATTTTTATGCCTGAAAGCACTTTGTGCCCCGCCTGGAGGAGCCGGATCGGTTCCGTCGTGTCACGTTCTTCTCAGTGAGTTTCAAAATAAATGAAGTATTTCTCAAGTCTGACAAAGATGCTTTATTTGTTCCAATTATGCCTTTTATTTCACTCGAAGGAGATTAAACGATGAAACGTTGGCAGTTCATTAAAAAAAAAAAAAAGACACCAGAACAGCTTTTCTTGCCTCGTTCCAAATATCTCGTTTATCCACTTCGGAAATTTTTTTTATATTCTTTTAAACTTTGGAACAAACCCACCATGATTGATTCAGCAAGTGAGCGTAATTTGGAGCAGAACTTTCATCTTTTCTTTCTTTTTTTAATTTTTTTTTTATACGTAATCATTTTAGTCGATCAACAAACGACATCCACTTTTCTACTTCTACTCTGCTACACTTTCAGAAAACCCACCATGAGGCTACACGAGTGACTCCCCTCCATCTCTACAACCTGAGACGGACCAGTTCTTGTTCCGAATCCTCCCGAGACCCACATCAATGCTCCTGCGTGAGAAATAAATATGGTAATTATCGCAACGACGAGACGGAGAAGAAGTGGTACCTTACACTTGTTGATGCGTTCGATTACGTATCTGTCAACCCATAGTACAAACACGGCGCCTCTCTATTTACAAGTCCGTACATTCCTGTCCCGCTGCAGCAGGCACAGTCAAAGTAACCACATGTACAAGAACACAGGCGGGGTTCAGCCACGGAGAGTTCGTCAATCAGGAAACCCTTGAACTCCACTTCAATTCGTTGAGTAATCTGCACGTCTCTGTTGAGTCAGTGTCTTATTTATCGTAGCACATTTTCAAACAAAGAGTTCCAGGTGCACAAGCGACCGAGACCGATTCGAGAAGGAGTTTGTTTTAGAACATGCTTCAGATTCTTGTGGCTCGCGAGGACTCTGAGAACTCCTGTGGACGTTCTGAGACGATCTAGAAAGTCCGTCGTGAACGCGGTTGCCAGGTGAGACCCGGCTTCCGTCGATGCGGCGCGATACTTCAACCACAGCTTTGAGGTTTGACATGTTTTGAAGTTGTTACATCTCCGTGTTCACTGGCGCACAGCTAGCCACGCTCTAACTCATGTATTTTGACGCATCATTAAATTGAACACGACTGTCTCCTACGAGTGTTACCGATTGAAAGCCATGTTAGAAAATGTTTTTTCTAATATTTCTAGAATATCCTGAGACCTAGGCCTGTCACGATAACATTTGCTGGGCGATTAATTGTCTCCGAAATTATTGCGATAAACGATAATATTGTTTGAAATTTGACAATTTAGTACTTGTTGTCAAATTTAAGAAGAAAAGTTACATTTATTTTGCATGTACTACCTTTTTCGACCACCTAATAGCAGTATAAGACTGAACCAAAGGATGGAGACCGAGGGAGCAAGAGTCTCTAAGAAAGATGGTTAAGCTTATGAGCTGATCGGCCTGTTAGCTTAGCTTCTCAGCTTAGCTGCTTTTAACGATAAAACACGATTTTGGACGGTTAAAACAGATTTTAAAAGAGAAAGAGGGGTCAGTGAAGAGCACCAAAGTTGAGCTATGTCCTCAGTAGAAAGAGACGCATAGAAACGATAAAGCCGATAAATGAAAATCAGGTCGATTAATTGATTTATTGTTTATCGCGACAGGCCTAGAGACTACTTGATTTTTTTGGCTCGATCCTAAATAAATAAACTGAATTGATTTGAATTATGATAAAGTAGTTATCTCCAAACCCCAAAATTAATTCATTTGATCTGCATTTTTCCTCTTTTAAAAAACTCTGGATTATACCATTGGTGCAACTAGACGTATGGACACGTAACGGGAAGTTGAAGCTGAAGGGACAAGGGCGCCCCCAAGTGGCCCAAATCTGAAAATCTTTTCATGACTCTGAACGTGACAAATCTTTTTTTTAATTTTTCAAAACCAAACCAGGTCTTTTTTGTGCGCGGTGCTAAATTGGATACATACTCAATGTTTTTCAATGGGACTTTGGTCTGAACGGTCGTTTCCTCCAACTTTTACGTCAGTGAGGTAGGCGTGTACAGATCTATCCACATGTTAACATCGATATCGACGTCATGTAGTTGAAGACTTGGAACCTCACAGGTCTTCAGTTATGTCCTGAATGACTGAGAATCAACAGCAACATACGTTGCTAACGTTTGTGTCAGACCATACCAATACTAGTGTTGCACATGATGTGTTCTTTAAAAGGAGGTCGTTTCAGGACCGTGGACTGTTCACAATGAAGACTGATGGTCGCAAATAAATCATTGTCTGAATACTGATCTGAATCGAGCATTAGGACCTACACAGGGCTTAATTTGTAAACGATCATGCAGGAACGTAAATAGTTATATATAAAGGGGGGGGGGGCTGTTCCTCCCCCTGAAAATTTTGAAGTAGATGCGACTTCCTGCATTTTGGTGTATTTTAACGTGTTAATCTACGTTTACCTACATTTGTAAACACTCCGCTTCTGTCAAGCATCCTAGCCCCCTCCCCCATACTTGATGGTTCCTAGCTCGACTCTTCTCCAGTTAATTGACTGTCCGACTCCACACGTGAAACCTCCAGGCGCCTCCTCCGCCTGTTCATGGCGACTGCCTGTGGGCTTCTGCTCGCGTACGACTGCCTGGTTAACTCGGCACTGACCCCACCACTCTTTCAGGGGTGGAGATTTTTTTTAAGGATAGACGCGTAAATGCTTACTTAAAAAAAGAAACTCGTGAGTGGCTATTATGTTTAAAATTAGTGTTTATGTAAATATTTTCAGTTCACACATCCAATATAGGTTTTATTTGTTCAAGGCAGTCATATTTGTTCAGAATTTTATTATTAGTAAGCCTGAGAGTTACCGGATCCAAGCAAACTGTTACCGGAACACACCTTTTCAAAATAAGAGTTGTCAGATCCTGTTCCGGCAGGATCTGGATCAAATTAAGCCCTGGATCTACATTGTGAACGTAGTCCAACAGGTGGTGAACTCAGTAACATTTAGGATTTATCACGACCCCCGTGTACCCTGTGGTCTAGAAGTTTGGGTCAATGGACCTCTCCGTGAGCAGAACCCTGCCAATCGACACTTTCAAAGAGCAAGACGAAAGGAAATCAACAAGGAGGGGCTGTGGGGTGACGGTGGAATTGCAAAAGGATGCGGTCGGCTAAGGCTGGTGCTCGGGAAGGGTGGGGTGTGAGCAGACATGGGTCGAACACACTGCAAACATCAGAGCCCTGGCCTGGGTTTCCCACAGATGCACACCGAGCAGCAGCTTTGGAAACGCTCAGGAAAATACACAACAGATTTGGTCAAGAAGGTTTTTTTTTTTTTAAAGATGCATCCTGCTTGTATTTTCAATCTGCTGACTCTGTGATTATCTGCGGCCGTCGTAGTGCAAAGACCCAACGTGACCCCGGCATTACGACGGCCCAGGGGAGAGGAGCGGTCTAAAACGTCAGGCACATGTTGAACTTTTCACAACCCTTCGAATTATGCTACGGTACATCTGGCAGCACCAAGAATTAGCCTCCGTGGTCGACCTCTTGGTCGCCAAGAAAACCAGCGACCTTTTTTTTTTTTTTTTTTTAATGTCCCCTTGTAATGGAAGGCATAATTTATATCAAGAGAAAGAACTACAGATAGAAAAAGAGATGTCCGTGGAAAAGGCGCCATGGTTTAATACGATGAAGTCAAAAAGTCTTTTCGCCCCTTTTCCTCCCAGGAGAACGGGAACAAAACCAGTGAGGGTAGAAGAAAGCGATGAACTGCGGGAGTCTCATGTCGGAGGAGGAGGCAGTGGGAAGCGCTTTTACTTTTTAATTTATTTTTTGTAAGAAAGGACATCAGAGAGAGCGTAGCTGCATGCTGAAGGCATTCTTTTAGCCGTTTTGGGGAGCAGAAGGGTTCCTTCTCCTCAAATGTTTTCTGATTTCACTGAAGGGTTTCTTGTGGGAAGTGGGAGGGAGGGGCGTCGACTTTAAGGCCAACGGGGCCGTCAGAAGCTCTCGGGCTCCTCCAGGAGGCAGGGCTGGGTGGACAGAGGCACGAGGGACGGGGACAGGCTTCGGAGGCCCACCGCTGAGCGAAAGCTGAGGTCCGGGGCGGGCAGCAAGGGCTTGAGGATGCTGACGAGGCAGAAGGCAGAGCCGCTGTTGGGGATGAAGTTGACCTTGTTGCGGTCGGGACACAGGAAGGGGGGGATCTCCTGCAGAGCTTTAGACCTGGAAACATGCCGGGGGACACATTACTCAGATTACATTCGTCAGATTAGATCAGTGGAAAACCTCAGATGTGATGACTGCTTCACTCACATGGACTCATCGGACACCTTGACCTTCTCGCAGCCCTCTGGAGGCTCCCTCTTGAACATGTAGCTGTTGTTGGGCCTCGGAGAGGCGGCGTACTTGGGCAGTGGGGAGCAAGGGCTCAGCGCTGTGAACAGAAACGGGAAGTGAGGCGGTTAAGCAGCGCGCGACGTAGGCCTGTCACAATAACAAATTTTGCTGGGCGATTAATTGTCTCAGAAATTATTGCGATATACGATAACATTGTTTGAAATTTGACAATAATTAGTCATTCTTGTCAAATTTAAGAAGAAATGTTGTAATTTGTTGTGCCATTCTTTGACCACCAGTTGGCAGTATAAGACTGTTTGAACTGAAGGATGGATAGTGAGGGAGCGAGCAGTGCGTTTCTTTAAGAAAATGGGAGGGAGACCCCTTGACGTGACATGGGCTGTCGCTCCTTTCTGTTTTTTGGTTCTAAAAATGGCGGACGCTCAGTGTGGTTTGAGCTCTTTAGCATAGCATTTTTCACACAAAGCTTTTAATTTAAAAATCAGTAAACAGGTTCTCAGCTTCTTTTTGCAGAGAGAAACAACTTTTTAGACGAAGGCACGGGTTTGAACCGTGAATTTTGGAGCTTCGACAAGATGGAGGTTTTTTCCTCAAGGTCGGCCTGTTACCTTAGCTCGTAGCTTAGCTTCTCAGCTTAGCTACTTTTAACGATCCAAAACGTGATTTTTGGACGGTTAAAACGGATTTTAAAGAGAAAAGAGAAAGGGAGGGGTCAGTGAAGAGCACCGGAGTTGAGCCTTTTGTCGTCCGGTGTCTTCAGAAAGAGAGAGACACGAAGAAAAAATAAAGCCAATAAATGAAAATGAGGTCGATGATTTTAATTTAACGTGCGATTAATTGATTTATCGTTTATCGTGACATCCGGTCGTGGCGGACCACTCACCCTTCTCGTCGTAGGGGCTGTTGCCGGCCGCGTCGTTCAGGACGGTGAGGTAGGAGGGCGAAATGGAGTCGGGACGGCTGCTGCAGTTGCTATGGTTACCGCTCAGGCCGCCCCCCGACGGAGTCTGCGTGTCGATGCTGCGGGTGCTGCTGCTGCGCTGTGGGGGCAGGGGAGGGGGCGCACGATGCCCATCGGGGACATCCTGTGGCTGTCGAACACAAAACATCTGGGTCAGAGCAGAACTGGAGTCCGGCCAGCGGAGAACACGGTCGGGTCTTATGAACTCACCACGATGGTCTCCTCCTTCTCGGGCGAGTCTCGGATGATGATGCGCTCAATCTCTTGGTTCAGGCCCTCCACGCTGTTACGGAAACGAGGAGCCGAGGACTTGGATATGGGGATGGGTATCAAAATGGTTTTGGGTATTTGCGTCTGAACAATAAAGAAGACAAAACACACAATCAGATTACTTTTGTGCAGCTCAGCGTTTTCACTCAGATTTGGCAGCTGGTGTCCTCAAAGCCCCACCACTAAAACCAGTGGGTATATTAAGTCCACTCTCACTGGATGGCTACGGTTTTTGCCACCAGAACAGACCTGTCACGTCAGGACTTCTCTAGACCAGGTGGGACCTCGAGTTGGGTCGTTCAACAAGAGAGAGGTCTTGGAAAGAATTTAAACTAAATACCAGCAGAAAATAATTTTTTTAACGCAGATGTATTTTTACATTTATTACTCTAATGAAGGTGGAGGCAGATGTGGGTGCTTCACCTTTCCCCACCCACAGTTTTGTTGTGGGGATTTGAACCAGCAACCTTCCGAGCACATGCTTGCCTTCATTAGCTTCTGTGCCATCACTCCCCCATCACTGAGCCCTAAGTACCGAGACCAGATCCACGCTGTTTTCAGCCTTTACTCTTTGACAAATGTTGAACGTTAGGGGCTGTACGTCATCTATCAAAGTGTCCAATCTACGTGTAATCCAAAACCTAATCTCACGTCATGTCTGTAATACTGTAATCTTAAAGCAGTCTAAGTTTTCATACCGTAATCCTAACATTGTCCAGAACAAGTGAGGACGGCGTGCTTCATTAGAACCGAGCTTTGAAAGTACAGTAGTCCCTCGATACTTTGCTGTTCGATTTTTGCAGACTCACTCTTTCGCAGGTTTTCAACACGAGATTTAAACGACACAGGATTGTCGATGGGGAAATTCAGACCCCGCCCCCTCCTTTCTCTTTCTGAGGCTGTCTGTCACAGCAGAGCAGAGACACAACAGACGGGCATGCAACCCTGTTCTGTGACTACTCTGCTGTGACAGACAGCCTCAGAAACAGAAAGGAGGGGGCAGGGTCTGAATTTCCCCATTGCTACTGCTCATGGAGCAGGGATGAACACATCAGATGAACAAATGTAGAATATCTGAGAAAATGCTTAGGTAGGAAATAAGAGTGAATCAGTTTTTTTTTTTTTTTTTTTAGAGTTGCTGAGCGCAGCTCACTCAGGTATAAGACGGAACCCCTGCCCCCTCCTTTCTCTTTCTGAGGCTGTCTGTCACAGCAGAGCAGAGACACATACAGCCTTGGAAAAAGAAAGGAGGGGGTGGAGGTCTGTCTTATGCCTGAGTACATACCTGTATACACAAGCGGCATGGATTGTTTATTTAAAATAAAGTGCGACCCGAACAGAGCCTTTAGTCCCACTCGGCAATCACTGAGCGGGCCAGGTCACCGGGAAATGTCCCAGCGCTCCCAATGGCCAGTCCGACTGGCTTAGTAACCGTAGCATCAGTTTGTCTGCTCTCTTTCACTGTGCTCTTTTAGTGCGTTTAGAGAGTTTAGAACATTGTTAAGAACATTGCAAGAGTGTGGGGTTTATAAAGCCTTAAAATATATATAAATATTAAAATAAATATAACATTCCTACTTTGCGGATTTTCACCTATCGCAGGGGTGTCTGGAACGTAACCTTCGTGATAAGCGAGGGACTACTCTATTCATGTGTTCTTTATGAGGACACCCAAACAAGAATAGACAAAACTTGGGACGTCCTCCAGCGTCTCCCTGATCACCTGTGACTGAATGATGGTGTGGCTGCCATTGAACGGAGACTTGCGCTCTTTGTCCCTCCGATGGCGGCTGCTGCGTTTGCTGCGCTGGAGCTGCTGCCGCAGTTTTGCAATCTGGAGAGTTTGGAGAAAAACGCATCAAAACAGGCAGACAATGGGTTTAGAAGCTGCCTTGTAAAAAAAAAAAAAAAACTTGCAGCACGGATGACAAAAGATGCAAGCGGACCTCCTTGAGTTGGTCGGTGCTCCCGCAGGAGGCCGAGCGTTTGTGAGAGCCTCTCCTCCTCTCATCTGCCCAGGCCCTGGGGGTCTGAGACACACAAAAACACACATATTTAACTAATAAGGTAGTTGCATACAATAGATTAATTAAATACTGATTATAGTAGAAGAAATTAAGCAATCAGCAGAGTTTTGGACTGTTTCGGTTGTTTAAACCAATGGTTCCCAACCCTGGTCCTTGAGGAACGCCATCCTGCATGTTTTAGTTATTTCTCTGCTCCAACACACCCGATTCAGTGATTTAATTATTTCCTTAAGTTCGGCAGAAGCCTATTAATCACCCTTTCATTCAAATCAGAGGAACAACTAAAACAAGCAGGGTGGTGTTCCTCAGGGACCAGAGTTGGGAACCACTGGTTTAAATGGTAAACACTGTTTATCCTTATGTACGCCTTAAAAGAAAAGGTCATCTATTTTGAAATGCGTTTCTGTGAAAAGCTAGAAATGGTAAAAATCTCAATTGTTCTCCTTGAACCAGTTTAATTCTGACAGGACCCATGAGCGTATGGCTAATTGGAAAGCAGCCAAGATCACGAATTTCCCCAACAGTTCACATAAAAAGGAATATTTAAACCTTTATATTAGGACCACGTGATAATTTAGCCAGAAATTATTCTCGGAGTACGGCTGGTTCATGTTAAAGTTGCGATGACAAAACGTGTTTATCGCAACCAACATTACATAATTCAACAGTATTCCGACAAATATGTTCTAATATCTAACAATCTTAGTTTACACTTAATTACATGACTGTTTTTGTAGACGTGTTCCAAAAGTTCACTTGATGCCTTCAAAGTGATCCGTGGTGCTACTTAAAGAACAGGAGCCAACCTAGCTGCCTTGAGACTAGCCGTTAGCTCGTCAGTCCAGTCAGACGCAAACAAAAGAACGCATCTACAACAGGTAAGACACTACTTCTTCATAACTTTTACACAGAAACACTTCAAGAATGACAGTTTGATAGGGTGGTCACAAGTCTAACCCGCTCCAAAGACACGGCCACACAGGGTTTTATCGTGTTTGTATACAAATTAAAAAAGCCGACATGAGCTCAACAGAATTCCAGTGCTGGTTCGGCTGTTAAAGTATCGTGCAGGAGGGATTTATTCAGTCTGTCACTGTGAGCAGTTCATGATGCAACTGGCTGCAACCTCTCCTAACCTCGCTGGATTTACTGACTGATGGATGCGTGTGTGTCGGCTTTGGTTTGTTTAATGAACAAACTCATTCGTGATCGATTTGTTTGAACCGACCTGCGTGGCTTTGTCCCTCATGTAGGGAACGTGTTGTAGCTGGCTGTCGTCCTGAGGCCGGGGACCTGTCAGGTGAGCGCCAGCGAGCGCGCCCTTTGAGGGCCACAGCTGGATACGATGGCGGGGACCCGGCGAGGAGAACTGGGAGCCGCGAGCTCAGAGGGCGAGGAGGCCAACGTCGGAGGAGGAGCCAGGCAGAGAGGCGAGGACGGCTGAGGCCACGGATGCAGTCTGACAGGATGTAAACAACATATTAGTAAACAAACAAGCAGACACACTGCTGGCAGGTGTCGTTTTGTGTCTGGGAGTGCAGCCGGATTGACGTTAATCCAAGCAGCCTCCCTGGTAATGACATTTAAACAGCTTAAACCAGAGCAGGGGGGGGACACCGAGGGACAGGCAGCTTTTGACCAACTGACCCAGTTGGAAGCTGCTGCAGCAGGTTTTTGGGGGTTTCAGCTTCTTGCAGGATGAGCTAATGTACAAGACAAATTTTTTTTTATAGATTTCAAGTTATTTTGTTTGGAGCCGAGATGTCTGAATGAAAAATTGTTCATTCCCGTCTAAATAAAAAAGAAACGTGCAAACCGTGCAGTGAGTAACAGATCTTTTAAAGCAAAAAGTCCTGACTAAGACTTTATGGAACCAGCCCCTCGTTATGTGCGCTTCAAACATAAACAATAAACAATCGGCTTCAGAAGATGGACAACTCTTCAGCCCTCGGTTTATTTGACTGTTGCCTCCTTAGTGGAACATGTTTTGACGTGTCCGGACAAACAGCTTAGCCAGGCGGTGCAGGTCCTAAATTTGGATGGAGCCCTGTCCAGCATACATCCCTGTTGCTAGGCAACGCTGGCTTACCAATCTGTGGTAGCACACGGCTGTGTGTGTGTGTGTGTGTGTGTGACTGAGAGAGGGAGAGAGAGAGGGAGAGAAGGTTCTGTATGACAGCCTTGTGTTTTTATAGCTCAACATCATGCAACAAAACTACACTGCTATGAAGCTGGTTACTGCAGCGCGCCCTAACCCCCGTCCACTGCAGCGCGCCCTACCCCAGGTTCACTGCAGCTCGCCCTAACCCCCGTCCACCGCAGCGCGCCCTAACCCCCGTCCACTGCATCGCGCCCTAACCCCCGTCCACTGCATCGCGCCCTAACCCCGTTCACTGCAGCGCGCCCTAACCCAGGTTCACTGCAGCGCGCCCTAACCCCCGTTCACCGCAGCGCGCCCTAACCCCCGTCACCGCAGCGCGCCCTAACCCCCGTCACCGCAGCGCGCCCTAACCCCCGTTCACCGCAGCGCGCCCTAACCCCGTTCACTGCAGCCCGCCCCAACCCCGTTCACTGCAGCCCGC
>NC_056520.1:10697636-10697848 GCF_014905685.2 Nematolebias whitei | reverse complement strand
CGCCCCAACCCCGTTCACTGCAGCCCGCCCTAACCCCCGTTCACTGCGGAGAGCCCTAACCCCCGTCCACCGCAGCGCGCCCTAACCCCCGTCACTGCAGCGCGACCTAACCCCCGTTCACTGCAGCGCGCCCTAACCCCCGTTCACTGCAGAGCGCCCTAACCTCGTTCACTGCAGCCCGCCCCAACCCCGTTCACTGCAGCCCGCCCCAA
>NC_056520.1:10623008-10667636 GCF_014905685.2 Nematolebias whitei | reverse complement strand
AGCGTTCTCTTAGCATATATCTTGGATCCTTTAGTGTACAGTTTAGCGTTCTCTTAGCGTATACCTTAGATCCTTGTATAGTTTATTTTTATACTTTATATTTTTGCTATTTGAGTGTAACTAGGATCCTGAATGCACAATTTCGTTCCTCTTCATGTACCACATGTGTTGCGAATGACAATCAAGAAACTTGAACTTGAGAATAGTTTGTTCCTGATAATCCAAGAGGAGTCGAGACCATAATGGAGTTCTGCTGTAAAACAACTGGAATCTCAAATATTTTTATTGTTCTCACAAATTCGGTTTTCATCACCGTATATTTCAAGGTATACAGTTATTTACAAAGAATTCTGTGGTTATTTGCAAGTGCCTTAGCCGTAGCACTTCCTACAAGAATGTCACAAAATGTACAATTTCTGCCACAACAGCTGTGTAACATGAAACTGATGGTGTGACGCAAGGCTGGCAAAGTCTTACAAAAAGCACGTAAAGCGCCATTTTTGATGATCTTAGATCACAAATCTCTAAACGACTTTTCTGAAAAGAAAAAGTTGTGCTCAAATTAAAAAAAAAAAACATTAGCGTTTGCATTTTTTTTTTTAAAAGGCCTATTTATTGACCCAAATTCTAATATCTAAAAAGGTATTTCTTAGTTATTGCCAAGGTTTTTTTTTCTTTTTACAACCGTTAGCAAATTTGCAACATATTTCTACTGTTAGAGAATTTTTACTGTCATACGTTTGTCACAGGTAGGTGCCGGGGGGAGGGGAGTGTTCATTGTTGATGTAGAACAGGGCTATTCAATTAAATTGCTCAGGGGGGCACAGTTACTGAAAGCCTAGAGTTCAGGGGCCAGACATCCAGCAGTTATTGTCCTTAATTATGTTTGTTTTATGGTTTAAAATATAGTTTTATTTAAAAAAGAACCCATTGGTGGGCTGAACTGAGCTCACCTGTGGGCCTGACTTGGCCCATGGGCCAGTAGTTGAATAGCCCTGATGTAAAATATTGAAAATTTTATGAAAGGGTTAAAAAAAAAAATAATAATTCAACAATAATAAATAAATAAAATTAAGTTTTAATGTCATTATAACACAGAAGTAGAATAAAACTGCAGGCGCTACTCTTAAATTTTTTTTTTTAAATGTAGTACACAGACAAAAACCTGGAAAATTAAAACAATTACAAACATTTTGTTTGTGTGATGTCACCAAAAAGTCTAAACAATTCACATCTGCTCGTTTTGCATTTATCTCTTTGATTATCTTTTCTGGAATCTCACCAGAGTCGTAAAGTAAAATGCAAATCATTAATTATCATCTTATTTTATTTGTATTATTTTGTTAATGTTGAAGCTTCGTCAAAAATCAGCCCAATGCGACGCCATTACACACAAGCTGTATAAATGTTACATATATACACAACACTGAGGCCACATGTTTGTGTTTACAGAAATCTGATTGAAAATGCTGTAAAAACTGGAAGTAAACCAGCACAATAAAAAAAAGTTTTGATGCCGTTTGACTCGACGTTGAAGTGTGAGCTACAAAAGCCTCTTGGTTTTCCAGATTTGTCTCATGTAAGACGGTGAGTTTATAAAACGTGACAACTGAACATTCTGTCCTTAGTGCTGACGCGTTTGAAACAGTCAAAAAAAAAAAAGAGCTAGATTTAGGATTTGAGCGACTGTGACAACAGCTAAACTGTGATGGTTAGACAGCAGAGTTCAACTGGCTGCTCTGTGGGCCGTTTCTAGCCGGCTGTGGTTAAAACTCGACTAGTTTTCTGTTCCCAAACCGTAAACAAAGCAGGATGATACAGAATGTCTTAGTATGCAGATTCACAGACGAGCACATAGAAGGGAAGAAGAAGAAAAGACTAAAAACCATGAAGTATGGGCAACAAACTGGGCAGGAACGGGATAAAATATGTGGAGAATGTGAATAGAAAAAATAAGTATAGAGCCAGTTGGACTCTCTGAGAGGCAGAAACAGAAATAGAGTAGTCAATCGCTATTTCGCGGTTCGACGTTCGCGGACTCGCTCTTTTGCGTTTTTTCAACGATTGTAAACTTTGTTACTCACGTGATTGGGATAGGAGATAAAAAGTTAACGGAAGGAAAAAAAAAAAAACTTCAGACAGGCGCCACCACTTTGTAATTTTCTTTCAATGAGCCTACACTGTATCGCCAGTCAAAAGAACTACACTACCCACAAGCCAACAGTGCATCCGACCGCTGCATTCTTGTAGTTTTCTTTCAATAAGCCTGTCTCTGTGTCCCTGTGATGGACTGGAGACCTGTCCAGGGTGTCCCCTGTCTCTAGCACAGTGATAGCTGGATATGGGCACCAGTGACCTCTGTGACACGAAAAGGAAGAAGGGGGTAAAGATTAGGCCCGTCACAAAAATAAATTTTACTGGGCGATTAATTGTCTCAAATTATTGCGATAAACGATAAAATTGTTTGAAATTTAACAATAATTAATAATTGTCAAATTTTTATAAGAAATGTTGATTTGTTTTGTGTGTAGTACCTTTTTTGACCACCGGATGGCAGTATAAAACGGTTTGAACCGAAGGACGGATAGTTGAGCAGCGTGTCTCTAAGAAAAATGGGAGGGAGGCCCCTTGACGTGACAAGGATTGACATGGTGGACCCTCGGTGTGAAAAATGCTATTCTAAAGAGCTCAAATCACACAAAGCTTTTTATAAAAAAAAAATTTGTTTAAATCAGTAAAGTTCTCAGCTTCTTTTTGCAGAGAAAAACAACTTTTTAGACGAAGGCACAGGTTTCAACTGTGAATTTTGGAGCTTTGACAAGACAGTCCCTGCAGTCCTATCAGCACTAAAACAAAGATCCTCGAGTATACGTTTAGTTTTAAATTAAGGTCTTTTACTTGTGTATGGGCTACAAACCAACCCTGATGTAAACATCTGCTGAGTTTTGTATCGAACGACTCGATTTCCTACATCTTAAAACACCGGCACAATTCTGCCAAGAAATGATGTGAAATCATCTGGCTAAATCGGAGAGAAATCATCT
Source organism: Nematolebias whitei (assembly GCF_014905685.2). Taxonomy (NCBI): domain Eukaryota; kingdom Metazoa; phylum Chordata; class Actinopteri; order Cyprinodontiformes; family Rivulidae; genus Nematolebias; species Nematolebias whitei. The sequence continues at coordinate 10,664,592 of NC_056520.1, read as the reverse complement.
GGCTAAATCGGAGAGAAATCATCTGGCTATATCGGACCAAATTCAAACTCTGGTCCGGTTCAAATGTCACTGATTACTTAAAGGAGATCACTTTTTTTTTCTTGTTGCCTTCCTGGTTTAACCTGTTATCTGTTTATGCAGACGAACAGTCGCAGACATGCCTGCAGACAGAGAGAGGAGACGCTGTGTAATCTGTGGAATGCAGCGGGACGACACGGAAGGCAGCGAGTTTGTGTTTATGAGTAAGCAGGGCAGGTAAATGAGCTGCCGTCACCCCCCCCCCCCCCCCCCGTACCTCCACCACACACGCTGCTTTCATTCACACGAAAAGGAACAATGAACACATGCATCAGTGCTGTTTGACAGCTTGCCAGTTCTTTAAAAGCACAGGGGAAGAGCAACGATGCAAACTGAATACACCTTTAGGCACTCACTTTATGGTACGGGATTATAATCTACACCAGCACTGATTTAGAAACATGCATTATTATTATTAGTAGGGATGCACAATATTATCGGCATGGTATCGGTAGATATTAGCGTTAAAGTTAAATATCAAACATCGGCCATCCCATCAAAGTAAAGCACCGATTTAAAAGGCGCCGTTTTTTATGCATATTATATATTTATATAGTGTTACATCATTTTCAGCCCCTTTTTGGCATCTGCATTTGGTAGCAGGCCAAACTAACAAAGACCATGCAGAATAATGAAGTATTTTAATTCCACAGCAGAGAAAGCCATGTAGTCTCTAAGTATGTCTAAGGCAAAAAATATCGGTATTGGTATCGGCAATCGGCCAAATGAGTGTTAACATATCGGCATATCGGCCAAATATCCAATATTGTGCATCTCTAATTATTAGTGTACAGAGTCAAAAACAACTAGTCAACACTACTGTGCAATAAATCTAATTTGGAAGAATTAATTATTGGATGACAAGAGTCTGAGGATAAAAGTATCTGGAATTGTAGTCATGATGCTAGTGTTGAAGGATACATTAGTCCCTCACTTATCGTGGGGGTTACATTCCAGACACCCCCGTGATAGGTGAAAATCCGCAAAGTAGGGACGTTATATTTATTTTAGTATTTAGATATATTTTAAGGCTTTATAAACCCTTCCCACACTCTTGCAATGTTCTAAACTCTCTATAAGCGCTCTAAAAGAGCACAGTGAAAGAGAGCAGACAGACTGATGCTACGGTTACTGAGCCAATCAGCGCCCGGGGGCGGACTGACCATCGGGAGCACCAGTGAAATGTCCCGGCTCGATTCGGGTCGGCTCATGGCTCGGCTCAGGAAGCGCTTGATTATTTTAAATAAACGATCCATGCCGTTCACTCTGGTATCTGCACCAATACCAAAAGTCATAGCAGGATGGTCCTGAAAGAGCTGAACGTTTTACGATTTGTTGAAATGGCACGAAAATTTAGGAACGAGAAAGATGCCGAAAAACGTACGGAAGAAAAATGGATCACAATAGTATGAATGCTTCATAAACATTCACACTATTATTGAACCAAGAGGTCAAAGGATGGATTATTTGTTCATTAACACCATCGTCAAATGGTAAGTACCCCTGCGCCAACAGCTTTACTTTAACAATTCAAAAGCAATGCCTTATTGCATTATTTGATTTTTAGTATATGTATTTTTAATTATTTTTGTCTATTTAAGGCCTTTCATCGACCATTGTTGGCTTTTCTTTCTTTAAAGAAGTGGTTCCCAATTATACTCCTTGAGGAACACCATCCTTTACGTTTTAGTTGTTTTCCTATGTGAATGAATATGTGATTAACAGGCATCTGCAAAACTTGAGGCAATAATTAAATCACTGAATCAGGTGTGTTGGAGTGGGGGAAACAATAAAACCATGCAGGGTGGTGTTCCTCAAGGACCAGTGTTGGGAACCACTGCTTTAAAGGAAGGATCTGGTCTATATGTAAACAACTCCTGGGTGTACGTACTTATAGGCTGTGCAGTGGTGGGGCTTGGCGACAGGAAGTCGTCGGTGAAGTTGACATTGCACATGTCGCTGCCACAGCAGCAGAAGTGGAACGTTCCATTCTGGACCTGCGGGGGCAGGTTGGTCACCACGCAGCGGTCATCTCGGCAGGCCTGATTATCGCCCAGGTGACTCCAGCAACCTGATACAGGAAAATAAGAGACTTTTCTGACTGGTAAACTTTAACGAGCTGTGTACTTTTCATTGAAAGCAGTACGAGTGGGAACACTCGACCCTGAAAACTTAACGAAGAAGCCTTGATGTAGATTATTAAATAGCTGGGCTGATTTGTCTTTTATATTATTAAAATGTGTATAACAGAGTTTATCCTTCTACGTATTTTTTCTTCACTCACCTTGCCATTTCATACAATCTTAAATTTAAATCAAAAACAACTCAAAAGGCTTTGTGTACAAGAAAAGTTTGATCTCCAAGCTCACAATTTCATTTACCCTTATTATACATAAAACATTATCCACCGAATTACAGTGAAAAGCTTCAAAAACCATCTTTTCTCTACGTACGGTATTGCTTTTGTATGTTTTATTCAAATACATTTAATGAAAACAGTCAGGAACTGTAAAGTCTCACTGCGTAAAGCTAAAAGACTTAAAAGTAAAAGAGATGCCTAATAATTTTCTGGGAATCAATAGTCTTTACAATTTTTAAAGGACTGTTTTGAGATTTAGTTTGACTAAAACCTGGACTACTTCTTGCATTTTAAAATAAATGTATTATTTGTTTGCACTTTAAGCGATCGTGACGAGTAAAAGACCTTGTTTGACGAGCCGCACTTCGCTCGGAGGACTTTTCTCCCACAGGCCGAAACAATGGTTGCCCTTGGCACATCGGATGGTGGTGTTCTCTGGGGAGACCCGGCCCTCGCCCCCAGCTACTCGCTCCACCTCCCGGTGCTGCTGGTCTGAGAAGGCACATTCCCTTTCTTCACCTTGTGCCGCTGCAATGAGAGAGAGAGAAATAACAATTTTTTTTAAAAATGTATTTAACTGCATCAAGTCACGTCACTTCGAAACAGTTTTGTCTCCTTTAGGGTGAAAAATGTCAAAATGAAAATAAATGCTGCGTTACATTTTGAACAGTATATACTCCACCACAAAACACAGATTTACATTTTAGTTTGCTACTTTAATAGGGGAAAAAATTATATTTGTGACTTCTGGCCAAGGATAGAAAGTATTTAAATGGTAAACTGTGGGAGCAATGCACAGATGTTTATACTTTTACCAAAATAGGACTTTAATCTTTCTGGATTAAAATTAAAACCAAAGAATTGTTGTTTTATTGAACTACAGTCAAAGATCAGAACACCGGCTACTGATTAACCAACCATGGAAGATGACAGTTAGCATGCTATATGACAATGATTATACTAGTTTACTGTAAATACATTTACTGTTGACTGTAAATATATAGGCAGTTGGTAGAGCTGTTGCCTCTTAGCGAAACGAGAAGGATCAAATCCCGGCCATGGGGACCTTTCTGGGTGGAGTTTGCATGTTCTCTCCGTGCATTCGTGGGTTTTCTCCAGGTACTCCGGTTTCCTCCCACAGACCAACAACATACACGTTAGGCTGATTTGTAACTAAGCTGTCCCTATGTGTGAGTGAGAGAGTGAATGATTGTTAAGTCTCTATACAATTCAATTCAAAAATACTTTATTAATCTCAGAGGGAAATTAAATGTTGTAGTAACTCGTTATCCTCGTTTCTTTAAGAGATGTTATAGATACTGATGGCTGTAGGCAGGAAGGATTTCTTGTAAAAGGTCCGTCCCACAACAGATCCAAAGAAACTGGTCGCAGATGCCATCCAATTCGTCCACCTGGACTCGGCTGGCCTCTCTGTTCCCCCAGGCTGCAGGACCACCCGAATGCCGAGTTGAACTCCCCAAACAATGGTCAGTCCTCCCAGCAGCCTGCCGAGCTCCTCGTCACTGCGGACAACTGGCTGCAGGTGTTAGGGGACGATCTCTGTCCCCTTGCTGTCACAAGCCATGTTTCCTGCCAGTCCCAGGATTTCCTTAGGATCTCAGTGGTCAGGCCCTCGAGCACAGTCGGAAGGTAGATGGAAATGAGTCCATGGAGCCTCCTTTTCAACTCATTTGAGATATGAGACTGTAGTTGAGATATTATTTGAGCTTTCGAGATGTTATTCAGCTGCTCCCGGTTGTTTAAAAAAAAAGGAAAAAAAGAAGCTTGTTACCAGTTACGCATCATAACAAATGTCCAAAAGTTAAAAAGTGTCAGTAAAAACCATTCCAGCTGCACAGCATCCAATACCAGAGGAAACAAACATCTAAAAAAAGTGATTTACATTCAGAGAAAGAGGAATTAAAGTTCCCAAAAGCAAAATCTCAGAATGAACGTAACTTAGCTACTCCAACATGCAGCCACCCCGAGCGGCGCAGTTCTAGAAACGTGTCTCAGTGATAGACTGGAGACTTGTCCAGGGTGTCCCCTGCCTCTCGCAAAGTGACTGCTGGATATGGGCACCGGTGACACCTCAACCAGAAAAGAAAAAAGCTGGTAAAGATAATGTCTAGATGGAACTACAGTATATAATGATAGTGAATGTTGATCCACAGCAACAAGTGTTTCTTTGACAAGTGATATTATTTGGTCACTAAAAAGCTGCAACTATAATCTTATTTATTGCTGCTTTCTTGGAAAACACCTAGTTTACAGTCACTAGATAATGTGGGAACATTACTAAGTACTTGAATGCAGCAGAAGTTAGTTGTAGCCAGGCAAATGAGAGGATTTTAACTTTTAGTAGCTAGGTTTCAGGCAAACCAGTCAAAGTAAACATTAGCTAGAGCGCTGCTAGCTAGACAAGATTAGGTTTAGAACTTAAAGGGATATCAGTCAATTTTGAAGTAATGCTTTGTCAAAAAAGTCATCAATACTTGTGCTAGGCTAGTGGCTAATGACTAGAAAGAAGAGTGCCAGTGTCTTTGTCATGCTTATTAAACAACTAAAAAATATGAATATTACATTAGCTAATATTAAACCTCTACATATTTGTATGACACTGTTGACTCAGGTGCCATTTTCTCAACCGAACAACGTCCGTGTTACGACACATACAGCTGTACATGATAGATGCCGATGGTGCAGAGGCTGCTGAATGCATCAATTCACCCGATTAGCATGTTTAGTCAGTCCAATTAGGTAATGCAGCTGTAGCATGAGTGATTGGTGGAAAAAGGGTGACACTTGCTCCTCTCTTTACTACACTTTATTGTTTATTATTTGTTAGTCAGGCGAATGAATCTCCTTAAAGGAGATGCATCTGTGTTGTGTGTCGTTTGTAACCGTAGTTTGAGCGTGCGCAGAGGGGTGGGGGATAGACGGAGCGCTACCTTCATAGTCATATTTTTTTAGCTAGCGCATCTGTAGTACGTGCCGCTAGCATAGTGCTACGTCAGTGCCGTATGTTGTCGAGGGGGCAGTCCGGACACTATGTTCTGTTGACAGGGCACTCTGCTTGTATAATGCAGTGTTTCCCCTACCATTACACAGGCGGGGTGCCCCATCCCGTCAACAGAACCGAGCACCCCACCTACCAAACTGAACTTGCCCCGCCTACCCCCACCCGGCACTGACATATCACTAAGCTAGTGGCACAAAATACAGGCTCCCCGCCCCCACTCAAAAACTGTTAGTACAAGCTGCGCTCAGACATGTCTCTGTCCTCCCATCAGCAAAAATCAAGGATGAGATGAGCACCCCCCCAATGGCAAGTTAACTAGGGGAAACACTGTAATGGTAGAGGAAACACTGCAATACATTCCTTAAAAGTTGACAGGACTCTCCCCTTGAAGGTTAACAAGGTTCAAAAGCAGGGGCTAGTTGCTAGCACTTAAACATGCTGAGCAAAGCAGCTGTTAGCTATGAGCTACTATTCAAAATCCAAGAAACAAGTGACCTAAAATTACTTTTATATGCAAACTATTACTGATTGTAAGGTAACACAAACTATTGACTCCACAATAGTTCTCAAACGTTAAACTCAGACATCATTTTAAGAAAAAGAACACTCAAATGAGATGTATTAACGCTCGCTAAAGAACGAGACTTTTAAAGTTTATGGAAATGTCTACCGTATTTTCCGGCCTATAAGTCAGACAGGCCCCCTCCCTCTCGGTTTTCAAGTCCCATTTAAAAACTCACTACTCTTCAGTAGCTTTCAACACCAGATGATCTGTGTTTTGAACCTGTACGCTCCACACTGGTTAGTCGTCATTACCTGCATCGTTTTTATGTCTATATTCTGATTTACTTCATTTTGTATTTTGCTTTGTGCGTTACCTGTTTTGTCTGTACAGCACTTTGGTTGGCCTTGTCACTGTTTTAAATGCTCTATAAATAAAGTGGTATGGGATGGTATAAGTTGCACCTTTTTGCCTAATTTGCATAACCTGCGACTTATACGCCGAATCGACTTATTTATGTTTTCCCCCATATTTATAAACCAATTTTTGGCTGAGAAATGACCGTTTTCATTCATTCTGACTGAAAATATTGAACACTACTATTTTCAGTCACTAGATGGCACTCGAGTAGTATGGCATGCTGCTGTGTCATGTAATACGTAAAAGTAGCTATTGATTACATAATCTGCTTGCCATAGCAGCCACCTTCGTTCAGCTCCGGGATCATGCATGGGAAAGCAGTCAAATCAGCTTCATTTCGCTGCGCCACCCAGGCGAAAAGCAGCTACTTTGACCACTGAAGTGCATTTATTAAGGAAAAGTTCAACTGAGACACACCTTTACAATAATTTCGAGCAAAGAAATAATTGTTATTAGGTGTTAAATCTTGTTAAATTCTTGTTTAAGTCCTCCCGTGTACGCTCCCGCGGCCGCCATTTGGCAGTCAATTGATTTTTGGCACAACACGTTTCTGGGTCGTCAGCAGTGACGCGTAACAAACGAAACGCGGTGACGCATAATAGATGCGACTAATACGGCGAAATGACTTATTTAGGTTTCTTCTCTTTTATTAGACCTATTTTGACTGATTCAACTTAGGGCGGTGCGACTTGTACGGCAGAAAATACGGTATGCATACTAAGAGTGCACTGGCAGCTCAGTTTTATTACCTTAAGCAAATTTATTTCACACATTTTACTCATCAATTTCACTCTACCACAGCTTTTTGTAGTAGACCCATTCGAGATGAGTTTTGTCACATTAATTTGAAGACAGGGACACATGCAGGCACTTATACTGTTACTGGGTCAATACAGGAAGAATTCACTGATGAAAAACAACTCCGTGCCCATTAAAACTGCTGCCTCCCACGAGCCAAAAGATCAATAGAAAAACCAATTTCAGCTCGAGCCTGAAGGACATATTGTCCACGCAGACCAGTGAAGGGACAGCAAACAGCTTCACTCTTGATGAATTCAACTCACGACGTGATTCAAGCCCTGGATCTGGTTGTGAAATGGGACCGCGTGCTTGCTGGGTTGCAGCAAACATCCGAGACATTGAGAGCCGGCGAGGAACAGTCTTGAGTGCCGGAGTGTGTGTTTGTACACAATCTGTGTCGTGGGTAATTTCAGAGAAGAGAAACACGACGTGCTCACTCCCATCTCCTCCCTTTTCCTCCAGGGGGGGCAGAGTGGGGGGGAGAGGTGGCTGTGCCCTGTCCAAGGTCAAGCTAGCCTGTGTAAGCAGGGGTGGGTGGTAGCCGTGTCAGGCACGGGGCCAGCTTTCCTCCTCTGTTCTTATGTGCAGATAAGGCTGTCAACTCCTGTGGGCCTCTGCTGCCCACAAGCTCAAGGCCTTTCACCACCTACTGTCTGAGCTGACTCTGCCTACAGGAAGGGGGGTGGGGCAGGGTGCGTATACATGAACGAGTACGAGTTCAAACCGATGGGTTAAACACATGGAGCTCTTTTATTTGGATGAGGAAACAAGAATCTGAATGAGCAAATGGAACAGTCGTTGGTAGCCGTTAGCTGACTCCTAGCGGGGTTCGGCACGTCCGTGAAATTCCATTTCTTTTAACGAGCTCCGACTTGAAGTGACCACTGAAGGTTGCACGCCCTTTCACTGTATGTAAAATGTTATAACCGTGTTAACCGATGACTAAGGCTGTAAAAATAGGCTTCGGTGTTTAATAGCCCTTTTTTTATTTAGCTCGCAGCTGAGTCGAGCTCTTTATTTAGAGCTTTGATTTCAAAGAACTGTTTTCTCCACAACAAACCTCGTAGAATGTTTACCGTATTTTTCGGACTATATGGCGCACCGGATTGTAAGGCGCATTAAGCGAAACCAAAACATTTAGAAAAAAATTTTAGCACCGTGCAACACATAAAATCATTTGGAGGTCAGTAAGTATTAACCAGAATTAATACATAAGGTGCATTATTATTATATTATAAGTTAGGCCTGTCATGATAAATTTTGCTGGGCGATTAATTGTCTCAGAAATTATTGCGATAAACGATAATGTTTAAAATTTGACAATAATTAGTAATTTTTGTCAAATTTAAGAAGAAATGTTGGTTAATTTTATTTCGAATGTAGTATCTTTTTTGACCATCGGATGGCAATATAAGACTGAAACGAAGGATGGATAGTGAGGGCGCGAGCAGCGTGTCTCCTTAAGAAAAATGGGAGGGAGGCCCATTGACGTGACATGGGCTGTCTCTTTTTCCTTTTTTTTCCGGTTCTCAAAATGGCGGACGCTCGATGTGGTTTGAGCTCTTTAGCATAGCATTTTTCACACAAAGCTTTTAATAAAAAAAATCAGTAAACAAGTTCTCAGCTTCTTTTTTGCAGAGAAAAACAACTTTTTACTTGAAGGCACGAGTTTTAATCGCGACTTGGAGCTTCGACAAGACGGAGGTTTTTTACGCGTCTCCTCCTGCTTTAAGGAGAGCTGACACAAAATGGCGACCAGTTTCCTCTGTGGCTTTGACCAGAGGGTCTCGCAGTAAAATCACACAACACAGCGTTCTTTTCACAGATCAGAGAGCAGGTTTCTCTAAAGCTGACCAACTTTAACCTTCGACGAAAAAAAACAAAAAAACAAACTTTTGACGGAACACAGCTTCACTACTTAGCTCTCGAAGAAAATACTTTAAACACTACTTGCACACAGTTTTCAACTAAAAAAAGTAACGCTTAAATCTGACAACTCTGATTTTACATCAGACAGCATTACTGCGGTTAGCCGGTAGAATACAGATCTCTGTCATACTCTAAATGTCTATTATTTCTACTGTGTACCGTATATATCACGCATTCCTAATGGATGGTATAAAAGATGTTCCATATGAGAATAATATCCCTTTAAATTCATTTCAGAGGTGCATTTCTCAAGCCGATCTTGCTCTCCAGCGTCACATTATAAATATGTTATGGCTCAGAAAGTAACCCAGGCGTTGGGTGGTTAATGTGTGTTGGTGGGGATAACTTGAGTCTGCTCAGGAAGGCCCAACTGCTGGTCTCTGCTGGCTGCAGACAGAGAGGCTCCTGCAGCAGGAGAATCACTCATGGAGGAGGAGCTGCAAGGAGGAGAGACCTGCAGGAGCCTGCAGACAAACAGGAGAGCAAACGCTAGACCCGCAGTTGCAACTTTTTTTTTTTTTTTTTTCTGCTGGTGTTAACTGAAGCTTCCCTTTCTTTTTCTGTCATCGGTACACAAGCTGAACTTTAAATGCCACTGTCGGCCGGAATGCGAGTTTGGGAGTTCAGAGCCAAAAAGCACATCGCTGTGAGAAAAGAAAAAAAATAAACGCTGTGGATTCTTACTGCAAAGATTGAAAAGGGAGTGGAGGATGGCAGGACTTTTCCACAGCTGCACATCATAAAAATAAAACGCGATCGATGGCAACGAGCGTCCCACAGCTCAATAACATTACTGTCCAGCCACGTTAAAGCTCTCTGCTCCACGTCTATGACTAATGCTGTTAAACGCCTTCAGAGCTTCAATAAACAGATAAACGTCTCAGACGATTTGTACAATTCGAACAAGCTGCACAATTTAATGTAGTCTCCTTATTTTGTCACGTTTCAATGGAAATGAACAAACTTTTGGATTTTTTTTTTTTTTTTTAAGAAGAACGAACCTAATTTTCATGTCTGAAGTTGAATTATGCACAAAGAAAAACCTTAAAAGCGCTGGATTTTAGACCAAGATAATTTTATGTTATTATATATGTTAAGCTGTTAAACCTTAAACAATATATTTCACATGTGATATTACGAGATGCTAAACTTAGAGTACCGTAATTTTCGGTGTATAAGTCACAGTTTTTTGCATGAATTAGCATGCCTGGACTTATACAGCGAAGCAACTTATGTTTTTATTTCCCCATATTTACAACACAATTTTTGTATGAGATCTGACGATTCTGACAAGGAAAATATTGAACTCCACCATTTTCAGCCACTAGAGGGCCATCAACTAATATGGTAAGCCAAGTGTCTCATTAATAGGTAAAAGTGGCTATTAATGAGACACTTGGCTTGCCATGCAAAGCCACCTTCGTCTCGCTCCGTAACTCATAGAGCAAACGTCAAATCCGCTGCGCCGCCCAGGCGAAATGCAGCTGATTTGACCTTTACTGTGAATTTATTAAAGAAAAGTTCAACTGAGACACTTTGCTATAATGTTGAGCAAACAAGTAATTGTTTTTAGGTGGTTATCTTGTTAAATTTTGAAGAAATGAGCAGCGAGTCCTCCCTTTGCGCATTCCTGCTTCCGCGAATCGGCTTTTGAAATTCAGCTGATTTGACAAATATTGTGCATTTATTAAGGAAAAGTTAAACTGAAACACCCCTTTGCTGTAATGTTGAGCAAACAAGTAATTGTTTTTAAGTGTCAATCTTGTTAAATTTTAGTTAAAGTCTTCCCATGCACGCTCCCGCAGCCGCCATTTGGCAGCCAATCAATTTTTGGCACACCGGCCCACATTTCCGGTGGTCAGCGGTGAAGCATAGTAGATGCGACTTATTTATGTTTTTTCCCACTTTATTAGACATATTTGGACTGATGCGACTTATACGGCGGTGCGACACGTACGACAGCAAGTATGGCATGTGTTGTCAACGAGGCTCAACTACAAAACAACCTTACTGACGAAAAAAATCTAGGTTTTTTTAGGTGAACACATTGGTGGACCGCACTGAGCTCACCCGTGGGCCAAATGTGACCCCTGACCCACCAGTTGAACACCATTTGACCAAACATTAGCTCAGTATCAGTCGGATGACACGGTTATAGCAGTTTTTGTGTTTGCTCAGTTAGCTGCAGCGGCCATCTTCAATTGGTCTGACTCCAGATGAATATTCGTATTATACGATTATTTTCTGAGAGTTCATCAAAAATATTTCCAGTGGTTCATGAAATATTGATATTCACACAAAGATACAAGGATAAACATTAAAATACATGAAAATTGTTTAACATTACAGCCTCTTGTTTTTGTACAAACCTATTGTAGAACGCGTTAAAATTGTTGGAATGTTAGGGAAAAACCCTGATTTACTGCACTACTCCGACTAAACCTTGAACTTTTACTCAAATCATACCACACCAAATAGATCAGATTTGAACTTGCACGCCCTGATCACGCTGGAGTCGGATTACTCCTGCTCATCTTCCACAGATTCCATCCTCAGGCTTCGACTTGGAAGCTGCTGCCTATCGGGTAACGCCATCACCAGAGATCACACGCATCTCAGTTGTCAAGACAATTACATGTCCAGTGAGTACATCTCACTACAAGTACGCAATCAGGCTCGTTGTGAAAGTGAACATATATACAGCTCTAATCGATCCAAGACGGTAGAATACAAAGTGTGCTTTACGCCTATAAGGAGTAGTCGTAACAATCAGTTTGGGGTTAAAACCAATCGACACGAAACTCTGATGTGAAAATAGGTTTGATACTTCTCCTGCAACCATCTCTGCTGAATAGTGACCAATATTAAAAACAATGCTGAAGCTCGTACAGTTCAATTTAAATGAATATTTTCTAAACAATTAAACACCATCAAAAGTTAAGGGTGCATGTCAATATTGTAATACTGACTCATCATCCTGCAGAATAAGTGCATAATTACTACGGTCTTAAAGATAACACACCTTTAGCTTTAGTTGTAGACCAGGGCTATTCAGCAAAACTGCTCATGGTGCCAGGCCTGTCACGATAAAGTTTGCAGAGTGATTAATTGTCTCAGAAATTATTGCGATAAACGATAATACCGTTTGAAATTTAACAATAATTAATTGTCAAATTTTAGAAGAAATGTTGATTTGTTTGGAGTGTAGAGAGAGGTCTGATTTGTACATATTTATGTTTAGAATTGCTGCGTAAAGTATGCTTATAAACATAAGCTATGGTTAATGGTAATTTCACTAGTCAATCACATGACTCTGTACCAGCTTCACGTATTTATGTTTCTTTTTTATATCTATTTAGGTTTAACTATTAATTAGTTACTAAATTAATGATTTCCCCCCCTAAAAACACAAAAAAAAACATAAGGACGAAAGCCCTTTATTGTGTTCATATTCTTTGCTTTAAAAGCCAAACGAACCAAAAACCAGTTTAATCGAACGACAATTTTGAAACGTCCAAAACATTGCATAGCATATTTCTCAAACGGCAAAAAATAAATGGTTTGTCAGTTTCTATCCTACTCTCAGCAGTTCTACGTATTCAAGTTCTGTCCCACTCCAATTAGGTATCGATTAGCGGAGTAACGTCTGTCTTGCCCGCCTGCTAGCTTAGCGCTACGTTGCTACCAGTTTTTAATCGACGACAGGGGATGGGGACGGGACGGAGTCACGTGTGTATTGCCTGCCCGCTACTTTACTGTCAGTTTTTATCGACCGGGGGGTGGGGTGGTGTCACATCTGTGTTTAGCACTACGTTGGTGCCGGTAATTGTCGATGGGGGGCAGAGGTACGTCACTATTATTTTTACTATCATGTTTGAATTGCGGGTTTCAGTGTGAGAGTTCAGCACGGGAAGAGGCTGCCTTTAGCTTTTTAGTTAGAGCAACTGTACTGCGAGCCGCTAGCTTAGCATTACTTTGGTGCCGACAGGTGGGTGGAGGGGTTCGTGCGGTTCCGTAGATGAGGCGCTCAGTTCTGTGGTCAGGGCGGGGCACCCTGCTTGTATAATGGTAGGGGAACCACTGCCAATGATAGAAGTGCTCAGTGATACATATCAGGAAGTTAGTTTTTCAATCAGCTGACAGGTCTTAATAATCTGGCCACGGTACTGTAGTACACTTCAATTATCCTCTAGGCTGATAAACTTGCGGGTATTTACGAGGGAACTTGGATTAAACCTAAAGGAATGACTACGCGCATTTACAGTACTGCCAACCAAGTAATGTAAGCCTAATGTCGAAAGGCCAATATTAGGGGTGAACCAATTGCAGTTTTCTGGCCGATCACCAATTTCTAAAAAGTCTGACCTGCCGAATCCGATTTTGGCCGATACGATTTTGTTTAATAAATCGACAATCAGGTGTTATAATAAGGTCACAATGCACCTTCAATTCTCAATCTTATTTTGTTGAAAAACATACCATTGAACAATATCCTAGAAACAATACAAACTTGTTTTAACTAGCCATGAGGTAGTGCTCTGGAATATAAATTAAGTTCAGACAATTGTTGTTGAAACTAAAAAAATAAATAATCTGTAAAATCTCATGCATCGGCCAATTTCCGATTTCCCAAAATTAAGGAAATCAGGGCCGAACCCTTAACCAAATATCTCCTTTAACAGCGCGCCTTCACAGAGACAGTGCTCACCTGAACAAAATAAGAAAACTACTGGAGTAAAATCCTAACTGTACCGTTTGTTGTACTTCAGGATAATCGTTTAATGTTGGAGTTAAAAGTTTGTTATAAGTACCTTTAAGATTTGCATTCGTTTCAAATATGAAATATTCTTTATAAGTCTACATTGACAAGCAGAGAAAATCTTATGCAGAGGAAAGGAATATCGTCAAGGAAACTGAGTTTTCTTGTTATAATAACCCTTGGCCCTTCAAACCCCCGCAGGATGTGATGCTGTTTATTAGGATGTACTCAAAAAATAATCATCGTGCCTGCATAAACAAACATAATTTGCATAGTTTGTTCTCGTTTAATCTCTTACTTCTTCAGTACAAGCAGCTGCTGGTGAGCCAAATTAAAACTGTTTCTACTTGCACGCTTAGGTTTCAGATCGATGTGGTCGCTTGTTTTTGTTACAAGACCTAGCAGTAAAGATCAGAGGTGGGTGTTCATGAAAAACAAAATGTGTTGCAGTGGCGTAAAAACGTTCGTTTTCTTTTAAAGAGGAAATTTAGCTCAAGTTTCATCCGTAACCAGAATGTGGGTAAATAATAGAGCTGCACAGTATTCGAAACAATTTGTGTTGATTAGATATTTGTTGCAATAAATCAACTTTTTTTAAACTTTTCATACCGTCATCACAACACAAGTGCTGCTTTAGCTATTTAGCTTTAGCTTTTTACATTCTTCTAAATCAGCTGTAGCATTTAAGACTGTGGGAATCCATCCGATTGACAATTTAGGGTAATTTTCTGTACTGGACTTAAAAGGAACCATTGTCACTTTGTGCAAAACAATTAAACAGTTTTGCAAAAGGAAGAAAGAGTATTTTTTCATTAATGAAGACCTGGTTTTGATTTAAACAGTTGTTCCAAAACAATTAGTTTTTTTCAAAATAGCCTCATCAACAAGGCACCACTAGAAATGTCTTCATGAACATGGAAACGCCACAAACAACTCAAAAAGCTGTAGTAACTACACCAGGTCTGTGTGTGGCGCTGTAACACTGGCACAAAATATACCACAAACAGGAAACAAGCCACATAGCATTCACACAAAGCTTGCACACGGTGCAAAACGAAAATACAAGATGGAGACGGCGCCCTTAAATTAGAAGTGGAAGTAGGGCATCATTTTCAAAAAGTAGCATTTTGACCAACAAACACAATCATTTCAAGATTTTGTTCACTCTGGTACTTGTATTTAAAAGTAAACTATTCTCTGGCTCCTAAAACTTTTCTGTGTAGACACTGAGCTAAAAAGATGAATTTGCATATTTACATTAAAAGAAAAACTTTCCCATGTGGATGACATCAAAAATATTAGTACAAACTTTGGTTCTGCATAAAAAATAAACACTTAATATGTTAACATCTGTAAAAGATTAAAGTGAATATCTGTCATCTTTAAAAAAAAAAAAAACCCTAAACTTAAAAATATAATAGAACTTCATGCAAACATTTACACCACTGTCAGTATGGCTTTACACTGGTATTCTAGCAGAAATATTGTAAAATTTTAACTGGAAGTGAACCAGTCTGTGCCAGAAGTGCTACAGCTAGGCCTGTCTCGATAAGTTTTGCTGGGCCATTAATCGTCTCAGAAATTATTGCGATAAACGATAATATCGTTTGAAATTTACCATACCAGCTTTATTTATAGAGTACTTTAAACACCTACAGGACCAAAGTGCTGTACACACAACAAAAACAACCGTACAGTCAGATAATTAAAATGATTAAAAGTCATATAATATAAGTTGTGTAAAAAACAATCAGATAATACAAGCAATTAAAATGATTAAAAAAGTTAAAATCTCAGATGGTGTCAAAGGCCACGGAGAAGAGATGGGTTTTAAGAAGAGATTTAAAAACAGACAAAGAAGAGGCCTGTCTGATGTTCAAGGGAAGGTTGGTCCACAGTTTAAGAGCTGCCACAGCAAAAGCGCAGTTTGACAATTAAATTAACTTCAATTCAAATTCAAAAATACTTTATTAATCCCAGAGGGAAATTAAGTGTTGTCGTAGCTCATCATCCTGGTTTTAGTCAAGAGATGTTAGATGCTGATAGCCGTGGGAATTAGTAATTATGGTCAAATTTAAGAAGAAATGTTCAATTTGTTTTGAGTGTAGTACCTTTATTTGACCACTGGATGGCAGTACAAGACCGCTTGAACTGAAGGATGGATAGTGAGGGAGTGAGCAGCGTGTCTAAGAAAAATGGGAGGGAGGCCCCTTGACGTGACATGGGCTGTCTCTCTTCGGTTCTCAAAATGGCGTATGCTCAGTGTGGTTTGAGCCCTTTAGCATAGCATTTTTCACTCAAAGCTTTTAATGAAAAAATAAAAATAAAAAATCAAAGAAGTTCTCAGCTTCTTGTTGCACAGAAAAACAACTTTTTACACGAAGGCACAAGTTTCAACCATGAATTTTGGAGCTTCGATAAGACGGAGGCCGGCCTGTTAGCTTAGCTCGTAGCTTAGCTTATCTTCATTTAATGATCCAAAAATACGATTTTGGATGGTTAAAACAAATTTTAAAGAGAAAAGAGAAGGGGAGGGGTCAGTGAAGAGCACCGGAGTTGAGCTTTTTACATCATCCAGTGTCTTCAGCAGAAAGAGAGAGACGCGAAGAAACGATAAAGCCGATAAATGAAAATGGAGGTTGATAATTTGCATTTATCATGCGATTAATTGATTTATTGTTTATCGTGACAAGCCTAGCTACAGCTAGCTGCCACGGCCGCATCATTTTCTATCTAAATGACCATACAATATGAAACAATGATTTATATTTGCATGAACTGCTTGCTGCTGTTAAGCATTAGGCCATTATTCCAGTCAGAACTCATCAATATTTCTCCAAACTGAAGGTGTTCAATGTACAAGAAATCATTGTTCCCAACATCTTCACAGAAATCCACTCCAGAAGTTTTGAACCATCTATAAACCTTCCCATTGCCGAGCGATTAAAAGCTACGGTGCACTTTCCAAGTAGTTTATTTTCATTTCATAGAGGCCACTCTTAAAGGCTGAATGTTCTAAAATAGGCTCGGTAATGGTCTTGCCTGTCATGAAGATATTTGTCTTCTCAATCCTGCCCAAAGTGTTGCTATGAGCTGTACAGGAGGAAATCTGGGTTAAAAGAGGAGAAACAAAAAAAGGAGCTTGTGACAACACCCCCAGACAGCAAGACAAACACCGACGTCGCTGCAAACTTCGTAAAATTAATCCACAGAGCGGGGTCTCCTGTTCGCGGACGTGAAAAACACACCAAATACTCAAACACAAAAAAAGGAATCGGCTGATAAAACCTGAAGTGGACTTTGAATTGGATTCCGAGATGTCCATACCAACTTTACTTAAAGAAAAGTTCTTCACTCACTTCAACGTCTTACAAACAAACAGCCTCACTGTCTCCTGAACCATCTCAAACCAGCAGACTTCGAAGCCGAACCTGCCGTTTGAGACGAAAATAACATCGTGACACACACCGGCTGACGAGGAAGATGCTAAATAGCGTCTTCGAGCCAAAGGGGCATAACTCACAAGACAATTGGAGGACACTAATCACACGGCACCTTTCTAAGTTCTTGATTCCGCCTTGAATCTAAAAAAAAAAAAAAGCTCTTTTCACCTTGGAAAAAAAGTTCCAGTTTGGATTTATAGGGCCATTTCATTAAAAATGTGGACAGAGGACAGTGACGTTTGGGACAAACAGCTAAACGTCACTAGGGGTGCAGAAATAAAAAAATCGATTCATTAAAGAATTTAGATTCCTGGTGATTCTAAAAGCTCCAAAAATCGATTTTATAATGCGTTTGTGTTTTTTTCCGCTCCTACTCCCGAGCGCGTCCAAGGATTCATGGATTTTTACTGTCATTCACATCACATGTGGTACACGAGGTGGAACGAAACTACGTACACGGGGTCCCAGTTACATCCAACAAAAATACAAATTGTAAAGAAAAACATTAGTAAGATCCGAGTCATGAACTAAGAATACAATACATTCGCTAAACTAAGAATATACACGACTAAGAATACACTAAGCACTAATAGTGCTTACATTTTGCTTGGCGATTAATTGTCTCAGAAATTATTGCGATAAACGATAATATTGTTTGAAATTTGACAATAATTGGTAATTATTGTATAGGCAGCATGGTGGCGCAACTGGTAGAGCTGCTGCCTCTCAGCAAGCAGGTCCTTGGTTCAAACCCCGGTCCGGGGGCCTTCTGGGTGGAGTTTGCATGTTCTCTCCGTGCATGCGTGGGTTTTCTCCGGGTACTCCGGTTTCCTCCCACAGACCAAAAACATGCATGTTAGGCTGATTGGTAACTCTAAATTGTCCCTAGGTGTGAGTGGGAGAGTGAATGGTTGTTTGTCTCGTTTGTCTCTATGTGTCCCTGTGATGGACTTGCGACCTGTTCAGGGTGTACCCCGCCCCTCGCACAGTGATTGCTGGACATGGGCACCAGCGACCCCCGTGACCCAAAATGGAATAAACGGGTAAAGAAAATGGATGGATGGATGGATGGTAATTATTGTCAAATTTAAGAAGAAATGTTGGTTAATTGTTTTGTGTGTAGTACCATTTTTGATCACCCGATGGCAGTATAAAACTGTTTGAACCGAAAGGATAGATAGTGAGGGAGCGAGTGGCGTGTCTCTAAGAAAAATGAGAGGGAGGCCCCTTGATGCGAGATGGGCTGTCTCTCCTTTTTTTCAGTTCTCAAAATGGCGGACGCTCGGTGTGGCATAGCATTTTTCACACAAAGCTTTTAATTAAAAAAATAAATAAAAATCAGTAAACAAGTTCTCAGCTTCTTTTTGCAGAGAAAAACAACTTTTTACACGAAGGCACGAGTTTCAACTGAATTTTGGAGCTATGACAACCCCCCCCCCCCCGATAAATGAATGCAAATGAGGTCGATAATTTTCATTTATCGTGCGATTAATTGATTTATTATTTATCGCCACAGGCCTATTGATTGATTGATTGATCTGTGTACCACGTGGTCCTCTAACCAATCTGTGGGTGCCAGGATTTTCAGGTCTCTCTTGTTAACGAGTCCTCGGGGCTCAATGGGATTTACCTGTCTAAATAAAGGTTGAATGAATTCAGCCCAATTTGAAGGGGATCAAATACTTATTTCACTCTATAACAAGCAAATCAAGGTTTAACGTTTGTGTAATGTGGGGTTTTTTTTTTTCTTCTAAATGAAACGACCATAAAGATAATAGATTGTTCACTTCTTCGTGAGTAAACTTACAAAGTCAGCAAGAGAAAATGAACATTTCCTCCACTTCTTTTACACTTTCTTGTTGGCTTGTCTCCATATTTCTGATACGACGTCAAGTGTTTTGAGGAGCGTTTCTGTTCTCAAGCTAATCTCTGCGCTCATCTCTTTTTGCTCACGGCAAACTCTGTTCCTGGCACTGCTCTGCGGCACTCGCCGCGTAATCTCGGCTCGCGCTGCAGCAATGGATTGTGGGGACAGAGTATGCGAGCGAGGCCGATGGAGCGAGGCAGATGAGTGGAGGAGACGTGGGGGTAGTCGTATCAAAAGGCTCCGGAGTAGTTTTCTGCTCCGAGCACCTTCATTGGATGGCGGCTGGCACGACTGGGTGTTTACCCATGGCCCAGTTATTTGCTAATCTCTCCCTCCTCCCTCTTGAACTGGCCTTCGGTGCACCCTCCTCTCAGCGCTACCCCTTCCCCTTCGGCTTTGCAGCTAAAAAACAACAGATCTAATCTTGCCCACCCTTGTCTCCCTCCCCCTCTCCCTGCTGCCGATGTAGGAGGGACGCGAGACAAGGCAGTCTGGGACTTGATTAAAAGGCACGAGGACGGCTTGGCTCGCTGCACGTTCACATCCACACTGAGGCCGGAGCAGAGGAAGGGGAACTGTACAAGCAGCACACCCCTCTATCAGAAATGCTTTCCGAAAGCCACCCGAGTGATGATTTTCTGTCAGAACACATCAACAACGTGCACATTTCAAAACTATGGTGTCTCTCTGTGTTACAGAGCTGACTGACAGCTCAAGCAGAATGTAAACATAAAAGGTCCAGCATTCTTTGAAGAAATGCACATCACCGCTGAAATTTATCAACAGGAGTTTAGACTGAATCAACTTACGCTGTAACAATATTCGCAATGTCTTGAGATTAGGCCCGTCACGATAAAGTTTGCTGGGCGATTAATTGAGAAATTATTGCGATAAACGATAATATTGTTTGAAATTTGACAATAATTTTTAATTATTGTCAAATTTAAGAAGAAATGTTTCATTCGTTTTGCATGTAGAACCTTTTTTTGACCACCGGATGACGGTACAAGACTGTTTGAACCGAAGGATGGATAGTGAGTGAGCGAGCAGCGTGTCTCTAAGAAAAATGGGAGGGAGGCCCCTTGACGTGACATGGGCTGTGTCTCTCTGGTTCTCAAAATGGCAGATGCTCGTGTGGTTTGAGCTCTTTAGCATAGCATTTTTCATACAAAGCTTTTAATTAAAAAAAAATATATATATACATCAGTAAACAAGTTTTCAGCTTCTTTTGGCAGAGAAAAACTTTTTAGCAAGGCATGGGTTTCAACTGTGAATTTAGGAGCTTCGACAAGACAAATGTCCCCCCCCCACCCCCTGAGGTCAGCTTGTTAGCTTAGCTCATAGCTTAGCTTCTCAGCTTAGTAGTACAAAGAGAGAGACGATGAAACGATAAAGTCGATAATTTTCATTTATCATGCGATTAATTGATTCATTGTTTATCGCGACATGCCTACCTGAGATGTCACGTTCCAAGTACGTGTTGAGGATAACTCTCAGCCACTACCACGTCAAATTTTAGTTCAGTATCTGTAAAAGTGACCGAGTTGTGGTCATTTCTGCGTTAGTGAAAATCGATGGTGGCCATCTTTAATTGAACTGACTCCAAATCAGTTTTAGGCGAGTTCTTTCTGAGTTTCATTAAAATCTCTATAGTGGCCATCGAGATATTTTGCGAACAGACAAACAAGGCTTATTTAAAGCAAAGGTTTTGCATAAGCAGTAGCCCTTGGGAGTATGTGTTGTGACTTACTCTCAGCTACAACCACACCAAATGTTAGCTGAACATTAAAAAGACTGAATTGTAGATTTTGTGTTTTCTAAAATAAGTTGGCTGTGGAGTCCATCGTAAACTGGGTTGGCTTCAAAATGTAGTCAGCTGTTGATCCAATGATTATTACCTGAATGTTTTTAATCAAATCCATCCCATCATTAGATGTTTTTCCAACAGAAAAACAGGGTGGAGTCGGAGTACCGTATTTTCCGGCGTATAAGTCGCATCAGTCAAAAAAAGCATCATGAAGAGGAAAACAAAAAAAACATAAAAGTTGCTTCGGCGTATAAATTGCAGGACTGATGAATTATGCAAAAAAACTGCGACTTATACGCCGGAAAATAAGGTAGTTAACGGTAATATTTTGAAGAGAGGTCTTAGGTTAGAGCTCGGGATACGTGTTGGAGATCACTCTCAGCTACTAAAACAAAAGTTTAGATTAAGATCTGTAAAATATACAACATACTTGTTGTGTTTTCTAAAGTCACTTGGCAGTAACAGCCATCTTGAACTGGGTTGGCTCTGAAGGTTACTTCCTGCAAGTTTCATTAAAATCCATTTATGACATTTTGCTAATAAACACATGCACACACAGAAAAATATTATTGACATTACTTTGCTGACACCCCCAATTTTCCAAGTCCCCCATGTTGAGTTTAAAGATGGTGGTAGAAGGGGGGTTTAATCTGTCCCATCTGCTGCCCTGCAACTGCCCCCCCTCCACCTCTGAAAAGCACCAGCTCTCAGTCTGTCTGCGTCTGGTACAGTTATGCTAATCCCAGGGTTTATGCCTCAGAGCTTACAGACCACCGTTTTAAACCCCCTCCCCAAACGCTCGCTGTACATCTCCACTTTCCCAAATATGCCATTAAAAAATGACAAGTGGCGTTTGGCTCTCACTCCCTGGACTGGATAATCTCAGATTATATATGGAGATAAAAGTCTGGTTTTGGGCTCAGTTCAGTCTGTTTGGAACATCACTTCCTTGTTTAATAAATGAACTACAAGTGAGGACTTGATCTGCCATTAAAGCATCTTAACGCGTTGATTTACGTATTTATTTTTAAACAAATCCAACCACAATCACAGGTGGCCTGTGGTTGTCTGGAACGGTGGGGGTTTCACACGATCTCTGGGTTTCCTGTCAAACTGCTATAATCAGCGTCATGGATGAGAATAAATCACGCCGGGCATTGACGTGGGTAATTACATCATAAAGTGTGAATCATAAAACAGCGGAGCTAATCTGATCGTTATCGCTCGCTGCCTCAGGTTGAGCGACAGGTGAGATTATGTGAGTTTGTCTGTTAGAAAGAAAAATAAAAAATCATGAACCAGATGGATTTTTATTAAACCTCTCAAAGTAATACCACGTGACATTTCATAGAAGGGTATTTTTAAGGATTGAATACAATTGATTGGACTCCGTTGTCCACATTTAAAAAGAAGTTTTGATAATATAATTAACAACGGGCGCAGGTGAGCTGGAACATGCCCAAAATAATTTGCAACATTTATCTGGCAAAAAGTTTGTGTAGCAGTATTTCCCCTACCGTTATTACACACAAGTACATTAGTATTATTAGTATAGCGTTATAGTATAGCATTAGTATTAGTAGTCTTTGTACACAGTTTCATTTCACCATTTTGCACCACATGTGGTGAATATGACAGATAAAGAACCATAAATCCTTGAATAATACAAGCGGGGTGTCCCGCCCCATCAACAGAACCGAGCGCCCCGCCTAGCGGCACATATTCAGCGTTTCCCCTTGTTTAGTTGCCTTGGCAGGGTGCGCATACCTTCTGGGAAATGGAGCGCTACCTCTGTAGCATTTTAGCTAGCGCGCCTGTATTGCGCACCACTAGCTTAGCACTATGTCAGTGCTGGAAGTTGTCGACGGCGTAGGGGAGGGGTGTCAGTTCAGAGGCAGGGCGCTAGGTTCTGTTGACAGGGCGGAGTATAATAGTCGGGGAAACACTGCTATTAATATTTTTTTATCTGTCCCTACATGTCCAGTTGACAGGGTTTATCATTACATCGTACAACAATGAAATCTGGTTGTTTTACTCAAGGTATATTTAAAATCCATGTAAAAAGGTCAAACTTCAATATTTTCAATCCTAGGTGTATTCTCACATATTTACTGTTAATTCCCATGAAAGGTTTCCAACTTCTCAAATTCCAGGAATTCGACAACCCTTTCATGGCTCAGTTAAATACCCTTTAGCTCCTCTTTCCGGGATGTGTTTTCGGCACAACCTGTACTTTCTCCCGGTCGTTACCGGGCACACTTAGAACTGCACGTTATTTTCCTGCTGCTAATACAGATAGCGTCACAACCATCCGAGTCTTGAGCTCCGCACGGCAATACGCACATATTTGGTATTTAGAGATTCAACCTAAAAGCCTTGCAACCGACATGTGTAAAGCTTCTGTCTAAAAGGGTCTACGAAAATCTAAAAAGTACCATCCATATCCTGAGCAACATATTTCTGCAAACTCTAGACATATTGTCTCTTCTGGCCAAGGCTTTGTGTTAATCATAGGCTGCCACTCCGAGTTACTATCTCAAGGCTGCACCTTTTGTTTTCTAAAACACCCACTAATTTCTCCTTTTTGCCAAACCACCGAGTGCTCGCCGAACACTGTTCTACTGTATAATGCGCCGCTTGTACATCAACCACCACTCGTATAGAGGTGCAGGCCGATTTACTCGTTTTTGTTTACAAGAGTACATCGTTAGCCGTTGCTTTTGGTTTCTCAAGCGCATTGAAAGCACCTGCAGATTGGTTTTACATGTTGTGCCGCGCCAACAGTTTTCAAGGAAAGAACACAGTGGGCTCAGTTTTTTTTTCTACATCCTCTAGTTTCATCAACTTTTTTTTTAATTTATTTATCTTTGCGTTCAGCTGTGCAAACACTCGAACCAAACTGTTTATACGTAACATTTTGTTCCTTGTTTTTCCAACTCTCACCAACTGATCAGTTTTTTTTTTATTTAAAATTAGATGATTTTTGGAGGGTATTTTGTTTACCATCCTTGTATTTTACCTCTGGAGAGCTGCCTCATCACATGCAGAGAAGAACACGATGCGTGCTCAGCAGTTCTCCATCAGGGCCAAAGGTGACTCAGCTTGTTTTTTTTGTCCTTCGTTGTCGCATAAGATCAGATGGTACTGATGTGTAAAGTCCTAACATTGTGTAGCATTTTACCAGAATCTTCCTGGGAAATGTTAGCTGAAATTCACTAAATAATATTCAATAGGATAATAGTAAATTTTCAGACAATTTACTAATTGTAATACTTTTCTTGTGTTTGGGAAAGCGCATCTCTTCAGGTTTCCCTATTAGTGACGTTGTAATACGTCCAAGAAGCACGGGGCAGTTTATCTCCGAGACCGTTAGCGTTCAATGTTTGAGCAGCTTAATGTCGGTTTTAAGAAACGTTTCGGCGCACGTTAGATTTTAGAACGTTCCAGAAGAAGAGCCAAATGCAAGTCGTTGTAGATGAAAGTGAAAATATTCATGGACAATGTGAACGAGTGTGTGATATCTAGGGTTGTACAATTTTGGGAAAAGGTGCAATTGCGATATACTTTTGCAACAACAATTGCAATAAATTCAAATTTTTCTCTCTTTTTTTCCTACCATCATCTCAACACTCCTTAAAAGTTGATTGAACGTTAGCTATAGCATTTCATCTTTGCTCTTCTAAACCAGCTGTAGGAATTTAGGACAATGGGGACTATCGGATGGCCAAATAAAAGCATCTGGACTGAGACTGACGGACATTGCAAAATAAGATTTTCTGGTTATGATGGATTTTCAATCTACAGTGTAGACCTAAGACTCAGTATTCTCAGTACTTGTGTATTATGATTGGACAGCAATACTCATTTCCTGCGTATCCCAAAGTTGATAAACTCTCTACGGAGAAATGTATATCTGCTGTTTTTGACCTTGTGAATGGAAAAAACAGTGAAGCTGAAACTAGGAAGTTGCATGCGTGTATACTGTTTTGTAAAACAAATTCTACCATTTGTGTCGTTCAGCTCATCTTAAAATGATAGTACAGTCGGATGTTCGTCTAATAATTATCAATAGTTAGCACGGGGGAGAAAGAACATTGGATTGTCATGATAGTAAAATTTCAAACCCTATATCAGTACGAAGAAAAATACTCAATACTAGTTAGTTTTGATATCACGGGTAGGCCTGTCATGATAAATTTTGCTGGGTGATTAATTGTCTCAGAAATTATTGTGATAAACGATATCGTCTTAAGAAGAAATGTTGGTTAAATTGTTTCGAGTGTAGTACCTTTTTTCAACCACTGGATGGCAGTATAAGACAGTTTGAACCGAAGGATGGATAGTGAGGGAGCGAGCAGCGTCTCTTTAAAAAAAATGGGAGGGAGGCCCCTTGACGTGACATGGGCTGTCTCTCCTTCCTTTATTCAGTTCTCAAAATGGCGACCGCTCGGTGTGGTTCGAGCTCTTTAGCGTGGCATTTTTCACAAAAATCTGTGAAACAAGTTCTCAGCTTCTTTTTGCAAAGAAAAACAACTTTTTAGACAAAGGTACTGGTTTCAACTGTGAATTTTGGAGCTTCCGACAAGACAGAGGTCCCCCCCACCCCCCCCAAGGTCGGCCTGTTAGCTCAGCTTGTAGCTAGCTTCTTAGCTTAGCTGCTTTTAACGATCCAAAAACGCAATTTTGGACGGTTAAAACAGATTTTAAAAAGAAGAGAAAGGGAGGGGTCAGTGAAGAACACCGGAGTTGAGCTTTTTGTCTTCCAGTGTCTTCAGAATGAAAGACAAGAAGAAACGATAAGAGCCGATAAATGAAAATGATGTCGATAATTTTCATTTCACATAACATTGATTTATTGTTCATCGTGACAGGCCTAATCACGAGGTGGGAAAAAAAAAATCAATGGCCCAGTATTCTTACATTAACTTTAATATTAATGTTGTCTTTGTGCAAGACCAATGGGCAGAAGGCAAGTCAGCAGTCATTCAATTAAAAAAACAAAGTTAAATAAATACACATTAAATTAACTTAAACACAGTAATGTTTAGCTCAAAACACAGATGTTAAAAATTATTAGCCGTTAGCTTCTGTTACGGAGAAGAAACATAGATTTGACCATTCTTTATAAAATTTTTTAAAGGAAACGAGTATCATTTTATAAACATTAATTCACTATTTTGACATCCCCAATGATTAGCCAATTGAGCGCCAGATTATTTGCAGTTTTAAGGGTTAGAAAACAACAGTTTGTCAAAAACAGCATACATAAAATGAATTCGTAAATAATGGTGCAGTCTCCAGTTTAAATCGTTTTGTTTCCGATGAGAAAAACCACTGGCAAATAAGGATTTCTCACCACTAGCATCACAACACGTTTACTATTCAAGATTATAATTTTTGAATAGAAATCCCTCCGTTTGATTACTTTGTCCTGCAGGA
The DNA here is from genome assembly GCF_014905685.2 of Nematolebias whitei. Taxonomy (NCBI): domain Eukaryota; kingdom Metazoa; phylum Chordata; class Actinopteri; order Cyprinodontiformes; family Rivulidae; genus Nematolebias; species Nematolebias whitei. The sequence continues at coordinate 10,638,166 of NC_056520.1, read as the reverse complement.
ATTGGCACTTTAAATCCTTTATATTTTAATTTGCAAGTCTTTGTTTACGCTGTACTTTTTGGTAGTCAACAGAACTAAGACTCGTTCGTGAATGGACGGAGGAACCTGAGCAGTAGAACACACAGAAGGCTGTTCAGACGCACGTTCACACCCACGCACAGGGCTGTAGCACAAGTGAGTGCACCTTTTCCAGACACCGGGCTGAACTTGAAAGACCCTAATTGCCCAGCTCGTCTTCCCACACATTCCTCTGTTCCTCCATCTCTGCTCCGACTGCTGATACAGGCTCAAGGTCTCCCAGAAGCCTGGCTGAGGGCCTCCCAAGTACTGAACGGGGCACAAGTTGGCAGAAGAAGACTGCTATGTGTTTGGCAGTGGTTTTCCAGGCCTTTGTACACAGAATGATAAAAACGGAGCCATGGGGGTTTGCTGGAGAAGAGATCTTTGAAGACTCGAGAAGCGTGCCAGAGCGACGGCACTGGATGATCATGAAACACATTTTAAATACATCTACATGCACTAAAGTGCATGAGTGAAATCCCAAATGTTCAGTAATTTAATAAAGAGTCTGCAAGCAGAACTGATTAACATTATGATTCGAGTCTGAAATGAATTGTGATGAGAACCATTAGAGTCTGAATTACATCGAACTTTGTCCGAATAACATTGTGACTTAAATCTGAATTGTATATCTCAGTTTAATTGAAATTAGTCTGATTTGCAACAAAATGAGTCTGAATCACACTGAGATTAATCTGAATTTCTTCAAGATTAGTCTGAGCTATACCAAGATTAGAATACAAAACATAGCAAGATTTTTTGAGTCTGAATTGCATCTAGATTACAGTATGAATTTCATCAAATTAGACTTTGGATCTCATTTACATTAATCTAAATTGCATGGTTCTGAGGGCATTGAGATTAGAACATGAATTGCACTGAAATCAGTCGGAATTTCATCAAAATTATAGTCGAACTGTAATGACATCAGAGTCTGAATCGCACTGAGAACAGTCTGAACTGTACCAAGATTAGAATCTAAAGCAGAAAGATCATAGTCTGATTTGCATTGAGATTGCAGTTTGAATTTCATCAAGATTACAGTCAAACCGTAAATGAAATAAGAGTCTGAATCATACAGAGATTAAAATCTGAATTGCAATGAGATTACGATTTTAATCTCTTCTAGAACTGTCTGAATGACACTGATTTTAGAGTCTGAATTGCATGAAGATCAGGGTCTGAATCGCATCGAGTCTGAATCACATTGAAATCAGAGTCTGAATCGCATCGAGTCTGAATCGCATCGAGTCTGAATCACAGAGTCTGAAGCACATTGAAATCAGAGTCTGAATCGCAGTGAGTCTGAATCGCATTGAGATCAAGGTCTGAATCACATCGAGTCTGAAGCACATTGAAATCAGAGTCTGAATCGCATCGAGTCTGAATCACATTGAAATCAGAGTCTGAATCGCAGTGAGTCTGAATCGCATTGAGATCAAGGTCTGAATCACATTGAGTCTGAAGCACATTGAAATCAGAGTCTGAATCGCATCAAGTCTGAATCGCATCGAGTCTGAATCGCATTGAGATCAGAGTCTAAATCCCATAGAGTCTGAAGCGCATTGAGATCAGTCTGAATTGCAATGAGATTACGATTTTAATCTCTTTTAGAACTGTCTGAATGACACTGATTTTAGAGTCTGAATTGCATGAAGATCAGGGTCTGAATCACATCGAGTCTGAATCGCAATGAAATCAAGAGCCTGAATCGCATCGAGTCTGAATCGCATTGAGTCTGAATTGCATCGAGTCTGAATCGCATTGAGATCAGTCTGAATCGCATTGAGTCTGAACTTTACTGACATTAGAATCTAAAGCATCAAGATTACAGTCAAACTGTAATGATTTAAGTCTGAATTGTAGAGATTAGAGTCAGACTTGCACTGAGATTACAGTCTGAATCCCATTTAGCCTAATTCGTTTCAGTTTATTTATACTGCACCAAGTCACAACAGAAGTCATCAAGTCTAAATGACACTGATTTTAGAGTCTGAATCGTATTGAGATCAGTCAGAATCACACCGAGTCTGAACCGTACTGAGATTCGAATCTAAAGCGTACCAAGATTCCAGTCGAACTGTAATGATTTAAGTCTGAATCGTATTGAGATTAGTTGGAATCTCATTTAGCTTAGGTCTAAATGACACGGATTTTAAATCGTACAAAAATTAAAGTCTGAACCCGGCCAGGATTAGAGCCTGAACTGTATCTTGAGGTTAAACCACCATCACATCATTATTCGAAAAGTGAATCAATTCGTTCAGCAACTATCAGGTGAATCTGCGCCAAAGAAAACCAAGCAGAGCAACAGGAAACCATCGAGACATCATCAGACAAACAGTTCGGACTTGAACAAACCGATTCTTTCCACTCACCAGCCACTGAAGTCAGGAGAATCGTCAGGCAGAAGACGCATGTTACGAGAGATTTCGTGGCGGTTCGACTCCCAGCCATGACAGCAGCTTTGGTCTGGTGCTCGGCTTTCCTCCGAGCCCTGCTTCTTTAGATTTAAATATATATATTTTGGTCCTCTTCTTTATGTAGTTACTAGATTTCTTTCCCCTTTTCCCTTTTCAGCTTGAACTGCTCCAGCAGGCATGGAATGACACATTGAGAAACGATGCATTAAAAAAAAAGAGATAGACGTTGTTGTTGTTGTGATGGGAGAGCGAGCACACGAAGTTTGATGACTAATAAACCAGAAACTAAAATTTAAAATTGTTCCTGTTTTTGTCTCGGGGAGGGCGCGAACAGATGAGCCGAGCAGCTAACTTGTTTGGCCGATGTGCCATCTGCAAATCTCCACCGAACAGCGTCCATATCTGCGAGCTAGCATGCTAGCTGCTACAGTCTGGTGCTAAAAAAAAAAAAAAAAAAACCTTAAAAAAACGAAAAAAAATTATTTAAAAACCCAAAAAGGGGCCCGGTACGTTTAAATAAAAGCAGTACGCTTTGTATCGGAGTCCACCTTTTTGACTTTTGTATCCAAAAAAAAAAAAAAATGTAAAAAAAAAAAAAAAAAACGTTTGGAAGCTAACGATGCTAGCCGCCGAGCTAACTCGTCCAGTCACGTCACGGTCGCAGTTATTAAATAAAATAAACAAAAAAATTAAAGAACTAATCAAGTTAACGTCGCCTGTTTTCAGCCATTCTGGTGTGCAGTGGACGGAAATCACTCCCCTCCGGTGTTCGGAGCCGGCGGACGGAGGAGATGGTTATCTTTTTCGGTGCGATCCGGGGGGCTGGGAACGCCTCGTTCGCGGGGCTCGTCTGGAGCAGCCGTCTCCGGTGTCGGGTTGCTGTGGTCGGTCCCACGCAGCCAGGAAGGGCGGTGCAGCGCCGCGGTGCGGCAGACGGAGGATACAGCAGGAAAACACTTCCAGGTACTTACTGGACTGTGTTGTTGTACAGACACACAAAGCTGGTTGTGTGTGTGTGTGTTTGGAGCGGTTTAAACGCAAACAAAATATATTTCTCTCATTTTGTTCCGCTAAAAAAAAAAAAAAAAAAGAGTGGTTCCCAACTCTGATCCTTGAGGAACACCATCCTGCATGTTTTAGTTGTTTCCTTGCTCAAAAACACCTGATTCAGCGATTTAATTACTTCATGTAAAGCACCCATTTATTAAAATCAGGTGTGTTGGAGCAGAGAAGCAACTAAAACATGCAGGATGGCGTTCCTCAAGGACCAGGGTTTGGAACCCATGCGTAGTCAATACTAAAAACTAGAAATTGAACATTTAAATTTAAAAAAGTGGGTCAACTTTTTTATTTTTATTTGTTTTATATAAACTTTATTTCAAACAGACAAAATTACAAAATTCTTCCAATCCAAAGAAGCATCAAAACACAATAATTAAAAAAAAAAGATACATAACTATCACAGACCCTATCAAACTAGACCTCACAGTTCTTAACTAAATATAAATGCAACTACATCAACAAATATACAAAAATAACTTCAAGTTTAAATAGCAGAGGATCTGAAACAATAAACAAAGAAATACAATACAAAGAGAAAAGGAATAATAAACAAAGGGATCTGCTTATAGGATAAAATTACATTTATGCATAAGAGTTTTTGTTCTTAGAAGTTTTTTATTGTTAAAATTAAGCTTTTCAATAAAAGGCAATATATATCTTTAGGTCAGTTTCTTTAAAATTATTAAATGAGGGTATTTTTCCATTCCACTTCATTTTGTGTATGTAATATTTTGCTATGATTATAATTAGATTTATTATAAATAGTTCATCTGAAGAAAAGAATGAATTATTAAAAGATGAGCAATATTTGCATTTTTGATAACACAATGTACTTTTTAATTTTTTTCAGTAAGCAGTTTTTGTATTTCAGACCAGAATATCATAGTGTGAAAACAATCTACAAATAGATGTTCGATACTGAAGTGGTCCTCAACTGGTGATCCACAGATCAAATCTGATCCGGAAGGAGGCCACTTCCTGTCTGTCGACCGTAGCTCAGAATCGTTATTTTGTGATGCATTGCGGTCAGGAGCAAGGGGTTCCCAACCCTGGTCCTTGAGGAACACCATCCTGCAAGTTTTAGTTGTTTCTGTTTGAATACATTTGTTACCACTGTTGATTAAAGCTTCCTTATCTGACAAAAAGGTCTAAGAAATTATGTCTATGTTTGATGTTTCATCTTTGGGTTCACTTTATTAATAGTTGGTGTTATAAATCAGGGGTTCCCAACCCTGATCCTTGAGGAACACCATCCTGCAAGTTTTAGTTGTTTCTCTGCTCCGACTCACCTGATTATAATAAATGGGTGATTTACAAGCTTCTGCAGAACATGAAGTAATTAAATCACTGAATCAAGTGTGTTGGAGCAGGGAAACGACTACAACATGCAGGATGGTGTTCCTCAAGGACCAAGGTTGGGAACCCCTGATTTATGGAACACCAACCATTAATAAAGTGAACCCAAAGATGAAACATCAAACTTAGACATCATTTCTTAGACTTTTTTTTGGTCGTCAGATAAGGAAGCCTTAAATCGACAGTGGTAACAACAATATATACAAACAATAATAAAAGTTGATTACTGTAGATGTCATAGAACCAGAAGAATGCATGTCTAAATGACTGAGCATGTACATTAGGATCAGTAAAAAGATCCAAGGACCATGTATATCTAGAGTCTAGAGTCAACGACCAGAACCCAGATGTTCCATCCATCCATCTCTTCTGGAGTCGGGTTGTGAAGGCAACAGCTTGAGCAGTAAGGTCTAGACGTCTCTTACCAGAGCCTCCTCTTCCAGGACTCTTTGAGACATCCCCAGGCCAGCTGAGAGACATTGTCTCTCCAGTGTGTCCCGGATCTTAATGGGATCTCCTAGTTGGACTTTACTGGAAAACCTCCCTAGGGAGGCATCCAGAGGTTTTGATGCTTTTAGTTGTTTTGAAAACAGCTAAAATGGTAGCTGAAAATGTAAAATAAGCTTAAATTAGCATAAAGCAGAAAGAACACGTTTGCCAATAAAAGCAGAAAGACGGAGAAATGAGCCCAAAAAGGTGGAAATTATTGAAAAAACAAACAACAACAATTAGCAAATAACAGCTGAAAAGAAGCTAAAAAAGCAAAAACGAGTTTAAATTATCAGTAGCAGTAGGTAGGAAGTGGATTGAGCACATTTAACCTGAATTAGGCTGAAAGAAGTGCAAAAAACATGGAGTTAGCTGAAAAAGTTAAAATTAGCATAACGCTGCTAAATAGTAGCTGAAAGAGTAGAAAAAGCTGAAACCTTCTGCTAATTTTAGCTTTAAGGTTTGTTTAGCTAATGCAAGCTTGCTGCCTTTAATATTAACAAGCTATGCTTTTAGCCACTGTTTGGATCATTTTAGCTTTAAAATCAGTTTTATTTTAGCCACTATTACCCAGTTTAAAGTTTTTTTTTTGTTGCTAATTTAAGCTTTAGCATATGATTATCCGCTTAACTTTAGCACATTCAGCTTTTAGCTACAGTTTTGTTCATTTCAGCTTAGATATGTTTTGATTTCAGCTACTGTTTTTAGCTTTAGCATATGTTTTGTGGCACCTATAGCTACTGGAATGCTCATCTTGTACATTTCACCCGTTCTAGCATTTGTTGTTCCACATGTTGTTAATGTAATGGGGAGTGGTGGTGCAGAGAAGATGGACCTGTGATCGGAAGGTCACCGGTTCGATTCCCTGGACCGACAACACTGCCTCCACTATCATTTACCCCACTCTGGGCCCTTGAGCAAGGCCCTTAACCCCCACACCATTTGCTCCCAAAAATATCTCTCTTGATGAGACTACATGTATGAATAAAAGCTATAAAAAAAAAACAGCTTATTCAGCAATTTCAATCACCTGCACAGAAAATGTAGTTTATCCTGATATTAGCTTTGTTATTCCGCCCCCGTGTGGTTAAAGAGGGAAGCACAAGCAAAAAAATCTATTTACCCGGCTGTAATGACGTCAGAGTCCAGCAGGTGGCGCTGTCACGTTGTTTTTCCAGTTATATAACCGTAAATAAAGTATTTCTGCCACCTCAACCAACTGAGGTAACGTTGCCAAGTGCTGTAACATGAACGTGCAGCGTTAATTAGCCAAACAGAAGTAAATATTTAAGCTGATTAAAGGAGTCGGTATACCGTGTGGTGTATGATGACACCAAGTGACGGAGGCGTGTCGGTTTGTCAGAGGGGTCCTCCGCTGGTGGGACAGAGCCCACTGGGTCCGTGTGGTACCGTTCGGTTCCGTTTGACCCTGGGGGACAGTCGCAGTAGTAGTGCGGGATTACACAAGTATACCTCGCTGCAGCGCACAGGCTCGGAGCAGTTTGTTTTGCGCCCCGGGACCTGCAGGGTGTCAGATGAGACGCGGGCGGCTCCATGGCTTCTTCTGCTCCGCCTGAGCCGAGGAGGTTCGCCCGGGGGCTGAACAAGCCGGGCACCGCCGCGGAGCTGAGGCAGAGCGTGTCGGAGGCCGTCAGGACCTCCGTGCTGGTGGTAAGAAAAATAAAAATGAAACTTTACAGCTTTTATATGAGAGGAGAAAACTGCTGTTTGTGATAAATACCCGGGTCCTGACCTCTGTTTGCCCGTCCCTGCTTCAACACACCTGATTCAAATTGCTCATTAGAGAAATTGCATTTCCTCCAAAAATGCAGCGTGAAGAACTTGCTGAAAACAGCTGAAATTAGCTAAAAACATGCTGAAATGTAGTTGAAATGAAGAAAAAAAATCCTAAATTAGAAATAGAAAACCAGAGAGAATACATCTTTGCTGAATTTAATTTAATAAAGAAGAAATGAGCACAACATTTAGGAATTTAGCTAAAACAAGCTGAAATTAGCAAAAACTAAAATAGCTGAAAAGTAGTTGAAAAGGTAGCGAACCTGAAACTAACTTAAACAAACTTAAATTACAAGCAGAAAGGGCTCAAATGAGCTAAAAAAATATTGGAATTAGCTGAAAAAGCTAAAGTTAGCTTAAAAGAGCTAAATAGTAGCTGAAATAGCATAAAAAGCTGAAACTAGCAGAAAAAAAGCTTAAAGGAGCATAACAAGATGAAAATAGCAAAAAGAAGTTAATTAGATTGAAATGAGCAGAAACGACCACAAAAAATAGAATTTAGCTGAAAACAGCTGAGATTAGCTAAAAAAAAAAAGCTAGCTGAAAAGGTAGAGTAAGCTTAAATTAGCAGAATAAAGTAGAAATAACACGTTTGCTGAAAGAAGCAGAAATGAGCACAAAACAGTGGAAATTATCTGATGAGCTGAAATTAGTCAAAACAACAGCTGAAAAGTAGCTGAAAACGAGCAGAAAGAAGCTGAAGTTACCAGAATGAAGTGGAGAGAGCACGTTTTTGTTGAATTAGGCTGAAAAAAGTTGAAACGAGTTCAAATAGATGTGGAATTAGCTGAAAATGCTCAAATTAGCATGAAAACGGCTAACTAGTAGCTGAAACAGCAGAAAAGGCTGAAACTTGCAAAAATAAGCAGAAAGATGCATAACAAGCTGAAATTAGCAGGAATAAATTAGAAGCACAAAAATGTTATATTAAGCAGAAATAATCTAAAAGGAGCACAAAACAGCTGAAAAAACAGCTGAAAGTAGCTGAATTGTTTATTTAAATTTGCTCAAAGAAGCTGAAGCAGAGCACAACGTGAAAGGAGCAGTAAAAGGTTGTAAACAGATCTAAACATTTGAAGGATGGAAAATGAGCTAAATTCATTTCCTATGAGGGAAAAAAAATGGCAGAAAAGGCTAAATATTTCAAACAGCTAAAGTTGCACCCTTCTCCTGAAAGAGCTGAATGTTTTGATATGCTTTGTTGATGTGGCACAAAAACTGTGGAATGAGAAAGATGCCAGAAAACATACGGGAAAGTAATGGCTCACAATAGTGTGAATGCTTCATAAACGTTCACATTATTGCCTCTTCTCATCACGCCAGGATTTGTAGAGTCAGATATGTTGGACTTTGTGTTGTGAGGGACTCTCTGCTACTACCACACACAATTTTAGCTCAGTATCTACACAACTGACTGAGTTAAAGCCATTTTTGGGTTGACTAAATTTGATTAGCTGTGTCAGCCATCCATGTCCAATGATGACTTGCTGGGAGTTTCATTGAAACCCATCCAGTGGTTCATTAGATATTTTGCTAACAGACAAATAAGATAACTCCAACGATTGATGCCAAAGGTTTTAGCAGAAATGTTGAGCTCAAACTATGTGTTCGGGGCAATACTCAGCTACTATCACACCAAGTTTCAACCCAATATTTGTAAAATTAACCGAACTACAACCTGTTTTGTGTTTTATAAAGTCAGCTGGCTCTGGCAGCCATTTTAAATCGATAGTACTCCAAAAGTTGACCCGTTGTAGACGTTCCTCCATTGATTACTTTAGGAGAGTTTTATTGAAATATGTCTACTGGTTCTTGAGATATTTTGCTAACAGACAAACGAGAGTGACCCCAAAAATCAATATTCAGGATTTAGGCAAAGAAGCAGAGCAACGTGTTGTGCTCAATATATGTGTTGAGGGTGATGCTCAGCTACTACCACTCTAAATTCTGTCTCAGTATCTATAAAACTTGCTTAGTTGTAGCTATTTGTGTGTTGGTGCGGGTTTCCCATCATTGACTCCTGTTACAACTTTCTCAAAGAGGTTGCCAGGTAACAGGAAATGCACACTGAGCGTTCAAACCGGACCCCAGCACAAACGCCTTCTTGCTTTTGTCACCTGAGCCCTCCAGGTGCGCCGCGCGATCACATAGGTTTGAACTCCTCATTCAAGTGATGACAAATAAATAAATAACAGTGTTTTCTTTGTTTCGTTCTTTGATTTTGTTAAATTCGGTGTCGTGGGTCGTCTAGTCGCGGTGAAAAGAACGCATATCCTCTTTCAGTTCGAAGGTTTTATGTATCAGGACATGACGTCAGCATGTGATATTTAACACCGCCGCATGATTTATTGAACAAAAAAACAACGACAAATTGTTGTGGGACTACATGGAAAAAGTAGTTATTGCTTCAAATGGGCGTTAGCGGTTGTAAAATATATTAACTGATCATCACTGTCATTGTGCAGTACACAGGTGTGTTAGCACAATGCCATAGCGGAAAAACATCAGCAATGATGACGATGATGAGTAACTGTCAGCTGTTGAGGTGTTGCGCTTATGTAGCTAGCTAGCCTAGCATCAACGAAGTTTATCAACCTCTCACGATATCTGTGGGATCAGTTGTTTTCTGCGCAAAAACGTTTACTTGACAATTCCCCTTTACTTAATTATTTTGGCACAAATCGATACATCGATATGGGGTACCATTTGTAAATTTACACAGTCAAAGATTAGCAGCAATATTTTGAAATAGGTTAAATATTTAACCGTGTATTTATATTTTATATTTAATATTATTTATTGACTAAATATTTAGTTCGGACATAAATATTTAACTTGCAAGTTAAAAATTTAGTTAGCAAACTAAATATTTAACATGCAAGTTAAATATTTATTGAACTGGCAAGTTAAATATTTAGGTTCATGCTAAATATTTAGTTTGCTAACTAAATGACAAATTTAATATTTAACTTGCAAGTTAACTATTTAGGTCCGAGCTAAATATTTAGTTAGCAAATTAATTTAGGAAATTAAATGTTTACCTTGGAAAATAAATATTTAGGTCTGAGCTATTAGCAAATTAAATATTTAGTTTAGGAGTTAAATGTTTAGCTTAGAAATTAAATGCTTAGTTTGGAAATTAAATATTCAGCTTGGACAATAAATATTTAGTTTGGAAATTATATGTTTAGTTTTGAAAATAAATATTTAGCTTGGAAATTAAATATTTAATTCACACATAAATATGTGCTAAAATAAATATGTGCTAAAATATGTGTTTCACGCTCTCAGGACATTATTACCTGCAGTGTTCCCTCAGTGCGGACTGAACTAGGCAAAAGGGCCTTCTCCTACTCCGCTCCTGTTTCCTGGAATATCTTACAAAAAGATCTGAAGCTCTCGACCTTGACATCTAAGTAGCTTCAAACATCTGTTAAGTTCCTGGCAAAAACCAATGCAGACATGTTCTTGAAAAATAAAAAAGGGTGCAACCCCTATTGTGTCAAAACCGTACGATCTTTCTCCTTGGTTGTGGCCAGAAAAGGAGACAAGTCTTCATTGGTGACATGGACATCTAAAGCGAACTTTATAGCTAAAGCAGTGTCCAGATTTCTGGTCCTCATTGCGGCGAACAAAGCCAGTTTCGGTAACGTAGGCAGAGAAGGTTTGTTTTGTCTCTTCAGCCGGGATCCCTTTGCCGAAATCGGCTACCAAAGCTGACATGTTTGCAGATGACATTGTGATCTGTGTTGAGAACAGGGAACAGGTGGAAGAGAACTTAGAGAGGTGCAGATATGCACTTGAAAGAAGAGTTGCAGACAAGCTAACCCTAAATTGTATTTTAATGCCTTTGTGTATTCATTTGCAAAACTATGTAGTAAATACAATAAATACAGTCAAGTTTAATTAGATGTTTAGGCAAAATAGTTATAATCTTTTACCAAATGACTAGGTTCTTTTTTTGAAGTTGGTGTTAACCCTTCGAAGGTCTCACAGGGGAACATAAAACACGTTTATTTTAATTTAATTTTTGATCATATTTATTTATTTATTTGGGGGGGGGGGGGGGTGTTGGCAATAACCATAACCGTACTTAAAAAGCCTAAAAAGGCTTCTTCTTTTTCACTTTGTCTGAATTGTTTCACACGCTCCTGCAGACTGCCCTCTAGTGTTCCTTTGGGAAAAATCTGACCCTATTGAAATCCATTATAAATGCATCATAAATTATTTTTGGTATTACTTTTACCTCTATCTTTTTCGTTTTGATTTTTACATTAGCCCACATATCCAACATTTTACAGTCAGGTCATCTGGACAGTTTCTTTTTTAATTTTTTTTGTGCTGAAACGTTTCGCCTTCGATCCGGAAGGCTTCATCAGTCAAGGAAACACACAACAAAACTGATTCTTCCCCCAACAGCTTACTCCAAAGCGGAACAAACCAGTTCTGCTTGTGATAAGATGGTCTCTTTGGTACGCTCCCTCCTCCATTGCCGGCCCTCTTCCTTGTTGACAGTCGTGTCAAACTGGTTGAAAACAACAAAGTCCATGCTCAGTAAGCCCACATACTATAGTTAAATGACCTCTTTGTGTTTTGCAGAAGCCTGTTAATCACCCATTTATAAAAATCAGGTGTGTCTTGGCAGGAAACGAGTAAAACATGCAGGATGGCGTTCCGCAAGGATCAGGGTTGGGAACCCCTGCACAGTCAGTGTCAAGTCAAAGGTTAACCTTTACAGCAGGACAAGTTAAAAAAAAGACCAACGCCAGGAGAAAGTATCTTCTCTCTACACAACATGGCGTTTGAAGAATACAATATATACCATTACATCATGATTTACCTCACGTCAAGTGTTTGACTTTGAGCGGCTGTCACTCATCTACAGCGGTAACAGTGACCTAGCGTTCTGTCTTTGTGTCTTGTTACATAAACGTCATTTTTTTCCCCCACAACTAATGGCTTCAGCTCATAGTAGCTAATATCTTTGTCCTGTATTGTCTTAACAAGTAGGTTGATTGATTGTCAGCCGCTACAAGATGTACAATTTTAGACCAGCATTTGCTCAGGTTAGTTTTTTTTCTTATTAATCAGCTACCTAAGCTGACTGAAGCTGTATATTTGCATTAATGTTTTTTTTTTTAAATAACAAACTGTCTTCTCGTCATTATACTCAGGCGGTCACTGCATTCAACCCGAGTTCAATGTATGGAAGTCCGAGTGTGCCACAAAAATTAATTGAATTCGTGGCAAAATATTGAAACAAGTGGGAATAAAAGTCATGACTAAAACATTAATTATAGAGACAGACACAGTTGCAACAATAAAATAATTCTATTTGTATTTTGTAATATTTTTTGTAATGTGATAGTCATCTTAAATTATTTTTTTTTTCCTATTTATTTTTCAGTTATTCTGTTCCTTGTTTTCTTTGCCTATTTTTGTATAAGCCAATCAAGTTTGTGCTTGTAGGAAATTATTTACTCATTTATTTTACATTAACAACTAACCAAAGATATCATGCACGATTTTAGGATGCAGATAAATGTGCAAATTTGTTTAAGTTTATTCAGATACTGAACTAAAATATAAAGTGGGAGTAGTGGAGAGTGATAATCATTTCATACCTAAAGGTCTAAAAAGTTATAATTGATCAAAATTTGTCAAATTGTATCCGTTTTACCTGAATTTGTTCTAATTAAAGTTGTATTGATTTGGTCCAACTACCCATTTGATGTAAAACTCTTATTCTGATGTGGCTATCGCTAATGCTAATGAGGATCAACAATTTCAGTTTTATAAATAAATAGAAACTAGAGAAATAAAAATAAAAAAAATCTGGAAAAATTCAATTTGAATGCTGAGAATGATCGCTGAAGAAACGGATGCTAAAGCTAAAAGAAGTGGAACCCTAGCTAAAATAAAATAAAGGCTAGCTAAAAGGCACAAGTAGCTAAATTCAAGCTTAAAATAGCAAAAGGCTAGGTTAAGGCCAAAATTACCTAAGTTATAGTCAAAATTACCAAAACAATAGCTAAAAGCAGCAAAATGCTAGCTAGAAGCTAAACATAGCAAAGGCTAGCTAAAAACTAACTGCAGCAAAAGGTTTGTTAACAACTAAAAGCAGCAAACACCTTGCTAAAAGTTGATACAAACATCTTGCTTGAAGCTAAAAATAAAAAAAATGCTGGTTAAAGCTAAAGGTATCAAAAGGCTAGCTCAAAGCTAAAAGGCCAGCTCAAAGTTACGAGTAGTAAAATGATAGCTAAAAGCAGCAAAATATTAGTTAAAAACCTTAGTAAGTAAAAGCTAGCTTAAAGTAACAAAAACTAGCTAAAAGTAACAATGGCAATCTAAGTAGTAGGCTAGCTAACAGCTAAAAGTATCAAATAACTAGCTAGAAGCTAAAATTCTAGCCAAGAATTAAAAGTAGCAAAAGGAAAGCTACAAGAAGCAAGATGTTGAGTATAAACTAAAAGTAACAAAACGCTAGCGAAAAGCTAAAGTACCAAAATAGTAGCTAAAAGTCAAAAGTAGCAAATAGCCATAAGTGCAAAAAGTTAAAAATGAATAGTAACAAAAGACCAGCTAAAAGTAACAACTGGCTAAGTGTAAAAACAAAAAGACTAGCTCAAAGCTAAAAGTCTAAATATCAAATGACTTCTTAGAAGGTAAAAGGTTAACTATGTTGCTAAACAGCTAAAGGTAGAGAAGCAGTAGCCGAACTTATAGTATACAACATTTTCGGAAGAACTGATCATCTCAATGCATTTCTATGGGAAAAATTGTAAATAAAGTGTAAGATTTTGAAAAGTATAAAAGTTACAAAGACACAAAAGTCATAGCACCTTTCTCCTGAATGAGCTGAATGTTTTGCTGTGTAAACGGCTCATATTGTACAAGGTATGCAGAAGAAGTAACTGTATATTCCAAACTATACCAAAAAACAAACAGGAGAACGACAGTGTGAATGCCGACTCGGCGCTCCTGCTAATGTTTAATAGTGTAACGGTTAATGTCATTGCGGTGTATACCTGCCACGATTGTTGTTGTTTTGACAGTCACTCATTGATGTTAAATATTAAACCTTGTCTTGGTTCATTATTGAGCCGTCTCTGAACCTAATTATGTCACAGTAGCTTATTAATCCTGACTTCCAGCATGTGGAGCGCCATAATGGCCACAGATCAGGTTGCATTTAATAATGCATGAGATGATGTTAGGTGTCCTTGCTATTTTTAAACCGGGCCTGTTTCTCCTCCGCATCGTGGTGTCACACAGAGCACACCAGAGAGCATTAATTATAAATACCTGCATGTGCAATAAATCATCTGAACCCAAGGGAGAGGCAATTATTGGGTCTGGACTGTTGGATATAAACGATGCATAGAGCAAGTGTGGCTGCTTTGTAAACCAAATGGAGGCCAAGCCATAAAGGTGGATCCTGCAGGGTCGGAAAGTACTAAAATATGAGAAATGGGTGTTTAGATGTTTTATTCTGAAGAAAATCAGTTTTTAGCTACTTGCTACTTTTAGCTACTTGCTCTAAACTTGCTTTAGTTTAGAGTTTTTGCATATTTTTGCTTTCACCTAGTATTTTATTACTTCTGGTTTATAGGTGTCCTTTTTGTAACTTGATTTTACCTAGCCTTTTTCTAATTTTGGCTATTAGCTAGCCTTTTGCTACTTACCAGCACTTTTGCTACTTTTGATTATCAGCTAGCCTTTTGTTACATTTCACTTTTAGCTAACCTTTTGTTACTGTTAGCTTTTAGCCAGTCTTTTTCTGCCGTTTGGCTTTTAGCTATCTTTTTGTTACTGTTAGCTTTTAGTCTGTCTTTTTCTACTGTTTGGCTTTTAGCTATCCTTTTGTTACTGTTAGCTTTTAGCCAGTCTTTTTCTGCCTTTTAGCTATCCTTTTGTTACAGTTATCTTTTAGCCAGTCTTTTTCTGTCTTTTGGCTTTTAGCTATCC
>NC_056520.1:10610332-10622998 GCF_014905685.2 Nematolebias whitei | reverse complement strand
GTTACTGTTATCTTTTAGCCAGTCTTTTTCTGTCTTTTGGCTTTTAGTTATCCTTTTGTTACTGTTAGCTTTTAGCCAGTCTTTTTCTACCGTTTGGCTTTTAGCTATCTTTTTGTTACTGTTAGCTTTTAGCCATTCTTTTTTTTTTTACCTTTTGGCTTTTAGCTATCCTTTTGTTACTGTTAGCTTTAGCCAGTCTTTTTTCTGCCTTTTAGCTATCCTTTTGTTACTGTTAGCTTTTAGCCAGTCTTTTTCTACCTTTTGGCTTTTTGCAAGCTTTTTACTACTTTTGTCTTTTTGTTAGCTTTTTTGCAATTTTAGACTTGTAGCTAGCCGTTAACTGATTTTGGCTTTTATTCAGCTTTTAGCTTGTTTTAGCATTTTGCTAGTGTGTTGTTACTTTTATCTTAGTTAGGCCTTTGCGACTATAGGTTAATAGCTAACATTTTGTTACTTTAACCTTTTAGCTACTTTTTGGCATCTGAACTTTTAGCTAAACTTTTTGCTTCTTTAGCATTTAACTACTGTTCTTCTTCTTTAGCTAGTGTTTGTGCTGCTTTTGTTTTTTTAGCCATTATTTTTCTACTTTCACCTTTTGACTAGCTTTTGCTGCTTTTCAGTTTGAGCTAATCTTTTTGCATCTTTTGGCTTTTAGCTAGGGTTTTTGTTGTTGTTGTTTGTTTTAAGATATTAATTTAGCTTCTTTTAGCTTTTAGCTAGTTTTGCTCCTTTTAGCATTTAGCTGGTGTCCTGCTTCTCATAGCTTTGACACTTCCGTAGCAGCTTCAGCGCATTTCAGCCGCTATTCAGCTCCCAACCTTCACTCTTTGTATTTGTAGAAAATGAACTCGGAGGTTTTAGGACAACTGAAGACACCAACGTTTTCAGAAAACAACGGACGTGACGAGGTTTGTATTTTTTTATGAACCGAAATGTAAATCTGGTTGAATAACCAACTGCGTCACTGGAATGATCAAATATCAGAAACACAAAAGTTGGGCAGTGACCATAAAAAAACCGAGCTCCGACCCAGTTGACAGGATTTCGTGGGTAAAAATAGTTCCTTTAATGTGGAAACCGGTCTCTGGGGTTGGCTGGGACTCGTTCCACGTGGACGTTGATGCAGGAATCGGTAAAAAAAAGAACTCGTCAACCGAAAGACCTGCTGACGACCGGGTCATCACAAAGCAGCTGTTATTTTTTTAGCAGCTGAAGCTGTTGAGTCCTGCCGAAGCTGTGTTTACCTGCAGGCATTTCATGAGGCTCCTAAAGGTCCAAATCACGTGTCTAACCCAGATTCTGCTCCGAAACTCTCCTTACTGTTGGCCTGATTTCAGATCCCTGGAAACTCGATGAGTGAGAAGAAAAGGATTCAAGCCTAAAAGCACAACGAGCTTTGTTCATTATTACTCAACTGTAATGGTTTTGCTTGTGTTTGTTTGTCTGTTAGCACAATATCTCACCAGCCACTAAATGGATTGCAACGAAACTCTCAGGAGGTTATTAGTAGATATTTATTTGCAGCTGATTAACTTTTGGAGTCAGCTTGGTTCAACATGGCTGCCACAGCTAATAAACCCTAGAAAACACAAAAAGGCTCATAAATCGGTCATTTTTACATATAATGAGCTAAAATTTGGTGTGACATTAGCTACAAATCATCTCCAAGACATACTGTAAGGGCTAAGTCATCATGCAAGATTTTGCTTAAAGCTTTGGCACTGATGTCTGTTGGGAGTCAACTCTGTCCGTCTGTTAGCAAAATATCTTGTGAACCACCAAGTGGATTTTAATAAAACTTTCAGAAATAAGTCACTAGATAAACACCTTCAGCTGATTAACTTGTGCAGACAACCTGACTTAACGTGGCTGCCACAGCCAGCTGATTTTATAAAATGCTAAAATGTCTATAACCCAGTCAATTTTACAGATCTTGAGCTAAAGTTTAGTGTGGTAGTAGCTGAGAATCACCACAACATATACATTGAGGGTTGCACATTGTGCAGCATATTACCTTAAAGTTTTTGCATAAATTGTTGGAGTCAACCCTGTCCGTCTGTTAGCAAAATTTCTCACGAGCCACCAAGTGGATTTTAATAAAACTTTCAGAAATAAGTCATTAGATAAATACCTTCAGCTGATTAACTTTTGCAGACAACCTGACTTAACGTGGCTGCCACAGCTAAGTGATTTTAGAAAAGGCTAAAATGTCTTTAACCCAGTCAATTTTACAGATCTTGAGCTAAAGTTTAGTGTGGTAGTAGCTGAGAATCACCACAGTGCATACATTGAAGGTTACACATTGTGCACCAAATTAGCTTAAATCTTTTGGCATAAACTGTTGGAGTCAACTCTATCTGCCTGTTAGCTGAAATGTTTCGGCTGTTTTAGCAGCGCTGACGTTACTCTGCATGCCTTTTGGTTACGAGTATTTAAAGGCGGCAGTAATTACTCGTAATTTTCTGTTCAGGCTTGCAGCTCGGCTGCCAACGGCTCTGGTTGTTTTTGCTCCTGTGGCTGTAGAGGGAAGCTTTCCCCCTTCGAATGTAGTAGAAGGAATGAGGTAAGGAGCATCGTCTGGCTTTTTTTCCAGCGAGTCGTCAGATTTCAGGGTGGCTGCAGAGTTTTAAACAAACTGTTGGAGGCAGCAGTGGTGCACGTCGTCCATCTTGGCAGCTCTTAAGGTCCCGCAGAGACGCAACGGTGTGGAAGAACGTAACAAGTAAAGACAAAGAGTTGCACTTTATTAAAGCAGTGAAGAGGAGGTGATCGTGTGACGTTACTGCCAATAAATTCAGCTGTTCCTCTTCATTCAGAGCTCTTAAATTTCAGTTCATCCATTTACCTTAACCAGCTGAGAAAAATAAAGTCCTAAATGGTTTTTTTCTGTAGTTTTACAGAACATTACTTCAAAGTTGACTGGACTATCCCTTTAAGGCAGGGGTGCTCAAAGTGCGGTCCGAGGGCCATTTGCGGCCCTCGGAGTGATTTTGTGCGGCCCACAACTGCAGTTTAAGAATGGTATCATTTTGGACAGCATGCTTAAGAGGTTGATGCAGACTTTCTGCAAATTCACTGGCAAAACTTTTTTTAATAGGATGTTTAAGTTTAACAGCAAAACAGATGGAAACCAAAATCTCAAAATGAGTAAATATTAAGCAAAATCAAATCTTTTATTGTTACTTCATGGCACAAAGCACCACAAACAGATTCCTATCAAAAATGAGACTTTTGGATATAATTGTTCATAAAACTTAGCTAAATACTGCATAACAAATTGCAGTTGATATAATAATCAATAGAGGGAAATTGGACATTTCTTAATTAATATAACGTTGTATCATCTGCATACAGATTGATCAACTTTATCAGTGTCCCTTGTCTTATTGTCTTTTTCCAAATTTGTGTATTCTGCTTCTTTTTTTGATTATTTCATATGTTTATGTATGCATGTATGTATGTCCATATACATGTTTGTATGTATGCCTGTTTGTATGTATGTGTGTGTACGTGTGCGTGTATATATGTACGCATGCACACAGTGATAATCCTGGTTAGGTATGCATGAGTCTTAACAGCGTCAGAGTAGAAGCTGTTCCTCAGTCTAGTGGCTCTGCATTTGATGCTCCTCAGCCTCCTTCCTGGGGGGAGCGGGGCAAAAAGTGTGTGTGCTGGGTGAATGGGGTCCTTCATACCATACCACTTTATTTATAAAGCACTTAAAACGGCGACAAGGCCAACCAAAGTGCTGTACAGCCAGAACAACAGGTAACACACAAAGCACAATACAAAATGAGGTAAATCAGAATATAGACATAAAAACGATGCAGATAATGACGACTAACCAGTGTGGAGCATACAGGATCACAACACAGATCATCTGGTGTTGAAAGCCACCGAATAGTAGTGGGTTTTTAAACGGGACTTGAAAACCGAGAGGGAGGGGGCCTGTCTGACAAGCAGAGGTAACTCGTTCCAAAGTCTTGGTCCTGCTACAGAGAAGGCCCTGTCACCTCTGCGCTTAAGACGAGTTCCTGGAACTGTGAGGAGCAACTGGTCCGCTGACCTCAGGGAACGTGGTGGGACATACGTTTGTAGCAAATCAGAGAGATGGGGGGGCAAAACTGTTCAGTGATTTGTAGACATAAAGGAGTATTTTGAATTGGATTCGAAAGTGAACCGGTAACCAGTGCAGTGAGGCCAAAACTGGTGTAATGTGCTCTCTTTTGCCTGTACTGGTTAAAAATCATGATGATGATTCATGATGCAGGTGGTCCTCTTCCTGCATCTGGAGGTGTAGATGTCTGTGATGGTGGGGAGGCTGACTCCGACAGACTTCTGTGCAGCCTTCACCACTCTCTGCAAAGCTTTTCTTTCTGCAGCTGTGCAGCCTCCATGCCACACGTTGATGCTGGAGCACAGGATGCTCTCCACTGCACACCTGTAGAAGGAGGTGAGGACTGAGCTTCCCAGACCAGCTCGTCTCAGCCGCCTGAGGAAGTAGAGTCTCTGATGAGCTTTCTTGATCAGGCTGGTGGTGTTGTTGCCCCACCTGAGGTTGTCATTCATGTGTACACCCAAGTACTTGTAGCTGGAGACCACTTCCACTGCAGATCCTCATATATTCACGTGGGGTAGGTGTGTTTGTTCCGTCTGAGTCCACAATCATCTCCTTCGTCTTCTTCACATTGATGTGAAGGTTGTTCTTCCTGCACCAGCTCTCCAGGTGTTCCACCTCTTGCCTGTAGCTGGACTCGTTGTTTGTGATGCATCCCACCACCGCTGTATCATCTGCAAACTTTACAATGCGACAGCCTGGATGGGTAGCTGCACAATCATACGTGAGCAGAGTAAACAGGAGGGGGCTCAACACACATCCCTGAGAGGCCACGTTCTAGGGGTGTCCCAATATTAGTTTTACCAGTACAACTACTTCAATTTGGGTACTTGCCTATACTGAGTAAATGATACATAGTAGTTAATGAGTATTTAAACATTACACAACAGGAATTAGGAACATATTTATTTTATTATGAACACCACAAACAGCCTCTATTATGTTGTTTATTTGTCTTATGCAGGTTAACACAAGCTCAATAGTTCAATGAAATGTTCAGCATGAGAAGAACCTAAACAACAAAATGATAGAATACGTGCAAGTTGGATGACTTCGTATGAATAAGTATTTCACAAGTAGTAATATTAGCTTAAATGCACATGATATATATTGCATATACAGTAACTAACTGGTATCAGATGCTGTGCTGCTGGCAGGATTTTTACTGAAACCTTTTTTTAACTTTTGGACATTTGTTATGATGCGTAACCATAACAACAAGGT
Organism: Nematolebias whitei; assembly: GCF_014905685.2. NCBI lineage: Eukaryota > Metazoa > Chordata > Actinopteri > Cyprinodontiformes > Rivulidae > Nematolebias > Nematolebias whitei. The sequence goes on along the minus strand of NC_056520.1, from coordinate 10,617,657 downwards.
GGATTTCTACAACTGTGAGCAGCTGATTAACATCTCAAAAGCTCAAATCTCAACTACAGCCCCAAATCCCAAATGAGTTGAAAAGGAGGTGCTGTGGGTGCATTCCCATCTACCAGGAGGCAGTGCTCGAGTGCCTGACTGCAGAGATCTTGGAGGGAGCGGGAAACGCAGCTTGTGACAGCGGGAGGACCAAGATCATCCCCCGGCACCTGCAGTTAAGTCTGTGGCAATAAGGGGCTTGGCAGGCTGCTGGGAGAAATGGCCACCGCTCAGGGAGAAGTTCTGCTCGACATTCAGGCAGTCCTGCTGCCCAAGAGGACCGAGAGGTCTGCTGGGTCTGGGTGGACAGATTGACATCTGTAGACAGTTTCTTCAGATCCGCTGTGGGACGGACCGCTACAAGAGATCCTTCCTGCCCAAAGACATCAGCACCTAGAACAACTCTAATGAAACCAAGATGAGCTACAACAATTTATTTCACTTTGGGATTAATAAAGTATATTTGAATTTGAATTGAATTTGAATTGGGACAAAGCTTTGATTCAGAAATATGTTTTTGTTATTACTTTATGGAAAGAAAAAATTATTGAGATATATATCGCAATTTATCTTAAAAATATCGAGATATATATATATATATATATATATATATATCGCGATTTATCTTAAAAATATTGAGATATATATATCGCAATTTATCTTAAAAATATCGATATATATATACATCGCGATTTATCTTAAAAATATCGAGATATACATTTAGGTCCGTATCGCCCAGCCCTGCAACAGAAGTGAAATAAATCCCTGGAGAATATTTGAATAACATCAAAAAGACAACATGGAGATTTGTTGTAAGTGGGAGAAACAGGGAGGAGGGGAAGAGGGAGAAAGAGTGAAACATTGTTTGCCGCAGCTGATTTCTGTGTGGACGTCTTTGTGTCTGTTCAGAAGGCATGCCGAGTCAGAGAGACGACCAAGCTCTAAGGGTGAGAGGAGGGAGGAGACGAGAAATGAAAGTGGAAGGCTGGAGTGAAAGATGGAGAGGAAGGAGAGGAAGGCAGCCAGAGGGAAACGACGGCGAGGCAGAAGGGAAGGGAGGGAGAGAGCGCCGGAGCATCTGCATCACCCCCCAGCTGACGGAGGGAGGAAGAGGAACGTGAGGAGCTAACGCCCCGCTCTGACTGAATGAGCAGCTCAGTTCCTGCTCCCCACGCTCCCCCCTCGTCCCTGCAGAGCGTCACAACCATCAGCTCTTCGGCTGGGGTTCGCACAGTGCACCTGTTGGAGGACTTCGCCTTAGATATGTGACGGAGCTAAAGTTAAGGAGCTAAAGTTAGTGCAACATCTGAAGTTGAGGTTGTTTCCTATAAAGTGGCATCATGGGATGCACCACCAGCGTGGTTCTCCTGGAGGGGCTGCGCTCCATCCTTCAGAGGAACTGTAGCTATGTAAAGGGCACGGTGGAGCTGGGAGCTCTGGAAGAGGACGAGGAAACGCTGAGTTTTAGAGGATCTCATCTGTGGATTCCAAGCACTGCTTTGGTGAGCCCTGTTTCACATACAGGCATTGTTGTCAAATTTATGCTACTTTCACCCGCCACCCTAAGGCACGGCAGATGATTATGTTTTTGCTCATGTCTGTTTCCTTGTTTGTCTGTTAGCAAAATATCTCATGAACCGCTGAACGGATTTTAATGAAATTCTTAGGAAATAATCATCGGATGTACTTTTACAAGTGTTAAACTTTTGGAGTCACCCCAATTCAAAATGGCTGCCACATGTAACAAAACTTAAAAAACACATATATTGCTTTAACTCAGTCAACTTCATAGAATTTGACCGAGAATTTAGTGTGAAAGTAGCTGATATTAACCTTCAAAAGATATTCTGAGTGTTGACCAGTAGCACAAGATCGTTATTTACAGTTTAGCAATTAACTATTTATTTAAGTCCACTTTGTCTGTTAGCAAAATATCTTATGAACCCCTTGATATATTTTGATGAAACTTTCCAGAAATAATTATTAGATATACCTATATGACTGATTAACTTTTGGAGGCACCTCCATTCAACATGGCTGCCAGAGCTAACTAATTTTAGAAAACACACAAATGGCTATCACTCAGTCAGTTTTACAAATAATGTGCTAAAATTTGGTGTGGTAGTAGCTGAGTGTCATATACAACACATAAATCAAGAGCTTCACATTGTGTGCAATTTTTGTTTAAAACATTAGCACTCATTTTTGGAGTCTGCAGTTGTCTGTTGTTGTCTTGTTTGTCTGTTAGCAAAAAATCTCATGAACCACTCAATGTATTTTATCAAAACGTTCAGAATGTTTACCATTAGATCCATGCCTACAACTAATTACCTTTTTGGAGTCGATGTATTTCAAGATGGCTGCCACAGATAATTGATGATAACCAACACAAAAATGGCTAGAACTTTGCCAGTTTTACAAATATTGAGCTACAGTTTGTTGCGGTAGTAGCTTTCTGTCAATAAAAACACATACTTTGCACGTTATATCTTACGATATTGCATAAAATTGCACTTATCGATATTTTAAAACGTTTGACTAAAGTGGCTATAACTCTTGATAGGCATCTTGTGGTATGTATTTCTTCCAGGAATACAAGCCCTTTATTTATTGTTGTTGGTCAATTCTATTTTAATCGATATGTTTACTGCACAAAACTGTACATAAATAAATTTTGCTGGGCGAGTAATTGTCTCAGAAATTAGTGCAATAAACGATTATATTGTTTGAAATTTGACAATAATTAGTAATTATTGTCAAATTTAATTAGAAATGTTGGTTATTTGTTTTGCGTGTAGTACCTTTTTTGACCACCGGATGGCAGTATAAGACTGAACCGAAGGACGGATAGTATGGGAGCGAGCAGCGTGTCTCTTTAAGAAAAATGGGAGGGAGGCCCCTTGACATGACATGGGCTGTCTCTCCTTCCTTGTTTTTGGTTCTCAAAATGGTGGACGCTCTGTGTGGTTTGAGTTCTTTAGCATAGCATTTTTCACACAAAGCTTTTAATTAAAAATCAGTAAACAAGTTCTCAGCTTCGTTTTGCAGAGGAAAACAACTTTTTAGTCAAAGGCACGGGTTTCAACTGTGAATTTTGGAGCTCGAAAAGACGGAGGTTTTTCCCCGAGATCAGCATGTTAGCTTAGCTCGTAGCTTAGCTTCTCAGCTTAACTGCTTTTAAAAATCTAAAAATGCGATTTTGGACGGTTAAAATAGATTTTAAAGAGAAAGGGAGGGGTCAGTGAAGAGCACTGGAGTGGAGCCTTTTGTCATCTTTAGGGTTTTATGGTACGCGACAGTGCCACAAAGGCTGCACATGAATACAATTTATATTGTAAATTTTTGCTCCAAATGATCACAAAGACAGTTTACTGAGGAAAAATAACAATTATTGTTAAAAATACGTTACTATTTTCTGCTTTGCGAGCTAGCTCTCTACTAGCCTAATCTCCGGAATGAGCTGCAGCCCTTCCAATAATTTTTAACACCAGTAATAATGTTATTAATGCAAGAATCCATGTCTAAATCATGCATTTAATTTGGAAGAACAACTTTCCTGTCATTTTTGTGGGTACATAACGGTAAATGTCTGAAAAAAAATCATATGATAGCTAGGCCTGTCATGATAACGAATTTTGCTGGGTGATTAATTGTCTCAGAAATTGTTGCGATAAATGATATTGTTTGAAATTTGACAATAATTAGTAATTATTGTCAAATATCAGAAGAAACGTTGGTTAATTTTTGTGTGTAGTACCTTTTTTTACCACTGGATGGCTGTATAACACTGTTTGAACTGAAGGATGGATAGTGGGGGAGTGAGCAACGTGTTTTTTAAAGAAAAATGAGAAGGAGGACCGTGACCTGACATGGGCTGTCTCTCGTTCCTGTTCTTCGGTTCTCAAAATGGTGGACGCTCGGTGTTGTTTGAGCTCTTTTGCAGAGAAAAACAACATTTTAGACGAAGGCACGGGTTTCAACCGTGAATTTTTGGAGCTTCGACAAGACGGAGTTTTTTTTACAGTGGTCGGCTTGTTAGCTTAGCTCGTAGCTTAGCTTCTCAGCTTAGCTGCTTTTAACGATCCAAAAATGTGATTTTTTGATGGTTAAAACAGACTTTAAATTGAAAGGGAGGGGTCAGTGACGAGCACCAGCGTTGAGCCTTTTGTCATCGAGAGAGACACAAAGAAACGATAAAGCCGATAAATGAAAATGAGGTCTATAATTTTCTTTTATCAGGCGATTGATTGATTTATTGTTTATTGCGACAGGCCTAATGATAACTCAATTGTTGAAATTTTACAATCCCATTGTATGATAGGGTGGTTACATCATCAGGCATGACATTTACAAAAAAAATAATCATGACAATTTTCGAAAAATATATTTTATAAAACTTTGCAATATAATGGCATTGCACTTCATTGTTGATTTTTATTTTTGTTTATCATTTTCTCTAGTAGTCCAAACATGAATCAATACTTTGTTAGTTAATTTAAGAGAACATTCAACACCCTGATGCATGCTCAATAGTCCAGGTAGAAAATCTAAAGAGGACCAGACTTAACTTTTTTTAGATTTTAAAATGTAATTTTTAGAGCAATTCTCTTTCCTTAGATCCAAAATATGCAACTTTTCTAAACCCTAAGAATAACTGTTGTCAGTCATTGTGATTGCAATATTGACCAAACGTATACATTTTCTAAATATATTTTATAATTAAGCAGCTTTCATGCCACGCCACATTGAGGTAGTAATTCTTGCAAAAGGAGCTCCCTTGAAAATAAACTAAATAACGAGTAACACTGTGAACAGGATTTATTTTCTGCAATTCAAGCTTCAAGCACAAAACACCTATTTTAATAATTTTATTGTGTTTATGGTAATCTGCAAACCTGTGCTATAAAAAACCCCGCAAAACATTGCAAGTATTGTACCGAGACAAAATATTTGGTCAGACATCCCTATTGCAAACATTCCAGTTAGGCCAATGGATCAAGGGCTACAATGACAAAATACCATTCTACCACTTTTACTGACTAATACCAACACATTTTATCTCATAATAATTATGGCAAACAAATGTAGTTAGCCAATCATGTCAAGATGCCAAACTTGATGTTTTGTGAACAATAGTTGGATCTCAACCCCAACTTTGGGAACAAATAGGTACTGCATGTGTTGGTAGTCGCCTTATGGTATAGAAAAAATATGTCAGTAATCTATGTATGTCGAAAAAATGGTGCCAGAGAGAGAGGGAGAGAAAATATTACATAAAATCTGTTACATTTTTTGAAACAAGGTCAGCAAAATACTGTTTGATAACAGCGCATAGATGCAGCTTTCTTTATACAGTCCATCCATCCTGTACGTTCCAGTTGTTCCAGAGTTGGTTTGTGGGGACAGTTTTAAACAGGGAGGCCCAGACATCTCTTTCCACAGCCAGCTCAGTTCTTTTAGAAGGACTTCAAGGCATTCCCAGGCCAGCTGAGGGACAGTCTCCCGAGCGTGTCCTGGTTCTTTCCTGGTGTCTCCTTGCAGTTGGGCATACCTGGAAAACATCCCTAAGAAGGCATCTAATGGGTGTCCTTACAAGATGAATTATCTCAAGGATAACTGAACTTCTCATCCCATCTCTAAGGGAGAGTTCAGGTACTCTGTGAATTAAACTCATTTTAACTCCTTGTATCTGCAAGCTTGTTCGTTTGGTCACTACCTAGAGTTCTTGACCATAGGTGAGGGTAACAGCGTAGACCGACAGGTGAACTGAGAGCTTTGCCTTGCAACTCATCTCCCTCCTCACCACAACAGACCGACAAAAAGTATGCAGTACTGCGGAAGCTGCACGGATCTGTCTTTTGATTTCATCGTCCATTCTTCCTTCAATTGTGAACAGTCGTATAATGGAGCTCTGACACGACTAGTACAAAGAGATACTCCCCTTTTGTACAGTAACATTAATTTGTCCCACATGTTCTTCCTTGCACTGTGAAAGGGTGTCAAATCCAAGATATCGCCAATAAGTCACATGCTCTTTGACTTCTCTATAAAAAGTCCCTCTGCAGTTTTAGTTGTTGATCGATAATGGCTTGACGTCATCCCTGCCGTTGTGTCTACAGCATCTGGAAAGTTCACTCCTCTCCAGGCAACACCCTCACACTTTCTCTCTCCTGGGCGCCTGTAGCGACGCTCGGCTCCCAAACGCTACGTCAAGCTCGCCCTTATGCAATTCTCCGCAGGCTTATGGAGCTCTATGTTGTCGCGTGTCCACGTGCGCGCGCTTGTGGACACCTCCTGGGAAGGGTGTAGACTGCTCACATGCTCTAATTGGTTCAAGCTGTGTCCAAGCCATTCCTCTCCTCCCTCCTTCCCTCCCCTAACATAATATTTTGTAAAGTTCTTACACAGATGGCTCTGCAAGCTAATTTGCACCCGTTCCATCGCTTTCTCCAACAAAGTAACACATGCCTGCAGATTGACTGGCATGATACTTACAAATGTGACTCTTTGAGGCTGAAGGACGATGACCTCAGTGCAGTCGAGAGGACGATTGGAGGCTGATTATCACTCAGGGTTGATGACATTACCACTGTAAGGCCTTTAGCCATAATGGGGACAGCAGGGAAGCAGCAAGTCTAAACTCTGAATACCTTTGACTTTCAAAACTTGATTTTACACTTGGCAAGTTTTCCCTTTTCAATCCATATCAACGCCTCCATTTTAATTCAAGGAAATTAAAGCTATCCAAAAGAAACGGTCTTTCCAACCAAGGGATTTTTTTGTTGTTTGGGTTTTAGGGAAAATAGGAAAATGAAGTACTTAATGATTATTTTAACTTTTATAAAAATTTCCTACTAAATCACAAAGTGTTGAGAATGTACACCGGTTAAATTAGTTTTTCACAAACTAAAAGATTTCATATTACAAAAACTAGCATTCCTTGAATGCCAGAAACCATCCAGGTTACCTGTGAAATTTATCCAGTTGTAGACGTTCATCCAACGATTGCTTTCTAAAAGTTTCATTGACATTTCTCCAGAGGTTTGTATGATGTCCTATCAGAAAAACAGGATTGACTTAATTGATTATTGCCTAAGTTTAAAGTAAATATCTTGTTCATTGTGTTGCACTCAGAATGTGTGTTGAGGATGACTCTAAGCTACTACCACACCAAATTTTAACTTATGATATGTAAAAATGACAGAGGTACAGTAGTCCCTCACTTATCTTGGTGGGTAATGTTCCAGATACCCCAGCGATAGGTGTAAATCTGCGTAGTAAAGATG
>NC_056520.1:10571365-10609932 GCF_014905685.2 Nematolebias whitei | reverse complement strand
TATATATATATATATATATGTGTATATATATATGTATGTATTAAGGCTTTACAAACCTTTCCCATGCTCTTGCAATGTTCTTAACAATGTTCTAAACTCTCTGAATGCTCTGAAAGAGCACAGCGAAAGAGAGCAGACCGACTGATGCTATGGTTATTGAGCTAATCCAAGGGCGGACTGTCCACTGGGAGCACCGGGACATTTCCTGGTGGCCTGGCCTGCTTAGTGATTGCTGAGAGCCTGGACCAAAGGCTCCATTCGTGTTGCGCTTGATTGTTTTAAATAAACAATCCATGCCGCTCACTCTGGTCTCTGCCTCACTGAAGTTCCCACAGTAGCGATGGGGAAAACCAGACCCCAATCCCCGCCCCCTCCTTTCTCTTTCTGAGGCTGTCTGTCACAGCAGAGCAGAGACGCACAACAGGTTGCAAGCCTGCCTGCTACGTGTCTCTCCTCTGCTGTGACAGACAGCCTCAGAAAGAGAAAGGAGGGGCCCCCTTGGTGATCACTGAGCGGGCCAGGCCACCGGGAAATGCCCCGGTGCTCCCGATGGCCAATCCGCCCCTCAGCACAATGCTCTGGTTGGTCGCCTTCCATCGATTAGCCAATCGCGTGTCGTGTACAATCTTACGTTGAAAACCTGTGAAAGAGCGAGTCCGCGAAAGTCTAACCGCGAAGTATCGATGGACTACTGTATAGCATTTTTCATGTTGGCTAAGGTCAGTTAGTTGTGGCAGCCATCATGGATCAGGTTGACTCCAAATGTTAATCTGTGGGTACTTTCTGAAAGTTTTAAGTTCACTCCTGTGATTCAGAAGATATTTTGCTAACAGACACAGCCTACCTTTCATGGTAGTGGGTGAATACACCATCTGGTTGTTTAAACACTCTGTCAAAAGTAAACTTTTGATAAAATGGTTTTGAAGGATTTGGATAAAGAAGGGAAAAAGCTTGAAGGTACGTTTCTCCATGGCGTTCTGATGTTTTTCTTTTGTTCATTATTCTCTTGCTGTGCTTCGCTGTCGAAAAGTTTAACAAGGTTGAAGCAAGGTTGTTGGAAAAAGAAAACAACACATCTGTAGATTTACAGTATAAAGTATCATTTACCTGACTTTAACATTCAGAAAGAACGAGTGGCGAGTTTCACGGTTCACAGCTTCTTATCTCTGTCTGATTGGGCCAACATCCAGCTGCAAACTACAGTCAGGAGTTACTGCTTGTCAGATGATGCTTAGCATCCAGACGACTGAAAGAAAATGAATGGGTCTATGGATTACATCACTGAGAAGCCTGGTTAGATAAATCAAATATGGTCTGACTGGTTTTTAAGCAACCTCAGTTTGCCATGGGTTCACTGGATCCATTCCAGTAGGGTAATTTTTTTTTATTTTTTTATTTTTTTATTTTTTTGAGCTCAGTTTAAGTGTAGAAACATTGTGAAGTGTTTCAATGAACTTATCGTCATCGCTCAATTTTTTATTTTTTTATTTTTATTTTTATTTTTTTTATTTTTATTTTTTTTTAAAGAGAGAAGAAAGAAGAATAATTAAATAATAAAAGAGAAATAGATAAGACGAGAGACCACCACGACAAAACAACATGCACAGCACAATGCCACCCACAATATCACCATGAAACATTCGACATTGCACAAGGAATCATCTAGCTTCCACCACTACCCAACCTAGAGTGCATCTGTCACAGCACCTGAATCCAAACACCCGCGCAAGCACGCCTGCCACCACCAGATTTCTCCAAAAGAATGCCCAATAGTGGACGCGGGGGCCCACAGACCCGTCCCCCAGGACACAATGGCAACATAGGGAGGACCGGAGCCACAGACACACAGCGGCCCACAGGCCCGGAGCCCCAGGAGTCTCCCAACAGGGAGAACCGCACCCCCCCAGAGAGGAGCAGAGGAAAGAACCGGGTGACCCCAGCCACCACAATGCAGAGCTTCCAGGAAGCTGCAGCGACGAGCCCACAGGTCCGGCCGGCGACCCATGCCCCCCCAAGTAGATCCGGCCATGGACACCGAGCCCCAAGCCCCGAGGCCATACCACCCCCCGGCAGAGCCCCGACAGAGCCAGGGCACCCAGGCCCCGCCAGGCAGCAACCAGGGCAGACCGACGTGCACCCCACCACCCAGCCCAGACACCGAGAGCCACCAATGCACCGGCGGCAAGGGGGTCCCCCGCCAAAGGGGGGCACGACCGGGGGGAGTGGGCCCCACATTTGGTGTGGGGCCCAAATTGATCCAAGAGAGGGGTACCACCAAAAACCCAACCTGAGCAACCAACAGGCACACACAGATAGCATGCACCATCTACCTGACAGCGACCACAGGCCGGCCCCAGCCCAAAGGGCAGAGCAGCAGGGAGCCGCAGCTGAGGAGGGCCGGCCCCCACATCAAGAGCCCCGCACCATAGGCCCGGAGACGCCCCAGCACGCCACCTATGCACCCCCCCCCCCACACACAGCACCCCCACCGCAAATGCCACACAGGAAGACCAGCCAGTGCCCCGATGAGGCGAAGCCACGCCCCCAACCGCCGCCCTACACCACCAATGACCACACGTACACTACCATAGCCGACCCCCCGCCGAAAGCCGGCAGCCACCCCGGTCAAAGTGCCGGCCATCGCAACCAGGAACCTAGATTAAAAGAATCGGAACAGCCCAGGAGGAACCGAAGCACCGGCCCCATCACTGACCGCCCCCAAGACCCAAAGCCCACCCACAGCCCAGACCCCAACAATGTGCCCCCCTCCCCCTCCATCCCAGACCCCTAGTGTCACACAGAGAAAGGAGGTGTTTGTGATAAAAAAATAAATAAATAAATAAATAAATAAATAAATAAATAAAAAAATAAAAAAAATAAAAAAAAAATAAAAATAAAAATAAAAATAAAAATAATCTATATATGCATAAATAAATTATGAACAGACCCACTTCCTCCTCCTCCCACTCGAATATGGTGTTGATGCATGTTGTTATACAGTGCGTTTAAAATGGGGGGATGAGGTGGCGATCGGCACAGACCCACCTCTTGCCCAGAGAGCAGGCGGTGCCCGTTCACCCCTCATCTCCGCCCCGAACCCTAAATGTCTACATGCTACATATGAGAGTGGGCACAGGTCCGGGGAGGTGGAAATGGTAGTACATCCCACCACCTAAGTGCGATCATGTGCCCACTCCAGATCCTATATATGCATGTGTCGTGAGAGTGTTATAAGTGAGTGTCTAGGTTGTATATTAAAATTAGGGCCCAGGACCCCACCAGCCACGGAGATGGATGATTCTCCCTGTAGCTCAGTAGTGCACCTGAACCCCAAAACCCTGTTTGAGTGGTGGTGTTGTGGAGTGGGCGGAGGAGGACGTTGGGATGGGGAGGTGAACTGAGGTGGCAATGCCCCCCCAGGGGACCAGCTCCCCCGCTGACCCCAATAGGCACCCCCACTCTCCGAGATCCACCAGGGGACAGAGGGTCTAACAGAGATACCCAGGAGGAGGTGGCAGCCGCACCACCAGGGATCAAGGCCACGGACCGGCACATAGCCCCCGAGGACCAACCAGAACCAGGGCCAGCAACCCAGACCCATCCCGAAACCATCCAGACACCCCAACCCGATTCCCAGCCCAACACCCAGCCCCCCAACCAGACAGGCCACCAAACCCCAACTGGGATAATCAGCCAGGAGTGCCCAAACAGTCACAGATAGAGCACCACAGCGACCAAGAGCGCCCCCCACCCCAAAAAAACAAAAGACCAGTCCACCCATAACAACACCCACAGCGAGAGCGCCCTATGCAAGTGTGTCCAGTAGGGTAATTAAAAAAAACCATTGAGAAGCACTGATGTAGCTGACTGATTACTGGTAGTTTCTACTAATTTCGCTTTTTAACAAAGTTGTGCTCGGGACGTTCTTGGGTTTGATAAACTCGACTGTGTATTCCAGTGGCTTCAGTGAAGGCCCATGAATTAAAATCATATGAAATATTTCATTTAAATCTTTATTTGAATAATTGTTTTAAATAAAATAAATGTTTTCAGTGTATTTTTTTTGTTGCCAATTACTCTTATTTTATCTCAATTATGTTGCAGGTTAGCAATAAACCTGTTTAGTTTATGAAAAGACAGTTATCCAATCAGATTATTTAGCTTTTTATGTCTCCAGGCAGAACCATGTTTGAAGAAGCTTTACCATCATCGATTAGGACTTCACTGTCTGGAGAGAAGGCTAAGCTCAGTTGGAGTCTCTCAAAGTTGTATTTGTTTAATAACCGACAGGAAAATTAGCCAATCATAATGCTGATGTAGAGGGGTCTGTCCCTTTGCGAAGGTCCTGCAAGTCATTTATGTTTATGAAACATTCACACTATTGTGATCCGTTTTTCTTACGTGCGTTTTTTTTCTGATGCTCGTGATTCTCGTCCCACAGTTTTCAAGCTATTTCAACAAATCATAAATCAAAACGTTCAGCTCTTTCAGGACAATCCTGCTATGACTTTTGATATTGGTGCAACTTTAGCTTTTTGAAATATTTAGCCTTTTCTGCCATTTTTTCTCATAGAAAATGAATTGAGCTCATTTTACATCCTTCAGATCTTTAGATCTGTTTACACTATTTTATTGCTCCTTTCACATTTTGTTCTACTTCAGCTTCTTTCAGCTTCCTTCTGACAACTTAAACATTTTTTTCAGCTACTTTCAGCTAATTTCAGCAGTTTTGTGCTCCTTTTAGATTCTTTCTGCTAACTACGATTTTGTGCTTCTTCTAACTTCTTTCTGCTAATTTCAGTTTGTTATGCTCCTTTCAGCTTATTTCTGCAAGTTTCAGCTTTTTCTACTATTTCAGCTACTACAGTATATATTATGGTAATTTAAGCTTTTTCAGCTAATTCCACATTTGTGCACTCATTTAAACTTTTTTCAGCCTAATTCAACAAAAATGTGCTCTCTCCACTTCTATCTTGTAATTTCAGCTTCTTTCTGCTTTTTTTAGCTTCTTTTTAGCTGTTTTTTTTGTTCTAGCTAATTTCAGCTTTTTAAAGCTAATTTACACTTTTTGTGCAATTTTTTGCTTCTTTCAGCCTAATTGGGCAAACGTGTTCTTTCTGCTTTCTTCTAATTCAACCTTTTCAGCTACCTTTTTTTTTTTTTTAGAACTTTTAGCTAATTTCAGCTGTTTTCTGATAAATTCAGTTTTTTGTGGTAATTTCTGCTACGTTCAGCTTAATTAAATTCTTTCCACCAACTTAAACATTTTATGCTCCATTCAGCTTTTTTCTGGTAGTTTTGGCTTTCAGCTACTATTTAGCTGTTTTGTGCTAATTTTAGCTTTTTCAGTTAATTCCACATTTTTAGTTCATTTCAGCTTATCCCACTTCCTCCTGGTAGCTTAAGCTCCTTTTTGCATTTTCAGCAACTTTTCAGCAATTTCTTTTGTTGCAAATTTCAACATTTTTTTTAGCTAATTTCCTGTTTTGTGCTCATTTCTGCTTATTTGAACCTAATTCAGCAAATATGTGTTCTTTCTGCTTTCTTCTGCTATTTTAGGCTTGTTCTTCCATTTCAGCTACAATTCAGCATGTTTTTTTTTTTTTAAGCTAAATTCAGCTGTTCTTCAGCAAAGCAAGTTCTTCTGCAATAAGCATTCATACTACATTTTTGAAGTAAATGCAAGTTCTTTAGTTTAATTTAATTTAATTTTAACAGATGAAATGTTTGAGAACCAGTTACCATTTACAAAAATTTTGACCACTTGATGTTTTGTTATGCGTTCAGTTGCAACCTGTAAATTCATTAGTCCACACAGAAATTGTAGTTGCTCTATAAAATAAAGCATAAGCATCACATTTAGACTTACACTGATAATTTTAGAGTTGAAGGGGGTTACTCATCTATTTCACTCTGAATGATTAAAATTACATGTTGTACTTGAACACAAGAGACTGTGTGAGGTTCAAGGCCTTCTGGGAAGTCTTGGGACAGAAATGGGTGGACTTTTTTGGGTTATGTGTTCAGATATGTTGTCCCTGTTGGTTGTTCTGTTTAGTGTTGGGTAGCTAGGCCTGTCACGATAACAAATTTTGCTGGGCGATTAATTGTCTCAGAAATTATTGCGATAAACAATAATATTGTTTGAAATTTGACAATAATTAGTAATTATTGTCAAATTTAAGAAGAAATGTTGGTTTATTTTTTTATTTTATTTTTTGTGTGTAATACCTTTTTTGACCACCGGATGGCAGTATAAGACTGAACCGAAGGATGAGTAGTGAGGGAGCGAGCAGCGTGTTTTGGAACTTTGACAAGACGGAGGTTTTTTCCCCGAGGTCGGCTTGTTAGCTTAGCTCATAGCTTAACGCAATTTTGGACGGTTAAAACAGATTTTAAATTGAAAAGAGAAAGGGAGGGGTCAGTGAAGAATACTAGAGTTGAGCTTTTTGTCATCCAGTGTCTTCAGAAAGAGAAAGACACGAAGAAACGATGAAGCCGATAACTTTCATGTATCAACCTCGTTTGAATTTCTCATGCAATTAATTGATTTATTGTTTATTGCAACAGTCCTAGTGCTGGGTTGATATTTATTTTCAGGTTGTTAGTGAGTGTAGAAAGAATGACACCTTTAGTTGGATGTTGTATGTAATGGCTAGAAAAGGTAGAAGCACTTCCCATCAGTGACTTACTACATTGTAAAACTGAAAATAAAGTAATGTGATTGAACCACGACTCGTAGCCTCTTCAACGTTGACCTTTAATTGGATGTTACAATATCACATTCTAATTGGAGGCCTAGCTTTTATATTGACGGTTCATCTCTGGTGCAATCAATCCAGTAAATTTAGCTGTTTCAGTGATGATGACTGGTTTGTCATTTCCCTGATGATTAAGTGCCAATACCTCACAGCCTTGACCCACGTCCTTATGTTTGTAGAAGACGTGGTCTCTGAATGGTACATTTCAGCTTGGCCCTTTGAAGAGAGTACAGTTAAAACAGCGTATGCAAATAATTCAAGAGCCCCGCAGTGTCTAAAAATCAAACTCATGCGCCCACTTGCTTACCCTTGTGCTTTGTACTTTTGCGTTGCGATGGCGCTGAAGCTGCTGTGGAGAAACAGCAGTCTTTGAAGTAACCCTGACCCTGGAGCTCATCATCCCTTCTCGCTGACATCCCACCTCCCCCTCTTTCAGTCCGTAAGCTCGAGAGAGTCCCCAACTTTTTGGCCTGTAGAGGTAACTGGATGAGATTTTAATCGGAACGTTTTCATAGCTGGCGATCATAAGTTTTGTATGGGAGTTGCGTTATACAGAACACAAATAAAGGATTTGCGTTAATGGATCGCCAATAATTCATGGCTGAAATCGTTAAATGTTCTGAAATGTTCTGAAATGATGGAAAACAGCTGAGCCGAGGCGTCTTTGCCACTTAAAGATTAAAAGAGAATGACTGTCCACAGAGAGAGCTGGTTGTTTGGAGAAACAAAGGACAACAGCCTTCTGTGGTTCCTGAAACTGCAGGAAAGTGTGTGTTGGCATCAGAGAGCCGGAGAGGAAGGAAGTGACCCTGCGGTGGGTGTCTGATGTTGCCGATATCACATCGGGATGGTTCAAAGCAGAGCAAAATACCAGTGGAGTGTAGTTATCACTGTGGACGGCTGAGTTTAAAAACGTTTTTTCTGGCAGCTCTGCTGTTTCGCAAGAATTTCAGCTGTAACCTTAGTATTAAATGCCTTTGCTTTCACATACTGTAAGAACAGACACGTTAAATAAACTGAACTTAAAGGCAACAGAATGTTGTAGCATCGACGGGATTGAGGTAAAAGTTATAGATTTAAAATACAGAGTATGCTAATCTGAAAAATGGCACCGTATGCCATCTAAACCTTGGAACAAAAAAGTTTTTTTACGACTTCTACTGCCTCTGAGCAAAATTAAAGCAAATGGTAAATGGACTGTACTTACATACATTGAGATACTCAAAGCGCTGTACAATACAACCTGTGCCCCCATTCACCCGTTCATGCAGCACTCTACTAGATCTATACACAGCTAATCTGAATCTGTAGCGACTAATCAGTGCTTTAGATCACATTCATACACCAATGGGACACACATCAGAGGCAATGAAGGGTTGAGTGTCTTGGGACACTTCGACATGTGACTGCTGATGGAATTGAACCCTTAACTCTCCCATTGGAGGACAACTGCTCTAACCATTTGGCCACAGCTGCCCCAAGTGGGATCACCTGTTCATCACTAGGACTTACAGTGAGGTAAAGACAACATCAGCTGAACAACGCCACAAGATATTTTACACATTATTCATTTAAACCACAAGCCATAAATGCAGTGTGAAAAAAACCAAGTCTATCCAATGATTCAGTAGCTTCAGCTTTAATTGCGCTACTCAAGGTGGCTGCATGTTGGAGCAGCTCTGTTACTTTCATTCTGAGATTTTGCTTTTGGAAACATTAATTCCTCTTTTTCTGGATGTAAATCACATTTTTTTGGATGATTGTTTCCTCTGGTATCGGATGCTGTGCAGCTGGAAGGATTTTTACTGAAACTTTTTTAGTTTTGGACATTTGTTATGATGCGTAACCATGGCAAAAAGGCAGTTTTCTACAACCAACTGCAGCTGAATAACATCTCAAAAGCCCAAATAATATCTCAACTACAGCCCCAAATCTCAAATGAGTTGAAAAGGAGGTGCCGTAGATGCATTCCCATCTCCCTGCCAGCTGTGCTCGAGTGCCTGACCACTGAGATCCTGGAACTAGAAGGAAACACGGCTCATGACAGTGGAAGGACAGGATCGTCCCTCGGCACCTACAGTTGGCTGTCCGCAGCGACGAGGAGCTCAGCAGGCTGCTGGGAGGAGTGGCCATCGCTTTGGGAGGAGTTCTGCCCGGCATTCGGGCGGTCCTACAGCCCGGGGGAACCAAGAGGCCAGCCGAGTCAGGGTGGACGGATCGGACGGCATCTGCAACCAGTTTCTTAGGATCCACTGCGGGATGGATCTTTATAAGAGATCCTTACTGTCTACAGCCATCAGCATCTATAACATCTCTTAATGAAATGAGGATAACGAGTTACAACAACAAATAATTTCCCTTTGGGATTAATAAAGTATTTTTGAATTGAATTGAATTCAGGCATTCTGTTTTAGCATACAGTAGCTTATATAAAGATCTGCGCACAATTTTAGTCAAGTTGAGGTCTGGACGTTGTCTTAAGGTTGTCGAACTCAGTTACCAAAAGAAGCCAACATTTTAAAACTGTCTGAGCCACGAGCCACTTTCAGTTGAAACATTAACTCAAGTCAGATACCCGATATCTTTTCTTGGTTTCAGGTTCATGAACAAAAGTTAGATCTGTCTCGTTTGACATTCTGTTGCTCTTTTCACATCAGAATCAATAATGATAGAAAGATCCAACCTTCTTTCTGGCTTCAAAGTTAGCCGGCTGGCAAGAGAAGTCTACATTAAATGATGTATTTATCAGGTTTTTTTAAATGAAAAAATTAGGAGATAGAATATTTTACATTGAAATTATCATCTTGGGGGACCAGATTTGGTCCACATCTCTTGAGTTTGACATATGCCCGATGAAAATCTGTCCCAAGCTTCAGCTCTCGGAGAGACGTCCTCACATTTGACTCTGGACTCCTTTGGTCTACAGAAGAGTTCATGGTCGACTCAGTGTTGCGAAAGCAGCCCAAATCATCAGTTCTCCACAACTCCATGTTGTTTTCAAAGAGAAGAAACCCTAGCTTGTTTGAAACTCTTCCAAACAAGCCGCATTTATCTAAATGTCCTGTCATGATTTTTAACGTCATAATCTAAACTGAGGCTTGTAGTCTGAGATGTAGCTCTGGACTGATTCTCCCCCATCACAGAGCTAAGAGGGGCCTGAAAGTACCCTCCATCCATGCGTTCAGTTCATTTTATGTGCTGGATAACTTGGAAAATATAAGTGAGGTACCGACTTCCATTTCGGTGTGTAGCTGCATCTAGGAATAAGTAGGGTCACTATCGAAAATTGGGTTGCTACATCAAAATCACCACCACTTTCTAATTTTATTTTGCTTACAAGTTCAGAAACGTTTTATCTTTCATCCTAAAGACTTCATCAGTCCGAGGAGCCACAACAAACTCAGTCCCACAAGTGGCTTACTCACTAAGTGGACCAATCAGTTTGATGTGATAAGATGGTTTTTGGGGTCCGCCCTCTCCCCCGTCGACTCCTGTGAGACAGCCATAGCCAAAGTGGCTCAAAACATCAAAGTTCATGCTCAATAGTCCAAGTAAAACATCCAACAAAGTTAAGTCAGGACCTCTGGACGGTTTCTTTGTGTTGAAACGTTTTTGTCTTTCTGGATTATTGCGCATGAACTTTGAGGTTTTGAACCACTTTGGCCATGGCTGCCTCAGAGGAGTCGACGGGGGAGAGGGTGGACCCCAAAAACCATCTTATCACCATCAAACTGGTTGGCCCACTATGTGAGTAAGCCACGTATGGGACTGTTTGTTGTGGCTACTTGAACTGATGAAGTCTTTTGGATGAAACATTTCAACACAAAGAAACCATCCAGAGGACCTGACTTAACTTTGTTGGATTTTTTTTACCTGGATTATTGAGCATGAACTTTGATGCTTAAAAGTATAGTTTCATCAAATAATTGGGGTGGCCGAAGATTACCGTATTTTCTGCCGTAAACGTTGCACCGCCCTATAAGTCACATCAGTCCAAATATGTCTAATAAAGTGGAAAAATCCATAAATACGTCACTTAGCCGTATACGTCGCATCTATTATGCATCACCGCTGACAACCCGGAAATGTGGGCTGGTGTTGCACCAAAAATCGATTGGCTGCCAAATGGCGACCGCTGGAGCATGCACAGGAGGACTTTAACAAGAATTTAACAAGATTAAATCCTAAAAACAATTATTTGTTTGCTAGATTATAGCAAAGGCGTGTCTCAGTCTAACTTTTCCTTAATAAATGCACTTTGACAGTCAAATCTTTTGCATTTTCAAAAGCCGATACGCGGAAACATGAATACGCAGAGGGCAACTCGCTGCCCATTTCTCGAAATTTAATAAGATAACTACCTAAAAACAATGATTTGTTTGCTCAACTTTACAGTAAAGTTGTGTCTCAGTTGAACTTTTACTTAATAAATGCACTTCAATGGTCAAATCAGCTTCATTTTGCCGGGGCAGCGCAGTGAAATGAAGCTGATTTGACAGTTGCTCTAGACAGACAACAGTGACATTAATCGCCACTTTTACCTATTACATGACACAACAGCATGCTATACTGTTTGACTGCCATCTAGCGGCTGAAAATGGTAGTGTTCAATATTTTCAGTCAGAATGAATGAAAATGGTCATATCTCGGCCAAAAATTGGTTTATAAATATGGGGAAAAAATCCATAAATATGTCTCTTCGGCATATAAGTTGCATGGTATGTAAATTATGCAAAAAACTGCGACATATAGGGCGAAAAATACAGTAATCTATGATGACCAAGGCCACTATTGGCCACCCACTGGCTCCACCATTGCACTTGGTTGTGGATAAAATTGCTCCCTCCACTCACCAGGATCACTGCGCCACCTCGACAAGCAAAAATTAAGAAAATGTCCTCTGTTCCTATACAGTGCAACTCCTACCCACTGGGATACCTTGCACCAAAACCATTAAGGTCTACTTGCATTCCCTGTTCAACTCCCGTCCGTAAAAACACCAATCTCGGAAACCACAAACGTTCAATATTCAAATCCCTCGGCGACGGAGGACAGCTGCATACCGCTTGTTGTCGGTCCTTTGAGCGTTACGCAGTCTGACATTGGGGTGAGTTTGCTGGGCTTCCTGGGGAGATTGACAGCTGTCATGAAAGCTTTACACTTGTAACTTGATTATTTGGCAATGAGGTCCTTTCTGATGTCTTGTAGCCATGGCATTGTGTTAAAGCCCACCCAGCTCTAGGTTTTTAGTGAATACCTATAGTTTAGCGTCATGGGATGTATTTGTGTAGTTCTATGATCTTATTAGAATCAGATAATTTATCTTCATGTCCCGATTCATAAAACCTTGCAAGTGGAAGAGGGGGTGTTTTTGCTGTTTGCCAGGACTTTACTAGCAGGTGGGGCTGAAACATGACAACATGATCACTGGGCCTCTTCTGAGGCTTTAATGGGGGAGTGGTCGGTCTACTCTCCATTTCTGCTCATACAACACACGTCCATGCACATTTTTACAGCTGCACAGCTGTGAGGGTGGGAGGAGCAGGAGGGGAGTGAGAGAGAGAAGGGGGAGAGGGAGGCCGGACTATCGTGGACGAGCAGATAGGGGATCTAACCGGTCGTCGTCAGAGCTGCCACAACCGCCGCAGACCAAAAGCTGAACTTTTTGCCATGCAGTCTCACAGCTGGTGACCCGTTGGTTGGACCGAACGCCATGCAGGGCCGGGCAGGCAAAGCCCCCAAAAAGGAGATGGTGATAGAGTCTCCCCAGCAGTACAAGAGCCTGGCTGAGATAGAGGCAGAAGTGGAGAGGGTGCCACAGGTGGCAGGGGTGAGTTTTTACTCCAGCTTCTTCGTCTTTTTGTTAAAAAAGCTCTGAAGATTTTTTTTTTTCCAAGCGATGGGAAACACTAGCTTGAGGGCATGTCTCTCCAGGGAGCTGATCTTTTTTTAGAAAGTAAAGCACTCGTGGCCCCGTTTTGTTCCTTCCTGCACAACAGAGTCCCAAAGTTGGACTAGTTGGATTCAGCTCTTTTATTTTGTCAGCGATAAATTCACTAAATATGGAGAAATACTTCAATTTAATGCATAGAGTTCCTTGAAACGATATTTATCACCCACTGCCCTTCATGTCAGATTCATCAGGAGATGTCTTGCTCAGATGATATATTGAGAATGACTCTCAGCTACTACTACAAACAAATTTTTGCACAGTATCTGTGAAAATGACTCAATTATTGTGTTTTTTGTGTTTTTCGAGTTTGGATAACTCTTGTGGCCATAATGAATTGGGTCAACTCCATTAGTTAAACAGTTGTAGAGATAAATCCAGTGATTAATTTCAGGAAACTTCATTAAAATCCATCCAGTAGTTTACTAGATATTTTGCTAACAGACAGACAGCATTGACTCCAACAGTTTATGCTACATTTTAGATGAAGATCTCATGCATTGATTTGCACTTCGATTATATGTTGAGAATGACTCTCAGCTACTACCACAGTGAATCTCAGGTTATTTTGGAAAAAAAAATACTGAGTCATATTAATTTTTGTATTTATTACGGTCAGTTAGTTGTGGTAGCCATCTTCAACTGGGTTGACTCCGAAACTTATTGAGTTGTAGCTGTTCACCAAATGATTAGTTTCAGCAAGTTTAATTAAAAAAACGTCGTGTTGTTCATGAAATATTTTGCTAACAGACACGTACTCACAAGCACACGGACACAGACGTGAGCACAAACTTTATCGTCCGCCTTTGCGGTTAAGTGGTGGATGATTACTAGATTTTATTTCACTTGTTTCTTCATCTGCTTTCATAATATTCTCGGCCCTTAGATATCTGGAACATGTCCGTGTTAATTACTGGCGAGTGTCACAGTTCACAGCTGGTTATCTTCTGTCTGCCTGGCTAACGTCCAGTTATAAACAACATTTTATGATTTTCTGCTTATCACATTTTCTGCTTTTTAACATCTGGGCGACTGAGAAACGTTGAGGGCTCTTTGACTTACATCACTGGCTAGAAAAATAAAAACATCACTCTACGGGTCAGACATGTTTTTAAGTGGCCTCAGTTCATGTGTTTGTTGGATTCAAGTCAAGAGTCACTTTCTAACAGCCCCACAATACTCAGTAATTTGTAGATAATAAATTAGAAGTTTGGGGAAATCCTTTAACTTGTTTACTTGTTTACTGTTGTTGCGATTTCACTTGCCTGTGGTTTTTTTTCTAACACTTGCGGTGTCTAAAGTGAGGCCCGCAGGCCATTTGAGGCCCTCGGTGATTGTGTGCGGTCTATGGCTGCAATTAAGAAATTATCACCTTTTGGAGGTTAAGATAGACACTCATCAAATTTTAACCCACATTTTACCAGTCGATCAACATTCAGCCCTTTCCAACGGCCCAAAGGGTGTGCAAAGTGCTTCACATTACAAAAGTTAAAAACAAACAATTAAAACATATATATATATATATATATAAATACAAAAATGCCAGAGTGTCACGAAAAGCCTGCCTGTATCTCTCCAGGTCTCTCTTGTAAATGAGTCCCGGAGGCTCATTGGGATTAACCTGTATAAATAAAGGTTGAATGAATGAATGAATAAAAAGTTTATTTTTTATTTAAAAAAAAAGCCCAGATCAGTGATAGAGTTAAAGTAGTTGGTTCCAGAGATGCACGATATTGGATTTTTGGCCGATATGCCGATATATTAAAACGTATTTGGCCGATATCCGATACCAATACCGATATTTTTTATATACTTTCCTTTGTCAGAACATAGCCCTCTTATTTAGGCTTATTTGCTACAAAAATTGTGTAACAGCTGTAAGAGCTGGCGACATATATTCAGTAACGGCCATATGATATGCATAACACTTTAACTTATACTAAATGAAAAGTGTTAAATGTTATTTATTAGCATTAGTCACCTGCAATGCCGTCTCACTTGTGAAGGCTTGTTCCAGGTTCCTAACTGCAGTGTGGGATCCTCTACACTCTTGTGCATGAAGGACAGACTTTTTAAGTTCAAAGTTTTTGTCTATCCATTGTACCGTAAGACTAATCATGCTAATGGGGCTAACACGACGTCCAAATGTCTGTGGTAAAACTCACGCAAGTGCTATCAGCTATTAGCTTGTCAATGACGTTGGAAATGACGGCTTGTAATGCGGGTAAGGTTACGTCAGAAAAATAATTCCGACTGGGAAATATGTAGCAAGATTCAGTGTAGTCCAAAAACCTTTGGAATCTGACATCCTCAACAAACAAACAACAACTTCCACACTGCTGTCATTTTGAATTTTCCTATCCGCCATGAGATCAGGTAGGCGCGAGTGACATCATCATGTTGTGCTGCCGCTACAGGCATCCTTGTCACTGGGTTGTCATAAAAAACAGCACCTTTTTATATCAGTGAGTTATTTTGATGGAATGGCCGATATCCGATATTGAACTTTAATGCTAATATTGGCCGATAGCGATACCATACCGATAATATTGTGCATCCCTATTCCAGGATTCCATGCAACCCCAATGTTTTGTATTTGAACTTGAGGACAAACAGCAACGATGTATTCGTTGACCTTAAGATCCTCTCATACTCACCAAAAGCTACTAGATCAGCTAAATAAGGTGGGTCAAGGTTGTTAAAAGCTTTAAAAGTGTACAAGAAAAGTTTTAAAGAATTCTAAAATGGACTGTAAGCCAATGTAAAGAAAATAAAACCGGGGTGGTGTGCTCACGTCTTGGGGTTTTGGTTAAAAGTTGGGCCTCAGTATTTTTGACCAGCCCAAGGCATCTGATGAAGGATTGGGAGATTCCTACATACAAAGCATTGTAGTAGTCAAGCCTTGAGCTGAAAAAATATGAATGGCTTTTTCCAGGTCAGGAGAATTTTAAAAAGGCTTAACTTTGTCTAAAAGACGTAGCTGATAAAAGCTGGCCTTGACAATAGAGGCTATATGTCAAACTTCAAATCCTTGTCAAAAGTCACCCCTAAATTTTTAAATGTGGGTTTGAACTTGGATGTCAGAGCACCAAAGTGACAAGGAGCATCATCACCAAAATAATAATAAAAAAAAAAACCTGTCTTTCCTTCATTTAAAAACAGAAGATTTTGGTGAAACCACTGTTCAATATTGACAATGCAATCAATAAAAGCAGTGTGAAGGTTACTTCTTCTAGACAGAAGAACCTCATCTCTCACACCTACCTTGCCCTACCTCTACCTCATCTCGGGACCAGAAAGTCGGAATTTGACTCCCAGCCATTCCCACATGTCGTGGTGCCTCTGAGAAAGACAGCCAATCGCTAATTGCTCTCAGAGTGCTCAATAGTTGCCCACTGCTCCACCTGGGTGTATCCCAGGTACGATGGGTTAAATGCAGAGAACCGATTTTGTCATTATATGGGAACATACAATGATGACTATAACTGATCCAAGTGGCAGCAAATAAAGAGAAAAATGGAGGACCAAGAATACAGCCCTGCGGCACACCACAAGAAAGAGGAGCAGTAGAGGAAGACAGAGTATTTAAGATGAGATATAAGGATAGCATGACCCACTAT
Source organism: Nematolebias whitei (assembly GCF_014905685.2). Lineage (NCBI taxonomy): Eukaryota > Metazoa > Chordata > Actinopteri > Cyprinodontiformes > Rivulidae > Nematolebias > Nematolebias whitei. Next base: position 10,593,601 of record NC_056520.1, on the reverse strand, counting down.
GTCAAAAGCAGCCGTAAGATCCAGCAACACTTAAGCAACATGACACTTATCATCCATGGACATGGCAATGCTATTATGATTATGGACTTTTAACAGTTGGGGAACCAGTAACCTGTCTGACTGAAGCCACCAAAGAAATTGAGGAAGTTCTCACAGTTAGTGGCTGTAGTGTCTAGTAGAACACAGGCGACAGGGTTAACACCAAAGTTAATTGTGTTAAAAAAAACACTCTAACCATCCTAGCCATCCTATTTGTTAAAAAAAAAAAACTGTAGCATGCTTTTTTATAACTGTTTATTGTTGTTGCTGTTGTCATCTTTCTTTGTTGAAATCAGGTCTCTCTTGTAAATGAGTCCTCGAGGCTCAATGGGATTTACCTGTATAAACAAAGGTTGATTGATTGAAGACAGTGACTACTGTTAGAAATTAATCCATATACGTAAATACTGTCTTGTTGCCTCTTTAGCAGACCTCTGGTAATTAGCAAGACACTCTCAAAGTTTCCGAGATGGAAGTAGTTTGTCTTTATTCCATTGTCGTACTTTCTGCATTTTTGTCCGAGAGCACAAGTGGCATCATTTAACCATGGCTCTGCTCTTGGTTTGGTGAATTTAACCAAAAAGGAGCAATGGAGTCCAGAATTTCAGAGCAAGTGGTTTGGAAAGTGGTAAGGAAATAATTTGGATGATGTTCATTGGAAACAAAAAGCTGTGAATCCATAAAAGCAGCAGTAAACAGTCCAGCTGTCTCAGGAGTGAAGATATGACCCCAGTGACCCACAATGACAGGCCTACTGGCTTGTAAGGGGGCTGAGAACTCCAACATAATGAGGAAGTGATCAGAGATAGCAGTTTGATACGTCACAAAATGAGTCGGACAGTCCATGCGAAAGGTCCAAGGTATGCCCAAGAAGATGAGTAGATCCCTACACAGACTGTATTAAATTAAAAGAGGTTAGAGATTGATAAAATCAGAGGCTAACTGATCAGAAATACAGCAAACATGAATATTAAAATCTCCACAAATCAAAAGTTCGTAAAATCTTGGAACAGTCTACTAAAAATTATTTCTTTGGATAAAAGCCTTTTAAAAAGTCTTACTTACAAAATACTTTATCAGTCTTTTGGATGAAAGATGAAACGTTTCAACAAAAAAGAAACCGTCCAGAGGACCTGACTTAACTTTGTTGCATAGTACGTACAGTAAGTACAATTTTGTTTTGTACTTTTTCAAAATTTAACTTTTTTTTAAAGTTCTCATTGTGGATCATGATTGACTGCAGCTGTTGATTTCTCTTTGCCAATATAAAACAATTTCTTTGGCAGCATTTACTGGAGTGACCATTACCCAGAACAATGGCAAAATCTAAGAAACTCATTAAATACATATAAAAAAGGGAAATTGTGTGTTCACCCAAGTTGGGAAAGTCTTTTGAACTCTAGCAAGGTTGAATCAGGTCCTCGGGATGGTTTACCCATAAGGACATACTATAACAGGGAAAGATAAGATAAGATAAGATAAGATAGAGCTTTATTGGTCCCGCAGGAAATTGTTGTGCCAGAGTTTTATTGATGATGCCACTGAGGAATGATGCCACTGTTGTATTAAATAGAGAAAACAGCCTTGGATCTTTTCCAAACAAATTAAAGCCTTCTTTAACGAATCAAGATGTTAATATCCAAAACTCTCAGAAGAGTGATCATATAGCAGCACTCATTTAGCTCAGATTGTGAATGTTAGCTTGTGACTCTGTGGCTGGTACAATGGCTCACAGACTCTCACCCTAAAGCTCTTCCGTCATTCAACATCTCCTCCTCTTGTGACCCATATTCACTGTTTTTTCTGTGCCAGCTCCTCCGTCTGTAGCTGTCAACCAGTCATTCAGCGATAGAACAATGGCAACTTGTTGTCCAGACTGTGTGAATACCACAAGTTTCCCTATGCAGCCTATCCAGCAACCCTTGCAATGACGCTGCTGTTATCGTCCAGTCATTGATGAAATTGAACATATCTCTGTGCTTTGACATCAAATATTTGATTCTGAGATGCAGAAGCTAGGCTGATGTTGTTTTGTTGCTCCTGCAGGTCAAACCAAAGATCATAGAGCCTCTGGACTATGAAAATGTTCTCCTGCAGAGGAAGACCCAGATCGTCAGCGATGTTCTTCGCGATATGTTGCAGTTCCCCACAGACGACTTTCAGGTAAGAAAAGCCAAGTCTTGTTTTAAGACTCAAAACAATTTGTCTGTCTTGACCTGCAGTATATTTCAGGGCTATTCAACTAAATTGTTCAAAGGGCCACATTTACTGAGCTAATTGCTCAGGGGGCAGACACTCAACAATTACTGTCCGTCTGTCTAACCATTTATCAAACCAACCACCTTCCCTCCTTTGCTTGTTCCAGTCAGGTAGTGGGAGCAGCTTGAGTAGGGCAGCCCAGACATCTCTGTTCACAGCCTGGGCGTTGCAACAATTATATGTGAAGGGGACGTGTCCCCACCTCATCTAAAAATATACATTTGGACCTCACCCCCCACATCTGCCATGAAATATTAGCTCACCCAAGCATTTTCTATTTCTTCATGATTGAATCCATTCCACTTGATCAATAGGAGAATATTCAAACTACTAAAAATCCACTCTGGGTTTTCCTGGTTACTTACAACAACTCCACACCAGTGTTTCTCCTCAGTCATCTGCCTTGACAGGGTGCTCACGGAGGGATGAGGGAGAGACACCTCTGTTTTGCGTGCTAGCTTAACGCCACATTAGTACTGGCAGTTGCTGACGGGGGTGCAGGGTTAGGATATGTGAGAGAAGTGGAGTGCTACATCTTAGCTAACATGTTTTTTATTGCACGCCACTAGCTTAGCATTACGTTAGTTCCGGCAGTTTTCGGCACGGGAGGTGGGGGTGGCTAGGGCGCTTGAGAGAAGCGGAGCATGCTCTAGTCACACAAGGAGAGCTGTTGGTCAGACTACTTCTTGTGCCGTGCTCTCTAAAATAGCTATTGAATTACTTTAACTGCATGTGCATGCTAATGAAAATACTTGAAATCCCAGTCTACAGATGAAAAATACTTGTTCTAACATTTTGAGTCAGTAGACATACTGTTGGATGTACAAATATGCTGGGAACCGGTTTGCGCTCTACTTCCTGCATCGTCTCTTTCTTTGCCATCCTGAAAACGTTGCCTTTGCATTTTTTACTCTCAACTTTCAGATTGATAATGAGGTGATTCCTCAACCCATAACCAGCTTGTGAGGCTGTAAATTGGAACAGCAAGCCCCCTGCTTCAGTCTGCTGTCAAGTTCATGCTTCTTGTGAACGTTTTTCAGTGGTGCCACCCACATACTTCTCTGCTGTTCAACCCACAAATGTATTTAACTAATAACTGTGGCACCATTTAAAGGGGATTAACAGGAATTTAATCAGTGTAAGATTTATTACCAAGAAGCATTGTTACAATGAAGAAATAATCAACCAAATACAAAGTCAAAGTTTTTGTCCTACGATTTTAAGTGTAGTGGTGACTGCAAAGGTGGGAACGAAACAGACTGTGGTGGATATATGTGCCGAGGTGGGCAACAAAATAATGTGCACAGTTTAGAATGCAGTATTCCAAGCCATGCACATGAAAATAGGCTGTTATTTTCTGAAACTGGCAAAAAAGTGACCATGTAGCTCAACAGATGGACACAGAATACACCAAGACCGCTACTGAAAATGCATTTATTGCCCCTTGTCGCAGACGTAAGAGAGGGAATTGGAAATACCGTCTGTCTGTCCACGCTGCGAGCATGATAACTTGAAAAACTGAGTGAGGTATCCTTTAGGTTTCCTATCTAGGTGTAAGAAAGTTCAATTCAAAGATGGCCACTACTAGGCCTGTCGTGATAAACAATAAATCAATTAATCGCATGATAAATGAAAATTATCGACCTCATTTTCATTTATTGGGTTTATCGTTTCTTCGTGTCTCTCTCTTTCTACTGAAGACATTGGATGATAAAAAGCTCAGCTCCGGTGTTCTTCACTGACCTCTCCCTTTCTCTTTTCTCTTTAAAATCTGTTTTAACCGTCCAAAATCGTGTTTTTGGATCATGAAAAGCAGCTAAACTGAGAAGCTAAGCTATGAGCTAAGCTACTAGGCCGACCTCGGGGATAAACCTCAGTCTTGTCAAAGCTCCAAAATTCACAGTTGAAACCCGTGCCTTCGTGTAAAAAGTTGTTTTTCTCTGCAAAAAGAAGCAGAGAACTTGTTTACTGATTTTGTATTAAAAACTTTGTGTGAAAAATGCTACGCTAAAGAGCTCAAATCACATAAAGCGTCCGCCGTTTTGAGAACCAAAAAACAGTAACGAGAGACAGCCCATGTCACGTCAAGGGGCCTCCCTCCCATTTTTCTTAGAGAGACACTGCTCCTCCCTCACTATCCATCCTTTGGTTCAAGCAGTCTTATACTGCCATCCGGTGGTCAATAAAGGTACTACATCAAAACAAATTAACCAACGTTTCTCTTAAATTTGACAATAATTAGTAATTATTGTCAAATTTCAAACAATATTATCATTTATCGCAATAATTTCTGAGACAATTTATCGCCCAGCAGAATTTGTTATCTTGACAGGCCTAGCCACTACCATATATATGTGTGTAAACTGGCCACCACAATTATTTGAGGAAACTATGCTTTCTAGTTTTTATATTGCCTAAAAGTATAGTTTGGGATGGCCAACGAAAAGTGGCCAAGGCCACCATTAGCCACCCCCCGGCTCTGCCATTGCACCTTGTGTTGGATAAACTGACTCCCACTGCTCTTCAAGATCTGTCCCTCCACCCCAACAAGAAAAAAAAAACAACTAGCTCTGTTCTTTTATACTGTGTTAATACTACCGATACCTGCTTGAATATCTTGCACCAAAAACATGAAGCTTCAATTACATTCCCTGTCTCAAAAACTACATTCACTTTTCAAATCCCTCATCAATGGGGGCCATCCAGGTACCATTTGTAAAGCAGTACAAAACAATTTCTTTTATCAGCGTTGTTTGCTATTAAAGACTTTTATTCCTTAAACTTTTAAATTCTGAAGCTGACCAACAATTCTTGGTGGTTTCAGGTACAATTTATTGCAATCCATGGGCTTAATAGAAAATCTGTTGATGACAAGCAATCAGAGAATTTCTCTAACGAGACGCACGCATTCCTCCGCTCCCTGTTCTCCTCCTGCTTTTTTGCTCTCTGTCTGTGTATCAGTGCAGCTCCTATTTTTACACCTTTCCCAAATGAAAACTCCTGTTTTGGATCTGACCAATTGGACTTTGGACACAAATGACAAAATCTTTTCAACAAAGCGACAGGGTCCTGGAGAACCCTCATCTGCTCGGACGACACGCATGCAGCTGGATAAATCTCTGGGGGTGATGTCTCTGCTGTCGATCGAGGACGTCGAAATTGCATATAATTGGATTTTGATAACAAGTTTCCTGTTTTTGGAATAGTCTGGTTCCTGGTTTATCAACATACAAAGAAGACGGTCGCAGTTAATTTGGACCTCGTCAGGCTGCTCTCCATGTGAAGGTTTGGTTGGTGCTTTGAGGACTCAAAATCAACTGATTTACGAGCGAAACCATAAGATGGAAGTGATTTGAATCGCAGGCCACCTGCGGCTTTGGGACTCGTCATCATGAACACAACCTTGAAGATGCTCGTAAGCACGGACCAGTAGATTGCACCCTAATCTGGCCATTTTGGACCTCGGAAGTATCAGTACAGACTCAAGGCTGACGGAAAAATAGTCTACCTGAATAAATTAACAGTTGTGGTTATCTGAATGGGACTCCCGGCTGGCCTCGAGCAGGCCGACTTATCAATTTCTCCTGGGAAATGTGTAAACTAAGGAAAAGCTTGGTCTATTGCAACCCCCCCACCCCGACCCCTTCTGTGGAGGCTTATCAGAACTGTGCCAGCTGACCATCGTCTTATCAGGACAATGGACTATCTGTTAGTGCTTCGTGGACCACCTCGTCGTAAATGCATATGTACGTGTTCATAAATGTGCTTTTGGCTGGCAGAGTTTTTTGACGTCTTAAATCGTGTCCTGTTAGGACAAGGTGTGAAGAGATCTTTTTTGTAATGCCACTATCCTCTCCCCTCATGGCTTTGTCCCTTTTTCTATCTAAAAATAAAGTATTCTGAAAAGAATAAGAAGGCCGCGCTTATAGCAGCAGCTTTGTGCACTCTGTTCATCTTTCAGACGGCTGTACGTACATATTCTCGGTATCTCGGTGCAATGATAGTAAAGCTTATTCTGATTCTGATACTTTAATATAGGACCACAATAGGATAGGAAAGCTGTAAGATGTGTACTGCCACCCTTTATTGCTTTTCAAACATTGACTAATTTCTGAATTTCAAACTTCCAATGTTTTTACAACTCTGACAACATTTCAGGGTTACACGGGGTTACTGTGCTCAGATGGATCTCAGCAGTGTCTGTTTCAAACTAAAGAGAAAAACAAAGACACGCTGACGTTCCAGCACTTATTGTTGCTGAAGTCTTCTGAGAAGCTGCGAGACACGACCATCTTTATTACTGACAGTAAATCCCAAGAAAAGGCCAACGCATTACAGAACCACTCTGTTGTGCCGACTGATATTTTTCTTCATGATGATAAATGTGAGCCGTCAGATCAACACCACATCCTCCTCCCTGCTTTTGTCAATAAAGCATAAAATGGGGATTTTTCTTCATGTGACATGTGAAAACACCAGCCAGAATTTGTATTGTTTCTTCAGAGAGTGAGCTCTGTATTGTCTGACTGACAGCTGTTTAAAGCCACACTGTACAACCATAAAATATTCAGTATGGATCTCTTTTCCCACCAAAGTAACCTTAATGCTTTGAGGCGTAGACTCCACTAGACCTCTGAAGGTCTCCTGAGTTATCTCACATAAAGGCTGTTGTTAAAGAACCTTAACTTGTTTATCAAAAACACCTCACAGATTCTTGATTTGACTAAGAGCTGACTAATTCAGAGGCCAAGTTAACACACCAGTGTTTGCATTCTTAAACCGTTCTTGAATTGTTTTTGTTGCGTGGCAGAGAGCAAGAATTCTGTATCTCACCTCACTGTGACTGTTGGTGTTTGGCATTTGCACTGGAATCTCCAACGTGTCTCAAAATGTTTGCGTAAGTTTTCAATTTTCTTGCGAGTTGCAAAAATTTAAACCCGTTCAAAGAATTTTTGTGGCATATTTTCTCATAAAATAATAGGACTTGTTGTCGGTATCTTAAACGCTTCTAAATTTTGTTAGAAGTGTCTTGTAGCCTTTTCAGTTTTGTTGTGGGCATCTCAAAAGTGTTCTGAATCTTTCACAATTTGGTGTCCATAAAATCTACAACTGTATTTTGACAAACCTGGCCATCTGCATTAGGTAAAACATAATCAGATTACCTAATCCCATTGCTTCCTGCTTCAGTTTTGATTTGCCCATGTCCATTGTAGCCTTGTTTTTATACCTTGGACACGGGTCATCAAGAGAACCTTAGCTACTTTGCCATTCATAAGTTCAACTCCACTCAGCTCTCGTCTTATTGGATCTTCTCGTGTGTAGGCGATTTGCCGCTGTGACCGGTTTCCCCACTCTGTGCGCAGGATCGTCAATGAAAAGTGGGGGCTATCGTAACAAGTCTTTGTGTTCAAGCCACTCCGCCCATTGTGGTTCTTAATCGCCCTATAATTGAACTTCAGTTTATTTAGCTCATCCTGACGCTGCTTATAAGTCCAGGTGTAGCCATGCTGCACCATCATCTCCAATATCTCTGTAAATGTGCTCATTTCTTGTGGCGCTGTCCAGCTCATGCTGAATCTTGACATAGGCCAATAAAGTTCTAAGGTCTGTACCTCATCACTGGTCCACAGCACTATTTTTGGCGCTTACATACCAGAAACTAGAAAAAAAAAAAAAACCACACTCAAGACAATCAGAGAGGAAGTGAAAGTTCAGATCTAGTTTGCAATTTTGCTGGGCGGGTCCTCCAGGGACATAGCTCCGCTGGCTAATCAACAGCTGCTGTCTGTGTACATAAAAGTCATCACCTTGGAGCAGTTTGCTTGGAACCATGAACAAGATAGTTGCATAAACTGGGCTGTGTGTGTGGGTACCAGCAGTGGGCAGGCCCTTAACTGGTGCAGTGCAGAACCAATGAGTGTAGAGACAGTAGCAAAGTGGCACTTGACTGGTCTGTGCAGTCCCTGACACAACAAACTGTGATATGTTCAGGACAAATCATTTGTAGGGATCTGAGCTTAAGTAGCTTTTCATTTGAATGAACAGCATGGACCAACCTTTACTGCTCATGTGCTTCAGTGAGTCTAGGCCAACCATGGCCATGTGCCAGTTCACAGTTTTCTTTTTGATCCTTCTACAGACTGCTTGTGATAGGTCCTGAAAATATGAGACCACCCCCACCCAACATACACATTCATGACGTACATTTCTCTGACGTACACTGTGTGGTGGAGAATCCCCTGCTTCCATACTGTTGCACAATCAGGGGATGATTAGTGGTTTTCATTAAGAGGCTGTCTGCAGTAGATGGCCATTTTTCAACAGCTCGGGACTTTGTGTGCATGTGTGTCTGGTTTGACCCAGTCCCTGTTTTTGTCTAACCCATCATATGTTTTAAATCACTGGGCTGACAGACAAAAAGGATGGAGACAGCCAGATATTTGGGTGTGGCGTGCATGCTGCATAAACACTCTTGTTGATACACACCCATACACAGAGAAACTGGCCATGCAAGAGATTTCATGTGTTTAGGAGGGAGTCCTTACTTAAAGGCCTGAGGCTGTGTATTTTGTACCATTAATAAGGTCTGAATTCCTTATCAGATTAAATTTTCTTAGAGTGTTACCTTAATATAAATTCAGTTTTTATGTTTTAGATCACAACAATCAGCCTACACTACTGCACGGCATCACTTCCTGCAGAACAAAGGTGGACGCCATCAAAGGTCTAGTTTAATGACTGAAAGGAATGCTGTTAATTGGCAGGCAGCAGTTTTTTCTCATAGTAGATTGTTAGCAGCATGCCTTGAAGAATTATTATTATTATATGGTGAATAATAGGTTAGTACATAACAGCTTAAATCATTGACACTTCATTGGTGTTTGAGGTGTACATAGGCCTGTCATGATAATAAATTTTGCTGGGCGATTAATTGTCTCAGAAAATATTGCGATAAACGATAATATGTTTGAAATTTGACAATAATTAGTAATTATTGTCAATTTTAACAAGAAATGCTGGTTAATTTTGTGTGTAGTACATTTTTTTACCACTGGATGGCAGTATAAGACAGTTTGAACCAAAGGATGGATAGTGAGGGAGCGAGCAGCGTGTCTCTTTAAGAAAAATGGGAAGGAGGCCCCTTGACGTGACATGGGCTGTCTCTCTTTCCTGTTTTTCGGTTCTCAAAATGGCGGATGCTCGGTGTGGTTTGAGCTCTTTAGCATAGCATTTTTCACACAAAGCTTTTAATAAAAAAAAAATCAGTTAACTAGTTCTCAGCTTCTTTTTGCAGAGAGAAACAACTTTTTACATGAAGGCACGGGTTTCAGCCGTGAATTTTGGAGCTTCGACAAGACAGAGGTTTTTTCCGAGGTCGGCCTGTTAGCTTAGCTCGTAGCTTAGCTGCTTTTGACAATCCCAAAACGTGATTTTGGACGGTTAAAATGGATTTTAAAGAAAAGAGAAAGGGAGGGGTCAGTGAAGAGCACCAGAGTGGAGCCTTTTGTCATCCAGTGTCTTCAGTAGAAAGAGAGAGACACGAAGAAACGATAAAGCCGATAAATGAAAATGAGGTCGATAATTTTCATTTTTTATGCGATTAATTGATTTATGGTTTATCGTGACAAGCCTAGATGTACATAGCGTGAACCTCAAATCCATGTGACACTGCCGACAGAGAACTAGTCAAAAGTCAAAATGTGGCAGCTTTAATGGGGTTTTATATTTGTTAACATGCACATGTTCTTATTCTAGAGGTTTGGACTCAAGAGTTTACAGATAAAAATATGTACTGTCTCCACCTCCTTTAGTTTAAAGATAATGTCAACAGGAACCGATTAATATATGCTGCTATGTACTTTTGGAACCCCAGTCTGAGACCTATTATTGCAGGGCTTTAATTCTCACCTTCTCCCCACACACAATAATGGTGTCACATGACCTGTCTTTAAAGCAATAAATAACTAATTACAGTTAACATGTTACAAAATTGAATATTTGAACAGAGGTGGAGGAGACAAGACCTAAAATTTGTCCTAGGACCGTCCTGTGGAGACGGTGTTCCCTTTTTATAAATATTTAAAACCATTATCTTCTAACACCAAGTTCTAGTTGAATGTTAGCAAATTGTTCATTTTTAAGGGAATATTCTTGCTTGTTGTTACCGTTTGTACATCAACACTGTTTTTTCAAATGGCTTATAAAATTTACTAAATAAAAAATTTTAATTGTAATACAAAAGCTTGCCATTCATTTTTGTATAGGAACTTTGTTTGATGGACTTTCACAGAACTTAAGGTAAAACAAGCTGATGTCCCCCGTCACTGAGGGATTTGTATAGTGAATGTTTTTAAGATTAATGTTTTTCTGGACTGGAATTGAAGAGGGAATGCAAGTGAACCTTAATGTTTTTGGTGCAAGGCATTCAAGTGGATAGGAGTTGCACTGTGTGTAAGAACAGAGGAAGGTTTATTATTATTCCAACAAAGTTACCGTATTTTCGGACTATAAGGTGCACAGGATTATAAGGCATATTAAGCAAAACAAAACAGTCAGATAAGTCAAAATTTATTCAACTCATTCACAATAACTCTCAACATTGTTCAGTTGTAACACATAAAATCTGTTTGAGGTCAGTAAGCACAACCAGGATTAATACATAAGGCTCACTGTCGATTTTTGAGAAGATTAAAGGATTTTAAGTGTGCCTTATAGTCAGAAAAATACGGTAAATCAGGTCCTCTGGATGGTTTATATTTGTTGAAAAGTTTCGTCCTTCATCCAAAAGACTTCTTCAGTCCGAGGAGCCACAAGAACTGAGTCCCAAAAGTAGCACAATCACACGGTGGGCCAACCAGTTTGAAGGTGATAAAATGGTTTTTGGAGTCCGGCCTCTCCTTCATCGACTCCTCTGAGGCAGCCATGGCCAAAGTGGTTCAAATTTACTTGGATTATCCAGATAATCCAGGATTATTGTGCATGAACTTTGATGTTTTGAACCACTTTGACTATGGCTGCCTCATGCTAGTCGACAGGGGAGAGGGAGGGCCACAGACACCATTTTATCACCATCAAACTGGTTGGCCCACCATGTGAGTGTGCTACTTATGGGACTGAGTATGTTGTGGCTCCTCGGACTGATGAAGTCCTTTGGATGAAAGACTTAACATTTCAACAGAAAGAAACTGTCCAGAGGACCTGGCTTAATTTTGTTGGATTATTTATCTGGATTACCGAGCATGAACTTTGATGTTTATCATCATTATTATTTTTATTTTGCTTATTTGCACAGAATGACTAGTCCTGGCAATATTATCTGCCAACAGTCACAATGGAAGAACTGGAGGGTGGCCAACAGTGGCCTTGGCCTCCATAGATTAATCTTCAGTCACTCCACTGGACATTCAAATCATTTGAAAAAACAATATTTTTAAGCAATATAAAAACTGGAAAGCATAATTTCCTTAAATAATTGAGCTAGCTGGTTTATATATATATTGTAGTGGCCATCTTGGATTTTGACGTCGTACCCCAATTTTTGATAGAGACATACGCCTAAATGCATCAAAACACCAAAATGGACTATTTTGCAATCTAACCTTAGAAAACTCTCAAAGGAGACCTCTAAATTGATTTTTTTTTAATTAATTTAAATTCTGCCATAAGTCTCATAAAACATGGGATGAACTTATCAGAAAATAATATTTTATAGCACATCACCATCAGTAACTACCTTTTGGATCCAACTCGGTCTTGACAAAAATGGCTGTAACTTCTAAATAAAGAAACAACATAGTATGGATGCAAGCCCAGCAGCTCATAGAGCGTCAGCTGAAGTTGTGACCCCGATTACCACAACCAAGAAGTAAATATTTTTCCAAGGTTTGCTTGATTAGATCCCAGAGGGAGCCAGATAAGTTGATCTAACTCAGCAGATAAAATGAAACATCCTTAACTCCGAGTAGCCCTGACACATTTAGATTCACAAGTATATTTTGATAACATGATATATGGTAATCACGTACTAGGCAAGTGCTCATTTTTTTCAATTGGTAACATTTGTTTTCTTTAGAGGCACAACAATGACAGTGGTGGAAAAATCTATACGGAAAACTTTGCTAACCATTGTCTGCCGTTTTATACCGCATTCTAAAATCCAAAGGTTGATGGTCAGTCGATTAAAAGTATTTCCCTAAAAGAAAGTCCTTATACACAGTATATTTTGAGTAGATTATGTGTAGAAATCCAAAGGAACTGAAAAGTTGTATCAGTTGAAGCAGTTGCGGTCCTGACCCGGATATCTGACCTTTCTTTGAGGAAGAGTTCAGAAAGAAGTTTCCTATGGGGATCAATAAAGTTTGCTGTGCTCCTGAGGACGAGTGAAAACATCCCCAAAGCGAGCCAAGCAGAGTGGATGTGTTGTGTTTTTCATGCCTACTTTCTGTCTCCCCCCCTCAGATTTCCACCCTGCGGCGCCAGGGCCGGACTCTGCTCTCCACTGTGCCAGAGACCGCTGAGAAAGAAGCTCACTCTCTGTTTGTTCAAGAGGTAAAACCTGGATACAAGCCTTCTTTGTCTATTCTCTGTTCGGCCATCTTGGCCTCTGTGACAGGACTACTTCCCTGCGCTGTCCTTCAGTTTAAGCATGACAAGGTTTTATTTATTTAACCTAAACATGGGTGGTTAATCTCAGTCCAGACCAAAGATGTCCAATCTTGGTCTTCGAGGGTGACTGTCTTGCGTGTTTTGGAGGTTTCTCTGCTCCAACACACCTGATTTGAATTAATAGGTGATAAACACACTTTTGCTGAACATGAAGAGATAATTAAAATGATTGAATGACTGAATCATTAAAATCATAATCAATTAGAATCAGGTATGCTGGAGCAGAGAAATAAGTACACAGATTAAACATCCTTAGTTTAGACCAGTGGTTCCAACACTGGTCCTTGAGGAACACCATTCTGCATGTTTTAGCTGTTTCTCTGCTCCAACACACCTGATTCAGTAGTTTAATTACTTCCTTAAGTTCGGCAGAAACCTGTTAATCACACTTTCATTCAAGTCAGGTGTGATGGAGCAGAAGAACAACTAAAACAAGAAGAGTGGTATTCCTCAGGGACCAGGGTTGGGAATCACTGATTTAGACAGATGAACATGCATTCATATAATCAAAGTTTGTGCTCAATAATCCAGGTAAAAAAATCCAACAAAGTTAAGTCAGGTCCTCTGGACTGTTTCTTTTTGTTGAAACGTTCCGTCTTTCATCCAAAAGACTATTTTAGTCCGAGGAGCCACAACAAACTCAGTCCCATAAGTAGCACACTCACATGGTGGGCCAACCAGTTTAATGGTGATAAGATGGTTTCTGGGGCCTGCCCTCTCTCGCGTCAACTCGTCTGAGGCAGCCATAGCCAAAGTGGTTCAAAACATCAAAGTTCATGTACAATAATCCTGGATTAATCTGGGTAATCCAGGTAAATTTGAACAACTTTGGCCATGGCTGCCTCAGAGGAGTCAATGGGGGAGAGGGCGGACTCCAGAAATGATGTTATCACCATCAAAACTTATTGGCGGCCCACTATGTGAGTGTGCTACTTATGGGACTGAGTTTGTTGTGGCTTCTCGGACTGATTAAGTCCTTTGGATGAAAGACGAAACATTTCAACACAAAAAAAAAATGTCCAGAGGACCTGATTTAACATTTTGGACGCATTCCTATCTTTAAATCTGGACAGATGCTGGAGCTCAGATAATCTAACATGATGCCAGTTGCATGCAGAAGAACCAAATACAGCCACAACAGCCCACACCTCATCCTCATGTTGCTCAACTGCTTGGGCACACAATGTTGTGCATTACATTCTTCAACTAGTATGGTTGTGTACCCATCACTGCACTCTGTGCTCATTGGTCAGTTGGTCATCATTATCTACACGTAGGCTCTCACACTGGTTCATCTTAGTCTATAAATCACTCCTTGGTCTGCTGACTTCTTTTATCTTGTCCCACTTGTCATGTCGTCAGTGCAGTTACGACGTGCGCTCTCAGGGATTCATTACCTGCAGTGTCCCCTCAGTGGAACCTGAACTTGACAAAAAGGCTTTTTCTTACTTTGCCCCTGTAACCTGGAACACCTTGCAACAAGATCTGAAGCTGTTGATTTTGATGTCAAAGCTTCTTTATTTGTCACTAGCGCTGTTATTTCTAACCCAGGCCCGAAGCCCGGCCTGACCCGACCCAAATTTGTGCTGGGCCGGGCCATAATATTGTGCTGGATGGGTGGGCCGGGGTCCGTGTCGGGCTTTTGATTGTGTCAGCGAACGCGCACAGCTGACAATCAAATTATATGGTAACATGGCTTGCCATACATTCACCAGCCGCACGTGGGCATTTGACCGCGAGCTGACCGGCCTTGAAAGAGGTAAAAAATAAAGTTCAGTTAAGCTTCAGATGAGACTACCAGTACTGCCAGGATGTGATCCATCGCCCAAATGGACGTTCAGCCACTGCACTCAGCGGACGCACGTGGCCAACAACCCAAACAGGTGAGATCCCAACGCAAACATGTCAGAGCAGGGTCCATGTCTGAATAATGCAGAATGCAGGCAGAAGCATGTGCTTTGATGGCCATGAAAGGACAAAAAAACCCTCAGCTCTGATCTTCTGCCCCTTTTATTCAGCCGCTCACGTCTGGCAACCGTTAATAACTATATAAGCAGTCAAAACTTAATTAAAAATGTCGGGGGGGGGGGGGGGGGGTTGTTCAGGTTCGGACCTTTAATTACTGTCAATTTGTCGGGTTGGGTGGGGGTTGGAAATGATGGCTACTGGCTGGGGCCGGGTCAGGTCTGATTTTTTTGGACCTGAATGCAACTCTAGTTTGCACATGTGGTGGAACGAAATTGTGTACACAGGGTCCCAGTTACCCTGTGTACACAATTTCGTAAGGGATTTTAAACATTTGATAATGTCAATAGAAATATCAAAGCAAATATCTTCTTGTTTTTAGTGTTTTACCTTGTTTTATATGGCATCTTGATTTGACTGTGTTCATAACTTCCTTTTATTTGATTTTAATTGCTTTTAGTTTATGTATTGTTGTCTGCACTTTATATGTTGTCTGTCTAAAACAGGTCTCTCTTGAAAACGAGTCCTCGTGACTCAATGAGACTAATCTGTATAAGAAAGGTTGAATGAATGAATGAATGTGTTGGTCACTCAAACAGCATCCTCATCACACAGTTGTTCAATGGGGATGAGGTCAGGACTGTAGGAAGACCACTCCATCCTCTATACTCCACAATTGTAGAGGTAGTCTTTGATCACCCTCGTTCTGTTGGCTATGTTGCCTTCTTGAAGGACAAAATTCTGTCCCAGACCGTGGAGATCCCTGGTTCCTCACAGGTGCTGACAGTCACACACCAATCATATGCCTGATTGTCATCACCTGGGGTACCAGACACACAAAACAAGAGTCCATAGCAAAATAAGCTTTGGCAAAAAAGATTTGATACGTTTTTCATCGGTGCAACTCACATATTCACATCAACCTATTCAACGTTTAGAAGTACCGGTACTTTCCTTGCAATGAATTTAAAGAGAAGTGAAAACTGGCACAGAACACATCAGTTATGTTGTTTTATAGTTTTAAATGAACTTCTATTTATGTTCTCCACCTTCACGTCTCCTGAGAGGGTCGGCTGTTTCAAAGGAGCTGCGAGCTTGAGTTGGTTTGGGTTGGGTCTAGGTGATAGTCCCAATGCAGCCAAGAATGACATCATTCCTACATCTGGAGCAGCTGTGCTTTCTTCTACACATGGGATGTTTTTTTCTTTCTTATTTTTACTGAATTTGTGAAGTTATTTTTGTGACCTTTTGGCTCATTCTGTATGAATGTGCAAATTTTTTGAGGGTTCTGACTTTTTAAATATCAAGATCCCTGTCGAGTCTGTGTGACGCAATTCTGCTGCAGCAAGAAATCTTACAGTCCGACATCTTTTAAATCTGAACAGGATGACACGGCTTACTATCAAGATTTTATAACGTCGTGACTTGTACGTGTCACACATAGTATGGCATGTTTACAATTTTTCAAATCACACAGTGCGTGCTAACCTTTAGCAGAGCCCTTGACGCAAAAGGTCGGGGTTACTCAGGTGGAACATGGGGATGAATATAATATGAGGAGTGTTTTAGCTAATCAGCATTTTTGATAATAATTTTAGGCCTGTGGGTGTCGCTTGCTTGATTCGGCAACATATTTGTTCCACCCATTCTCTTAGAAAAAGCACTTTGAGTGAATCCTAATGTATTCCCTTGTCTTCCCTTCACCCTCTTTCTGTCTCTGCAGTGCATCAAAACATACAAGTCTGACTGGCACGTGGTCAACTACAAGTATGAGGAGTATTCTGGAGACTTCCGCCAGCTTCCAAAGTGAGTGGATGCGTTTCAGAAGCAGATGTACAAATGGGTTTAATTGAGTATATATCTTCGTAACTCATTTTATCTGAACTCAATACACTCTGTAGCCCTGAATCCTTTTTAAGATCTACCTTTTATTTACAACCAGTGCTTGAGGTGGGCCTTTACTCACTGGTACACAGTTTGTTTATATAGCACCAGTTCACAACAAATGTCCCAGGACACCGTACAAAAACATTCCCATACATTATTAATGCCAATTAGTAAAATATTTTCTATCAAATGAAGTCAGCAGATTGCATTGAATGTCCACTTCATCGCAACTTTCCATCCTGAGCAGCACACAGGCGACAGTGGAAAGAAAAATCTCCCTTATAACAGGAAAAACCCACCTGCAAAACAGGGCTCATCATAGGCAGCCATCTTCCTCGACTGGAAACACAGTATCAGAAGTTTCTTATCCTTAGCATATTGTCTTTTTTTTGGCTTACCACTGCTTTTCATAAGACATTGGAACAAAACATATGTATAAGATCTGAAGCCAGTATCTCACTGGTCTGCAGCTGTGATGAAAGCACTTGCAAGAGTCTCCAAAGCGTCACAAAACAATTCCCAGGGTTATCAAATTACTTGCATTAGTCACGTAGGCTCACATTTAATTTCGTTTCTTGTATTTGAATGCGTTCAAAAAGTTTGTGTGACATTGTTCTATAAAAACGGTTCCAAAACTGTTGCAGGCGTCTCAAACCCTTCTCAGTTTTGTTGCAAGCATCTCAAACCTGTAAATTTAACTCCTACAGGAGAGCCCTGCTTGGACAGAAAATATAGAGTCTACAGCCCTGAATGTCCAGATCTAAAACAAACAACATTGACAAATATCATTATACGTATATGTTAGGCCTGTCGCAATAAACAGTAAATCAACTAATTGTATGATGAATGAAAATGATCAACCTCATTTTCATTTACCGGCTTTATCGTTTCTTCGTGTCTCTCTCTTTCTCCTGAAGACACGACTCAACTCCGGTGCTCTTCACTGACCCCTCCCTTTCTCTTTTCGCTTTAAAATCTGTTTTAACCGTCCAAAATTGCGTTTTTGGATCGTTAAAAGCAGCTAAGCTGAGAAGCTAAGCTAACAGGCCAACCTTGGGAATAAACTTCCATCTTGTCGAGCTCCAAAATTCACAGTTGAAACCCGTGCCGTCGTCTAAAAAGTTGTTTTTCTCTGCAAAAAGAAGCTGAGAACGTGTTTACCGATTTTTTTTTTATTAAAAGCTTTGTGTGAAAAATGCTATGCTAAAGAGCTCAAACCACTGAGCGTCTGCCATGTCACCATGTCAACCCATGTCACGTCAAGGGCCCTCCCTCCCATTTTTCTTAGAGAGACGCGCTGCTCAACTTTCCTTCCTTTGGTTCAAACTGTCTTATATTGCCATCTGGTGGTGAAAAAAAGTACTACACTCCAAACAAATCAACATTTCTTCTAAAATTTGATAATTAATTATTGTTAAATTTCAAACAATGTTATCGTTTATCGCAATAATTTCTGAGACAATCACCCAGCAAAACGTGTTATCGTGACAGGCCTA
Source organism: Nematolebias whitei (assembly GCF_014905685.2). NCBI lineage: Eukaryota > Metazoa > Chordata > Actinopteri > Cyprinodontiformes > Rivulidae > Nematolebias > Nematolebias whitei. The sequence continues at coordinate 10,575,290 of NC_056520.1, read as the reverse complement.
CGTATACATTAATATATATATTTTACATTATTAGTGTTAGCCTGTATTGTTTAGCATTCGTTTAGCGTATATCCTAGTGTACTGTTATATACTGTTACTCACACAAACATGACCAAATGGCTTGTTGGTTACAAACTAAAAATTCTGCTGGACTTCAACTGAAGCTTCACCTGCATTCTTGCAAATATGAGTTGCTTACTAGTCTCCAAGTTTCGCGATCCAGCATAACATAAAATCCACCATGATTATGAGTTGAAAACCATTAAGTCATGACGGTCTACATGGCTTCTAGGTAATCCGAGGTATTTCCCCCTCACTTTAAGAACAGTTTTGAGCCCAGTGACAGATTTAACCTGAACCCAACGTGGATGTTTGCCAAGGAGACTTAAAAGCTCCTTTGCAACAACAATGGAAGACATCCTGTGTTTTTTCAACAAAGATATACAGCTCTATTCTGGGAATACTGATGTTATTAAGACAAAAAGGAAAGTCCCCCCATGCATTGTGTGTCCTTGGGCAGTCTGCTTTCTTTGAGCACAGCAATAAGCTTAACAGATGTTGTGTGCAATGTTTAAAACATCATAGAGTAAAAGTTAGACGAACCCTACCCTTGTCCTTGAAGGTATTTCTGCTAGTTCCCAAGAGAAAGCCAGGTCATGTAGAGTTTAAAGAGCAAACAGTGCTTCTGTGGGTTGAGTTGCACTCAAACAGCTGCACATTTGCAGCTGTACCTTTAAATATGGAAGCATGGCTGATGTGATGGGATCAGCTGCTCAAAGGAATGTGCCATTAACCCCCAAAGCACCTTGGGGGAACAAATGTATACATTCTGCTTATTTGCTATTTTTGATTCTCAATATATCTGTCAGTTTAAAGAGTGAGTAATTTTATGAACTTGGGCCAGGATTTGTTTTTTAATATTATTTTTTAAATTTCACGACCCCCTTTATTGCAAGGTGTATAGAAAGGTGTACACTCTTTACCCTAAAGACTGATTTGGTCCCATTGACTCCCATTATAACCACATATTTTTGATGTACTGTAACCCTGACATTATATAATGCTTTTTTCCACAAATACCTAATAAATCTAAGCCTCTATCTTCAAAATAAAGGGAAAGCAGGTGTTAGTTAAGTCAAGTCAAGTGTATTTAAAAAGCACATTTAAAACAGCAGCTGTTACCAAAGAGCTTAACAATACGATCAAGGCAGTAATTAAAGAAAGAAATAACAAGATGTAATTAAAAGCATCAAAAATAAAAAGACAAAAACAATGAGAACCAATGAAATACCAAATCAAGTCACACTGTGTTAAACGTCAGTGAAAACAGGTGTGTTTTTAAAGAGAGATTTAAAATCAGGGAGTGAAGTGTCCTGTCTAATGTTCATGGGCAGATCGTTCCAAAGTTTAGGGCCCATGACTGAAAAAGCCCGATCTCCTCTGAGCTTCAGCCTGGTTTTTGGTACAACCAAAAGCAGCAGATCAGATGATATCAGCACCTGAAAAGGAACATACATTATGGTTGAAGTAGGTTGGAGATGTATGAGGGTGCAAGGTCATTAATGCACTTAAATGTCAATTCTGTTTCACAGGGAGCCAGTGAAGGGAGGACAAAACTGGTTAAATATGCTCAAACCTATGAGTTCCTGTTAAGAGCTGAGCTGCAGCATTTTGGACGAACTGGAGACATGAAAGGGACAGCTGACTGACCTCAACAAAAAGCGCATCACAGTAGTCTAGCTGGGTTGTAGCAAATGCATGGACTAGTCTTTCAAGGTCAGATCTGGTCAATACTGACTTAAGCTTAGCTATCTGCCTTAACTGGAAGAAGCTTTTTATGTAGAACAGAGTTAGTCTGTTTATTAAACTCAAAGTCAGATTCTAAAACCATCCCGAGCTTTGTAACAGACATCTTAAGATATGGCTGAAGAGAAGGTTAACAGGAACAGAGACAGCAGTAGAGCTAAACACAATGAGTTCAGTTTTCTGATTGGTGAAACTTAAAAAGTTTTAAGTCATCCATGCCTTAATGTCATCAAAGCTAACTATTGGGTTTTAAGGGCAGATAATTCAGACAATCATCAGCATAGCAATGAAACAAAAGACCACGTTTTCTTAAGATAGACCCCTGTTTTAGTTGTGAATTGTGAAACGTTAAAGGTTTCTATGACAAAATGGTATGAAAATGTAAAAATTATGAAGATTTTTTTTCGAAAACCATATTTAAAGTTAGGTCTGAAGTTGTTGAAAAGATTTGATGCAGTGGAAGTAAAAAAAAAAGTATTTACATGACATTTTTATTAGACTTTTTTGAGAGGGACCATTTTGTCCCCAAAGGTGTTACGTATATAGTTATTTTAAAGGTGCTTCAAGGGTTAAATAACTCCATTTGGGTTTCTCTATGTAAATAATATTATTTTGAAAAAATTCCTACTATATTTAACATCCTCTGACCGATTACAAAATAGGTTGCAAAAATATTCCCTTGTTGGCAATTTTCTCAAGTTTGCTATTTAACTTGTGACTTTTATCTTTTAATTTACCCAACTACTGCTCCCTAAAACCTGTTTTCCATTTATTTTGAAGTTAGAGGCTTCTAGGTATTTTAAAGGTAGAGGCTTTATTAGGTGTTCATGGAAAAAGGCATTATATTACGTCAGGATTACACTGCATGAAAAATATGTGGTAATAATGGGAAACAATGGGACCAAATCAGACCTTGGGGTAAAGAGTGTATTCTATACACCTTGCAATAGAAGGGGTCAAGAAAATTTAATAATTCTATAAAAACAAATCCTGGCCAAGTTTCATGAAATTAATCTTTAAACTGACAGATACATTGAAAATCACAAACAGTACGTAAACAGAATGTACACGTTTGATCCTTTAATCACCAAACATGATTGAGGGTAAATTAAGCATTCATTATGCTTAATGAGCATAATCCCATGAGCATTAAAGATGCCAAATGTGACATACAACAACCTGAGTGTACATCTTTCATTCTGAGTAACAGACTGAATTTGTCAGATTTCATGGATAACTGAGTATCATCAGCATAACAACGTACATTTATCTCAATCTGTCTAATAACGTCACCTAATGAGTTGGGGTTAGGGATATTGGATTTTTGGCCGATACCCAATATGCTGATATGTTAAAACTTATTGGCTGTAACTAGTACTAGTACCAATATTTTTTTTTCCCCCTAGACCTACTTACAGAGCTACATAGCTTTCTCTGCTGTGGAATTAAAATACTTCATTATTCTTTATGGTCTTTGTCAATTTGACCTGCTACCAAATGCAGATGCCAAAAAGGGGGCTGAAAATGATGTAACACTTCAACTTGGATTATGTTTAATGTCAAATTTATTCATGACATCTAGTCTCTCTAACACAGTGACAACACTCGAACAGTGCATATTTGTAAATTTTCACACATTCATTCAACCTTTATTTATACTTTTACTGCCTTTTTGGCATCTGCATTTGGTAGCAGGTCAAATTGACAAAGACCATAAAGAATAATGAAGTATTTTAATTCCACAGCAGAGAAAGCTATGTAATCTCTGTAAGTAGGTCTAGGGGGAAAAAACATTGGTACTGGTATCAGTTATCAGTTATACAGGTTAATGCCATTGAGCCTCAGGGACTCATTTACAAGAGAGATTTGAATTTTAACAAAGAGTGATGACAACAGTGGACAACAACGACAACAATAGACGATCATAAAAGATGCGTAAAAATTTAATTGTTTTTTTAACAAGTGAAAATAAAATGGTAATTAAAAGGATAATTAAAAGGAAAAGTACCAAAAAAGCAGCTAGATTGTAAGGCGGTGCAAAATACTAAAAATGGGAACATCTAAACGCAATGGCGCACGTGATGTCATAACGTTGGGCTGGCGCTGCAGGCATCCATAT
>NC_056520.1:10557518-10571265 GCF_014905685.2 Nematolebias whitei | reverse complement strand
ATATATATATATATATATATATATATATATATGTATGTAAACGGTGCCTTTTATATCGATGAGTAATTTTGATGGAATGGCCAATGTCCGATATTTAACTTTATCGCTAATATCGGCCGATACCATGCCGATAATATCGTGCATCCCTAGTTGGGGTTAATTTACTTTCAAAGATTTAGACACAAACCAAACACAAGTTCTTTAATAAACATTTCACAGCTTTCAGACAGCTAAAAATCCACCTGCACCTCTAGTTTGTGGGTAGATAAGTGGAACTGTATTGCATTAGCTCCTCAGTCGTCATAAAACATATTTGTTTAAACTGAGGTTGCTGAAAGAGCTATAAGCAACCGGTTTCAAATTAATTGTTCATAACATTTTTGTATATGTAGATAGTCATCCAGGATATGACAAACGACTTTAAAACAAAGCAACATTTTTATTTATTTATTTTAGTTGAAGTCATTTCACTTATCTCTGGCGTCTTCTCAATTCAAACTTAAAAGTGACCCATTCCAAGCTTGCTCATTCGGTCTGAGGCTTTTACAAACTTTCCACAAAACCCCACCTCAAAAGATAAATGGTAAATGGACTGTACTTATATAGCACCTTTCTATCTTATCATGACACTCAAAGCGCTTTACACTACAATCTGTGTCCTCATTTACCCATTCATACAGCACTCTACTAGATCTATACAAAGCTAATTGAACAAATCATTCTAAAGAGACTATGGGACACACATCAGAGGCAATGAGGTGATCAGTGCCTTGCCCAGGGACACTTTGGCATGTGACTGCTGGTGGATTTAAACCCCCAACTCTTGCATTTAAACTTTCCACAAATATAGAAAGGACTCGCAAATAAATAAAGTCCAGTGTTTAAATGCTTTGAAAGGGTTTTATTAACAACAACAAAAAATGAATAAATAAAAAGGTTTTCCCCTTCTTCAAAAGACTTTGGGCTTTTCTTTTTTTCTAATGTAAAAATACATGTTCAACCTTTAATTATACAGGTTAATCCCGTTGAGCCTCGGAGACACATTTACAAGAGAGACCTGAATATCAGTGTAATCAATCAACGTATACAGTTTATATTACAATATTAGTACTTTTATAATATATACTATATAATTATATAAACAAGTTATCACCCAAACAGTCAAGAGAATAAAATATGTTTTCATATGCGCTATGCGTGAGCACAATACGTAGGGACTAAATAAAATTGTATCAAGTCTTTGAAAATCAAAATAAATCAACTTTAGTTTTCGATTCAATGATTAAACTACAGACATACATACACACCCACATATCAAGTATTCTTGGGCATGACCTAATTTTACATTTTATGAAATGCAGAACAGGTGTGGGAAAAGTGGGCGGAGCCTGCTCAGGTCAGTTAGCCTGGTTTTTGTCGATTTTTGGTTTGTTTTAGGAAGGGGATGGAAATATTCTAAAAGGGAAGTCTTTTCTTCTGGAGGGAAAAATGTTTAGCGTTTAAAAAAGGAGATGTAAAGTTCTATCTATCTTATCGTAAACATATTAGGAAACGTAGTGAGATTTAAAACCTCAAATCAAAACTTTCTTGATTACCAAATTCTTTTTACTGATCAGCAGTCTTCAACTGTTTCTTTAAAGTCTTTCCACAGCTTCACACGATCCACGGTTGGATCTGTTGCAATAGCAATTGCCTTTCTGAGAGTGCAGTAATTGTAATTCAAAGGGTCATCTTGAAAGTAATCCTTTTCTGGGGCGTAAGTGGGAAGGATGCCCAAGTGATGCATACACATCCCCAAATATGCATCTTCTATGTAAAGAGCTTTAACATGTTTGGAAGCTTCAACAAGTTTTTTGGGGAGGTCAAGTGACAAAATGTAGCCCAAACCATAAGGGTAAGGAGGGTAAAGTGAAAAGGGTACAACCTCCTCTGGCACGTACCACTTAGAGTCTTCATCCCTGAACGGTGCGGAATAATTCACCACTTTACCAGTCATGTAGTTTGTTTTGGGAGCCTTGAGGAGCAGCTTGACCAGATTGACCACGTTTAGAAAAATGTCTGAATCAATCTTCATGGCGTAAGATGCTTTGGAGCAGTACAAGTCCAGCCACTCCAGCATCACCATGGTCTTGATGGTCAGGTTCTTGTAGCTATCCACAAAGTCGCTCTGAATCAGATCTTGATGCTTGAAGCTTTCCTGCAGCAGCTGCTCGTGGACCTGCTGGGAATCTTCTCCAGTTTGCATCCCCACCAGGAAGAACGTTTTCACCACTTTTTTTAGAACCATGCCCTCACTTCCCCAAGTGTTGCGAATGATGTCCCGGTGAGCTCTGTTCCGCGGCGCCACTTGAACCACCACAACCAGAAATGGTTTCTCCTTCTCACATTGGCGAGGCTCGTTTATTGGAAAGTGGTACTCATAGGGGTACTCCACAAAGTACGGTCCAGGAGATACATAAGGAACCAGTGTCAGTTTGGCAGCTTGTGTCTGTAGCACCGGTTGAATCTTCTTCACAGGAATTTTAATTAGTTTTTTCACGTTTAGATCATCTGGTGAGGAAATTTCCTTACTTTGAGGAAGTACAGCTGAGGTGGCTTCGGTTGGAAACCCAGCATTTTTTTCCGCAGCTGTCTTCTCAGCTTGAGGTCCATTTGTGTCGTCCGAGGCCAACTTTTGCTTTGCAGGAACAATGAACATTTTCGTTGAATGATGTATCCATTGCTTAGGGTTCCACTCATGCGCCATGTCCTTTTTCATGATGCAGATGTAGAAAAACGCAGCTGTCAGAACCATAACGAAGAAGAGGCAGCGATGCTGTGACAACCACCTCTGGTTTCTTATTTTGTCAGTATTCATCACTTCGTGGCTGAAAGAAGAGAAAAAACATTACTGAGCAACATCTTTTTTTAATTATTTATACTCAACTCTTTCATCATATTGAGTTAAGTGCCTCAATACCTTTGATGTGACACAAAACTACTTGAGAAGTTCAAGTTTTTAGGTTAAAGTTTAAACTTTTGCATATTATTATTAAACTTGTTTCTTAAAAGGAGAGAAGTAAACATGCATACCTTTGGTTGCCCTTCGCAAAACCAAACTCCATCATATTGACACCGGGTTGATCAGAAACAGCTTTTGGGTATTCTTTTTTCGCAGGAACAGACGAAAAAGAAAACATGTTGCTCCGTTGAAAAACTCCTGAGAGGACTTTAGTCATAATGGTCCGTTATGAATGGGTGAAGCTGTACGATGCTGAAAGCATTCCAGACGTTAGTCCTGGTTTCTGCTCCCTCTGTGGTTTATTTCCTCACCTACAGAACCACCACTTCTTGATTTTGCCTCTTGCAGAACATACGTCAGAGGGCTTGACGGCTCTCGTTGTCTCAGTTGTGGGGATCTTTATCTTGCGTTTGGTCCTTGGTCTTTTGTTGAAGTAAAAGCAAGAAACAAATAACTCTTTTGCTGGATAACACTCGCAGCTTCATTATCGCCTACCGCTGCCTGCGTACATTAACAAAACAACCAGCCATGAACCACAAGAAACCTTCATGAAACTTTCAGAAAATTAGACGTACAAGTCGTATCTTCGTATCTGTCAGTCTTATCTTCAAGTCTTAACTTTCTGGAACCGATACATTTTCAAACAACTTCCATTAGGAGACACAAAAATTACTATAACTTTGAGAATTGTACATATATAGACATATAAGTTGGTGTGGTGGTAGGTGAGCATCATCTCCAGTACATATTCTGAGATCTACACACCGTACAGTATTGTTGCTTCAAATTTAGGCATTTACTGCCGTCATCAACCCTGTTTGTCTGTTAGACTGACTCCCGAACCACTGGATGGATTTTAGTCACCGGATGAACATCTCCATTCACAATGGCCCCCGCAGCTTACTGACATTAGCCAACACACAAATGGTTACAAAACAGTCAAATGTACAGTTTTTGAGCTTAATCTAGTGAAGTAGTAGCTGTAAGTCAGCCCCAACAGATACTCTGAGGGCTGACATATCCCACAAGATCTCATAATATCACGATTTTACAGAATTCTAGTTACAAGTTATCCTTGTGCATGCTCAATAATCCAGGTAGAAAAATCTAACAAAGTTAAGTCAGGTCCTCTGGACAGATTCAAAATAAAAATAAAAATTGTTGAAATGTCTCGTCTTTTATCCAGAAGACTTTTTTAATCTGAGGAGCAGTAGCAAGCTCAGTTTTATAAATAACCCCTTCTCATAGTGGATCAACCAGTTTGTTTGTTGACATCCAGAACTAGCTGTTCACATGATAAAGTTGGACCATCAGCCTAACGACCAATTGTTAGTAATCTGATGGCCGCTTGCTATACACAGGGCTAAGTAATACTATCAAAACAACATTGTAAGGGGGGAAAGATGGACACAGAGGCCTCCACCCCTGTTTAATGGACAGTTTCTTTTCACAAAGATGGCCTCCTTTACTCCTCTCTCAAACCATCGTTCCTCTCTGTCCAGGATGTGCACATCTTCATCCCTGAAAGAGTGACCGCTGGCCTGGAGATGAGTGTAGACCGCAAAGTCCTGGCCTGATGTTGTTGCTCTTCTGTGCTGGTCCATCCTTTTGGCCAGTGGCTGTTTAGTTTCCCCGATGTAAGACTGATCACCCTCCTGACACTGAACAGCATACACAATATTACTCTGTTTGTGCCGGGAGACTGGATCTTTGGGATGAACCAGTCTTTGCCGTAATGTATTTTGGGGTTTAAAAGCCACTGGGAGGTTATGTTTATATATAAAAAGTTTATATATAAAAAGTATTTAAAAAAATCAAAACTAAACCACTTTAGATTTTGATTTTATGAATAAAACACAGACAGACACACACACGTATCCAGTATTCATGGGCATGTCATAATTTTACATTTTATGAAATGCAGAACAGGTGTGGAATAGTGGGCGGAGTCTGCTCAGGTCAGTTATTCATTCAACCTTTTTCATTCAATCTTTATTTAGACAGGTTAATCCCATTGAGCCTCAGGAACTCCTTTACAAGAGAGACCTGATTTCTTAACAAAGAGTGATGACAACAGCGAATAACAATGACGACAATAGACACAAAAAAGGCATACAAATTTAAATTTTGTTTTTTTATTTTTTTATAACAAATCAACACAAAATAGCAACCAAAAGGACAGTCAAAAGGGAAAGTAGCGAAAAGAAAAAAGAAAAAAACAGCTAAATTATAAGATGGTGTAGAAAACTAAAAACAGGAACATGTCTGTATTGTTTTTTGCCAGGAGTCCAACAGATGTTTAAAGCCACTTAGAGAGGTCAAGGTCGAGAGCTTCAGATCTTTTTGCAAGATAATCCAGGAAACAGGAGCGGAGTAGGAGAAGGCCCTTTTGCCAAGTTCAGTCCACACTGAGGGAACACTGCAGGTAATAATGTCATGGGAGCGCACGCTGAAGCTGCACTCACGCAGAGACATGTAGGAGGAGATGTATGAAGGCAGCAGACCAAGAAGTGATTTAAAGATGAAAATGTACCAGTGAGAGAGTCTGCGTGAAGTTAATGATGTCCAGTTAACCAGTGAATACAGGGTGCAGTGGTGGGTACGATATTTACAGCCAGTTATGAATCTTAGTGCACCATGATAGACAGCATCCAACATCTGCAGGGTGCTTGTAGGAGCGTTCATGTAAATAATGTCATCGTAGTCACTGGATGGAAGGAAATTCACAGTTACAAGATATTTCCTAGCATTCAGAGTTAGACAGGATATATTTCTGAAAAAGAAACCCAGTTTAACTTTCAGTTTCCTTACTAGGTTTTCCACGTAAAGCTTAAAAGAGAGATGTGAGTCGACCAAGATACCCAAATATTTATAGGAATCGACAAACTCATTAGGGACACCATTTGAGGGTACAATCAGAGAAAGAACTGCTAGGACTGACTTCCTGGTTGAAAAAAGCATCCCTTTGGTTTTATCGGCATTTAGGATAAGTTTGAGACAGAGCAAATCTGACTGGATGATGTCAAAGGCAGTTTGCAAAAGCTGGAAAACCTTAGCAACTGTTTTAGCTCGACAGTAAACAACTGTGTCATCAGCATAGAAATGTATGGATGCATCAGGGATGATTTGACCTACATTACCTATGTAGATTTTAAAGAGGGTGGGTCCTAAGACTGAGTCTTGTGGTACACCATTGCTGACTGTTAAATAACTGGAGGAAGTACCATTATGTTGAACACATTGCCTCCAATCTGAGAGATAGTTAGACAACCAACCAATGATGTGTTCTGAGAAACCGATTTCAGAGAGCTGATGACACAAGATGTCATGATCCACAGTGTCAAAAGTTTTAGACAGGTCTAAGGAAAATGCAGCACAATAATCTTTAGCATCCAGTGCATCAACAATGTTGTTAAAAACCTTCAGTGAAGCAGTCATTGTGCTGTGTTGTTTCCTGAAACCAGATTGATGGCGAGGTAAGATGTTAAATGAGTCCAGATAATTTTTGATTTGAGAGTTTATCAGTTTTTCTAGAACCTTGGCTAAAATGCAGAGTTTAGATATTGGTCGATAGTTGTTCAGTGAGGTGGGGTCACCTCCCTTCAGCAAAGGTAGAACAAAGTCTGTTTTCCAAGCATCTGGAATGGAGTTTTGGCTAATGGACAGGTTAAAGATGTGGGTCACAGGGACTGCAATGATATGAGCGACCAGCCTTAACAAATAAGGTGGAAGTTCATCTGGTCCTGCAGATTTTTTAGAGTCTAGACGTTTTAACAATTTATTAACCTCACTGACTGAGAACGGGGAAAGAGAAAAGGTGTGATTTACTTAAGATTGACTTGTAGGAGAGATTTTGGTTTGTAGAAGTTTGACTTTATGGGGAAGTGGCTGATTTTCCATTAGTAACTTTGTCAAATAAAGAACTAGAAGCGACAAAATGTTTGTTGAAACAGTTCAGGGTCTCGTGCTTATTTGACACAGGAACAGAGTTAACGAGAAGTTGTGATGGGAGGTCAGATGATTGGGGGGTGCCTGAGAGAGATTTGATGGTTTTCCAGAACCTTTTAGGGTCATTTAGATTTTTTGAGGTCTGAGATAAGAAATAGTTACGTTTTGCAACTTTGATGGAAGTTGTGCATTTATTCCTGTGGCTGACTGGTTAGAGCAGTCGTCCTCCAGTGGGAGAGTTCAGGGTTCGAATCCACCAGCAGTCACATGCCAAAGTGTCCCTGGGCAAGACACTGAACCCCTCATTGCCTCCGATGTGTGTCCCATCGGTGTATGAATGTGATCTAAAGCAATGATTAGTCTCTTTAGAATGATTTATTCAATTAGCTTTGTAGAGATCTAGTAGAGTGCTGTATGAATGGGTAAATGAGGGCACAGATTGTGTTGTAAAGCGCTTTGAATTCAATTCAATTCAGTTTATTTATATAGCGCCAAATCACAACAAAGTTGTCTCAGGGCACTTTACAGAAACAGTCGCATACATAAAAGCCAATTAGTAAAGTTCTCTATCTAAGGAATCCAGCAGACAAGTTGAATCTTGGCTTTGTTGCAGTCTCCCATCCTGAGCAAGCACAGTGGCAACAGTGGAAAGGAAAAACTCCCTTTTTAAAAGGAAGAAACCTCCAGCAGAACCAGGCTCAGGACAAGCGGCCATCTGCTTTGACCGGCTGGTTGAGAGGACAGGAAGGAGAGACAGACGAACATAGAATGGTAGGTCCAGGTATATATCCAGGTGTACCTGAAAGACAAAAAACACATGTTAATGATAGAAAAAATAATTACAAACACAAAACGGGTTGAGCAGAGTAAGTAAAAACAGTAGCAGAGTGAAAAAGTGTGGTCAGTTTGTCCTCCAGCAGTCTAAGCCTATAGCAGCATAACTAAGGGACTGCTCAGGAAACCCATGCCGACCCTAACTATAGGATTGAGCAAAAAGGAAAGTCTTAAGCCTAGTTTTAAAACTGGATAATGTGTCAGCCTCACGGACAGAGATTGGAAGTTGGTTCCACAAGAGAGGAGCCTGATAACTGAAAGATCTGCCTCCCATTCTGTTTTTGTAAATTCTAGGAACCACAAGTAAACCTGCAGCCTGAGAGCGAAGTGCTCTGTTAGGAAAATATGGAACAATAAGATCTGTAATATAAGATGGAGCCAGGTTGTTGAGAGCTTTATAGGTTAGAAGTAAGATTTTGAATTATGTTCTGGAGTTGACAGGGAACCAATGGAGAGAAACTAAAACTGGAGAAATATGATCTCTCCTACTAACTCCGGTTAAGACTCTGGCAGCAGCATTTTGGATCAACTGAAGACGTTTTAAAGAAGTATTTGGACACCCAGATAATAAACCATTGCAACAGTCCAGTCTAGACGTGACAAATGCATGGACCAGTTTTTCTGCATCATTTTTAGATAAGATGTTTCTAATTTTAGCGATATTATGCAGGTGGAAGAAGGCAGTTCTAGTAACGTTTTTAATGTGGGGGATAAAAGTCATGTCCTGATCAAAAATAACGCCAAGATTTTTAACATTAGAGCTGAAGGACAGATTAATGCCATCCAAGGAGGGAGAAAGACTGAAAAATTAATTCCTAAGGTGCTCAGGTCCAAAAACCAAAACCTCAGTCTTGTCTGTGTTCAAAAGGAGAAAATTAAGGGTCATTCAGATTTTTATGTTTTTAAGACATGCTTGTAGTCTAAGTAGCTGATTGGATTCATTGGGTTTAATGGACAAATATAATTGTGTGTCATCAGCATAACAATGAAAATTTATCCCATGCTGTTTAATAATTTTACCTAATGGAAGCATATATAAAGTAAAGAGTATTGGCCCAAGCACTGAGCCCTGAGGAACTCCATGAATAACTTTGGTGTATGAAGAAGATTTGTTATTTACATTTACAAACTGGAATCTATCAGATAGATATGATTTAAACCATTTTAGAGCTGTTCCTGTAGTCCCAATATCATATTCAAGCCTCTGTAGTAAAATATTGTGATCAACTGTATCAAATGCAGCACTGAGGTCTAACAGGACCAGTATAGACACAAGTCCATTGTCTGAGGCCATGAGAATATCATTAGTGACTTTTACTAGTGCTGTTTCTGTTCTATGATGAGCTCTAAACCCTGACTGAAACTCTTCAAACATTATTTCTTTGTAGATGTTTACGCAACTGACCTGCAACTATTTTCTTTAGAATTGTTGAGATGAACGTTAGATTAGATATAGGTCTATAGTTGGCCAGAATTTCTGAATCAAGATCAGACTTCTTAAGTAAAGGTTTAACTACAGCAACCTTAAAGCTCTGTGGTACGTAAACATTCATTAAAGACAAATTAAGTTGATCCAAAATGTGGACATTAATTAGGGGGAATACCTCTTTAAACAGTCTGGTTGGGGTGGGATCTAGCAGGCATGTGGATGGTTTGGATGAAGCTATTATTTTTGACAATTCAGAGAGCTCAACAGGACAAAAACTGTCCAAACATAAATCAGGCTCTAGTGAAATTTTTAAAGTTGCCTCATTTGACAGGGGACTAGAGATAGTAGAAGGAAGGATGGTTTGAATTTTCTCTCTATTTGAAATAATTTTATTTATAAAGAATCTCATGAAGTCATCACTACTTATAGTTGTAGGGACACATGATTCAACAGAGATGGGACTTTTAATTAGTCTAGCAATACTAAACAGAAACCTAGGGTTCTATGTCATATAAGCTTCGCCCTTTAAGGCCTTCGCTTTAGTGGGTTTATCCCGTTATGCAGAGCATAAGCACTGAAAAAAAATTAGTCCACGCCCACCTGCTGTGTGGGCCCCACCCGGTCCGTATAAATTACGTTAAGAGCGGGAAATCGGCTCCCATTTTTTCTTCAGCGAGCTAATATAGCACTGTCAGAAGAATAAAGAAGATAAATTGTGTAAGTGACCAACCTTGCGAAGATGCTTGACCCGGCAGCCGACCTCCGGTCGTCCGGTGAGTTCTCCTCCCCGAGGAGAAGATGACAGCAGTCTTATTCCAAGGTAAGCGTCGTGGAACATTTCCCAATGACAGGTCACTACACGCTGGACAACGCCATCTTGTGTTTTTTCCTCTTATCGCCGACCCTCGGGGCGAACCGGATGGTTCCTCCGGGGCAAGGCGTGCTCAGCTGCAGCCCCCGCTGCTCTTTCCCTCCTGGGGAGCGTAGTGTAGGTGGGGGGGGGCTGAGTGAATGCTCACCCCATCCCACCCCGTTTCGCATCGGCGATCACACCGCTCCCGGCCGACGGCGCCCTCAGGGGTTGCCCGGCGGAACCCAGGAGGAGGCTGACATGAAGGGACCCCTTTTTTCTACGTCCCTCGCCTTTTCCCGCCAGTTCGGATGATCGGCGGAAAGGTCATTTTTCACTGGGCTCCACTCTGGCTCACCGTCTTGATCCATACGGCCTCGCGTTCCAACAGGACGTTCCACGGGCGAGGCCGCAGACGGTTCTTTCCTGGTAGATTAGAGGAGTCGGTCCCCAGTCCGCTCCCATCACCAGAGTTGAGGGACTCACCGAGCGGGGCTATTCCTCGGTACCCCCCCCTGGAGCCAAACCTCGCGGAAGCTTCCGGAGCGAAGCTGCCCAGGTCGGAGCAGCGTCCCGTCCCTCCGGAGGAACCAGACGGCGACCACGCTCTCCAATCGAGCCCACCGACGTGTTTTCAGGCAGCCGCAGTTAGCAACAACTCGCGCTGCTAGCATTAGCATGTCCAAGGGATTGAAGGCCGCAGACCTGCCTTGGAGACGAAGATCTCCCTCTGTAAAGCAGCTGACGCCAGCTCAACATGTGTGCCTCTCCCACGGTTTGCCTGTCGAGGACTGCAGCGCGGAGGACGACGATCCAACGACCCACCTGGCTTCGTTACTCCCCTCGCTGCCGGAGAATCTGCACAAGACCTGATGAAACCCATCGCGGACGCGCTGTTCAGAGCAGCTTCAAACCATGCTGGCGAAGTGAAACAGTCGGAGGAGGTGCCAGAGGCTGTGCGCCACCTCATCAAGCCGCGCGGCCCACCCCGTCCCCGCTGGAGGGACCGTCGCGAGCAAGCTTCGACTTTTCCACGGCCGCGGCTCTCGCTGAGTTCCACCACCAGCCCCGCCCGTCAGAATCCAGCCCTCTTCACTCCGGCAGCCTGCAGCTCAGCGTTTTCCCCAGAGTTCGCCTGCAGACGGCGCTCGGGTCAAACAAACCGCAGAGCTCACGAGGGAGAAGGTTTAAGAAATGACGGTCTGCGGGGGATGTGTGTATGAACGAAACAGAAAGTGAAATAAATGATTTTTTTCAAAAATCAGAATGCCTGTTTTTAGCCAGTCTGTAAGTTCGGATGAGCTCACAGCCGCTACACACACATCCTCCACACAGAGAGAGCCGGTGGCATTAAATAAAGGTTTTTTTTTTAAACCCACCGCCGCTCCTTCACATGCCCAGACGCTCACGTGACACCACGGTAAGCGAAATATCTTGTTGTCAAACAGAACCGCACGATCACCACTCAAACGGTGTTAAACGCGCACCCGAGCGAGACAAGCAGCGTCCATCCAACGGCACTGTGCCGATGATGCACGCACAGCTGCCCGGCGCTCACCGGCTCACATCGGGATAAATGTGGGACCGCAGGCCGGGTCCGGTGGAGGTCCCCGCTCTCAGCAAAACAACACACGTTTTTCCTGAATAAACGCGAACAGCCGTCATCCATCGCGCCTCTGCGATCAGCAGCTCACGGCGACATAAGCGTGAGACAGCTGACTGAATCCAATGACGGGCCCCGCCCTCAGCGAGAGCGGCGCGCGTCCCTCCAGAGGAAACGTGCGCTCCCGCGAAGTTCACAACCTTCACTTCGACAGCACGGCGTTGATGACGTCACGCCCTCCACCTCTCAACGTTCGCACAGCGACGTTAAACGTGCAGCCTCTGGACGTCACCAGCGGACACACGCCTCGCCTCAGCGCACACCGCCCCGCCCGGACATGAAGGTTGGTCCGCGATCCAGTCACAGCGCACGGGCGCGCGCAGTTCAGCCCTTTCGAGAAAGCCTCGCCTTGGGTCACGCGGAAAACATTTCCGCGACGCATGACGGCGGTCGAGGCGGAGGTTTGGATGACATCCGTTCAAAACACGGCACATCATTTAAACGCACGTCCACTCCACGAACGTCACGCAGAGTGGTTAAAAACATGCTCACCGGACAGATGGATGGACAGAGTGTTATGCAAGGGTTACACGCTGCAGTTTGCAACCCGACCCCCTCCGTTCGGAGGAGTTATAGAGATGGTCCTGTCATCACCAGACCAAGTCTCAGCCTTAAATGCAGAAGTCCAGGAGCTTCTGATAAAAGGTGTAATCTCAAGAGTTCCCAACGAGGAGGAAAACACAGGGTCTTACTCACGCTACTTCCTGGTCCCCAAAAGACCGGAGGGATGAGACCGATTCTGGATCTGTCAGCTTTCAACAAAGCGATCATGAACAGACCTTTTCACATGTTGATGAACAGACAGCTGTTGGACAACATCCAGGAAAACGACTGGTTTGTCTCCATCGTTTTAAAAGATGCCTATTTTTCACACACCAATCATCCCAAAACACAGAAAATTTCTGCGTTTCGCCTTTCAAGGGATGAAGTACCAGTACAACAGGCTGCCTTTTTGGGTACTCCCTCGCGCCTCGTACGTTCTCAAAGTGTGTGGAGACAGCCCTGCATCCACTGCACAAGCAGGGATGAGAGTTTTGTTTTACCTGGACGACCTGTTGCCCCTGTCTCACTCCAGACAGGAAGCATTGATACAGGCTCAGGTGTTAGCATCACACCTGCTAAATCCGGGCTTCGCCATAACTGGAAGAAGAGCTCGATTTTCCCGGCCCAGATAATTGTTATCTGGGAGTGGAATTAAACTCAATTACCATGACGGCTCGTTTATCACAAACAAGAATCGACACTCAAAAAACCATTTACGCCACGTAAGACCTGGCAAAGTGGTAACAGCTGCCTCCGTCATGAAGCTGTTGGGAATGACGTCATCAGCTCACACAGTGGTCCCGCTGGGTTTGTTACACATGAGACGCCTCCAGAGGTGGTTTACGCGTCTGCGTGTGGATCCAGTAAAACAAAAGAGACGGATGATCACTGTCCCTCCCTCCATGGGAGCAGACCTCCGACACTGGGGAAACACCCTGGCTCTGTCAGAGGGAGTCCCCGTCAGCAGACCCACGTCACGTGTCAGTCTTCACGGACGCGTCTCTGTCAGGTTGGGGGGGGGACATGCCTATCTCAAGCAGTAGGGGCGCTGTGGCCCCACCGCACATCAGCCCACATCAATGTTTTTGGAGTGTCGCACAGTGCTGAATGTGATTCAACATTTTGCTCCCGTGCTACAGAATCAACACGTGTTGATTCACACAGACAACATGGTGACTGCTGCGTACATAAACCGCCAGGGGGGTGTGCGTTCAGCCCAGATGTTACACATTGCGCGGAAGCTACTGAGTTGGGTTCATCAAACCTGCTTTTATTGAGCGGTTTACATATCCGGTGTTCTGATGTGACGTCCAAGGGCGGCCCACGTTACGTGGACCGGATCCTCCATCCGGATCTGATGTTTTCAGACGCAGCAGAAGTTGGCAAAGCAGCTGTGGACCTGTTTGCGATGCGAGAAGAACGCTCAATGTCAACTACGGTTTTCCCTGAGCCCGCGAGACGATCCATCGCTGGGGGGGG
>NC_056520.1:10542494-10557118 GCF_014905685.2 Nematolebias whitei | reverse complement strand
CACACCAATCATCCCAAAACACAGAAAATTTCTGCGTTTCGCCTTTCAAGGGATGAAGTACCAGTACAACAGGCTGCCTTTTTGGGTACTCCCTCGCGCCTCGTACGTTCTCAAAGTGTGTGGAGACAGCCCTGCATCCACTGCACAAGCAGGGATGAGAGTTTTGTTTTACCTGGACGACCTGTTGCCCCTGTCTCACTCCAGACAGGAAGCATTGATACAGGCTCAGGTGTTAGCATCACACCTGCTAAATCCGGGCTTCGCCATAACTGGAAGAAGAGCTCGATTTTCCCGGCCCAGATAATTGTTATCTGGGAGTGGAATTAAACTCAATTACCATGACGGCTCGTTTATCACAAACAAGAATCGACACTCAAAAAACCATTTACGCCACGTAAGACCTGGCAAAGTGGTAACAGCTGCCTCCGTCATGAAGCTGTTGGGAATGACGTCATCAGCTCACACAGTGGTCCCGCTGGGTTTGTTACACATGAGACGCCTCCAGAGGTGGTTTACGCGTCTGCGTGTGGATCCAGTAAAACAAAAGAGACGGATGATCACTGTCCCTCCCTCCATGGGAGCAGACCTCCGACACTGGGGAAACACCCTGGCTCTGTCAGAGGGAGTCCCCGTCAGCAGACCCACGTCACGTGTCAGTCTTCACGGACGCGTCTCTGTCAGGTTGGGGGGGGGACATGCCTATCTCAAGCAGTAGGGGCGCTGTGGCCCCACCGCACATCAGCCCACATCAATGTTTTTGGAGTGTCGCACAGTGCTGAATGTGATTCAACATTTTGCTCCCGTGCTACAGAATCAACACGTGTTGATTCACACAGACAACATGGTGACTGCTGCGTACATAAACCGCCAGGGGGGTGTGCGTTCAGCCCAGATGTTACACATTGCGCGGAAGCTACTGAGTTGGGTTCATCAAACCTGCTTTTATTGAGCGGTTTACATATCCGGTGTTCTGATGTGACGTCCAAGGGCGGCCCACGTTACGTGGACCGGATCCTCCATCCGGATCTGATGTTTTCAGACGCAGCAGAAGTTGGCAAAGCAGCTGTGGACCTGTTTGCGATGCGAGAAGAACGCTCAATGTCAACTACGGTTTTCCCTGAGCCCGCGAGACGATCCATCGCTGGGGGGGGACGCATTTGCTTACAGTCGGTGGTCCAAAACGCTTTTTACGCGTTTCTTTCCCCCCACCTCCTCTGTTTTTTACGGTCCATGAACCGAGTTCAAGAGGAGGGATTGACAGCTCTCCTGGTGGCTCCCGGCGTGTGAACGCACTATGGTTCCCAGGCCTGCAACGTCTGTTGTTGGGTCGCCGTGGAACTGTCATGGGGGAAGGATGCTCTCCTTCAGGCAGGAGGAGCGACCAAGAGTTACCCAGAAATAGGTCAACACCGGTGGGTCTGACCGCTGAGCGGTTCCACTTAGAGGATGGGTCTCCCTCAGGAGATAGTGTGCACAATTCAAGATTCACGTGCTGCATCTACCACAGTTTTGTACACATCAAGGGGACGGCCTTTCAGCGCTGGTGCACAGAGAAGGTTTAGAGACCACTTCATGCCTTTAAGCGGCGTGTTGTTTTTCTACAACAGCTGATGGATAGGGAGTTGGCTTTCAGTACGCTTTAACGTACGATTGCAGCCATCTCTTCCTGCCACAAAGGGTTTGGAGACAGAACAGCTTTTATCACCCGCTGATGAAGCGGTTTCTAAAAGGTGTACAGAGATGTAGGCCTGCTTTCACGCCCACTTGTTTTCCACAGTGGGTTTAACGCTGGTCCTGCGAGCCCTGATCAAAGCTTCAATTGAGCCTCTGGATCAGGTTTCATTTAATTCTTGTCTCTTTTAACAGCCCTGTTGCTGGTTTTAACACCCGCTAAGAGGGTAAGTATTTATCTGCCCTCTCTGTTGTTTCGTCATGCCTTAGAATTAGGCTGACGGGCAGCTCAGCTGATTTAAGACCAACCCAGCTTTTATGCCTAAAACATCACGAGCTTTTTTAAATCAAGAGTGATATCGTTGGAGGGGTCTTTTTCCCCCCACAGATCAGAAGAGGAAACATTTTTTCATCTTCTCTGCCCGGTGCGGGCGTTGACGTGTTACATAACGCACACAGCTGCAATGCGTTTCAAACTCAACAATGGTTTGTGCATTATAGAGATGCTTCTGCAGGTCGTCGTTATCCATCCAGCGCTTGTCACACTGGCTGTGTGAGGCCTTTTCTGAAGCCTACAGAGCATCAGATTTAGAGCCTCCTGTCAACCTCTAAGCACACTCGACCAGGGGTATCGCATCTTCGACTGCTCTGCACAATGGTATGTCAATGCAGGTCATTTGCACTGCGGCTGCATGGTCAACACCCTGCTCATTTATTCGCTTTTACCTACGTGATGTAACGGCTCGTTCCATGACACATTCTGTCCTTAGTGCTCTAACAGAATGAATGTTATTGTTCTCATGGAACTCTGTTTAAGCTCACTTCTGTCTGCATGCATTACAGTGTGAGATGTTGTTATCAGTCACAAGTCGTGTCTATGATTTTGGTTCTATTGTCACTAATCAGTTCATGATTATTGCTACCAATCAGTTCAATTGATTTATAATCAGTTTATGGACATTAATCTGTTTATACTGTTCAGCCATGAACCAGTTGGTTCATGCCCGCCCCCCCCTCTTTTCAACTTCTTCTTCCCGTTGAAAGTTTTCCGGGGTATTCATGCTTTGTCAGAACGCATAGTTACACAACATGCGTCTGTGCATGGCACATAATTACGCGATGCGTAGTTATGCACATGGGGAGCTGAGTGACAAGACGTTTTTTGGGCAAGCTTCCGTTTCTTACTGTGTTCGAATGGACCCAGTGAGGCGAGGACCACATCGGCTTCGCCCTTTACCCACTAAAGCGAAGGCCTTAAAGGGCGAAGCTTATATGACATAGAACGTTGGTTACGTACTGTAACCCCAGATTCTATGAATATAAGCGTAGCCCTTTAAGCGTCGGGCCTCACTGGCTCCTAAATGGCTGAAGAAAAAGCTATTTTGGGAGCCGATTTCCCGCTCTTAACGTAATTTATACGGACCGGGTGGGGCCCACACAGCAGGTGGGCGTGGACTAATTTTTTTTCAGTGCTTATGCTCTGCATAACGGGATAAACCCACTAAAGCGAAGGCCTTAAAGGGCTACGCTTATATTCATAGAATCTGGGGTTACAGTACGTAACCAACGTTATTTTTATTCTCCTCTATTTAAGATGAGTAATATAAAGTTCTAGCTTTACGGAGAGCTTTTTTATATGTTAGCAGACTATCTTTCCAAGTTAAATAAAATTCTTCAACAATAGTAGAGTGCCATTTTCTCTCCTGGTTTCTAGATGCCTGCTTTAAAGTACGTAACTCAGAATTGAACCAAGGAGCCAGTTTCCTCTGATTGATTTCTTTTTTTTTTTTCAGTGGAGCAATTTTATCAAGTGAAGTTTGCATTGAAGTTGTAAGATGATCAACTAGATGATCTAAGTCACTGTTCTCTGATGCATTACTCTGCAAGACAGAGGAAAACATTGATGGAAGAGATTGTTTAAATTTGGTTACAGCATTTTCTGATAAGCACCTGCTGATATGAAATTTACTCTCAGTGACTGTGTAGTCATTTAATGTAAACTCAAAGGTTATTAAAAAATGTCCGACAGAATAGGATTTTGAAGAACTATTACCAAATCCTTAATCTCTATACCATAGGTCAAAACTAAATCAAGAGTGTGATGATAAGAATGAGTAGATGTGCGGACATTTTGGGTAAAACCAAATGACTCTATTAAATTATTAAAGGCTATTCTTAATCTATCACTTTCAACATCCACATGAATATTGAAATCACCCATTATGATGATTTTATCAGTATTTAATAGTAAGTCAGTTAAGAATTCTGAGAATTCAGACAAAAACTGAGAGTAAGCGCCTGGTGGACGATATATAACGACTAGTAAAAGTGACTTTTCTGATTTCCATTTTGAATGAGAAAGACTGAGGGACAGCGATTCAAAAGAATCATAACTAATAACTGGTTTGGCATTAATCAATAATCCTGACTGAAAAATAGAAGCTACTCCTCCACCTCGGCCAGTTGTTCTAGGAACATAAAAATTTAAATAATTAACAGGAGTGGATTCATTTATACTAACAAAATCCTCCTGTTGTAGCCAAGTTTCTGTCAGACAGAATAAATCAATATGATGATCAGTTATCAGTTCATTAACTAACAGGGATTTAGAGGAAAGAGATCTGATGTTCAATAATCCACATTTAATGATTTTATGATTTTGCTCTGGTAAAGGAACTGTGTTTATTTTAATAAGATTTTTATGGTTTATATTTTTAGAGCTGATTTTTGGTTTATTTAATTTGAGCCGTGGGCGAGTTGACACTGTTTCAATGTGGGTGTGGGTGGGTAACAGAGTTGAAGCAGCAGAGAGGTGTGGAGGACTACATCTCTGCTTCTTGGACTGAACCCTGGGTTGTCAATAATTTGGGGGATAAACAAAATCAACCATATTTCTAGAAAGAAGAGTGGCTCAGACCAAAGTGGGATGGATGCCATCTCTCTGCATCAGACCAGGTTTTCCCCAGAAAGAACTCCAGTTATCTATGTAGCCCACGTCGTTGTCAGAACACCACCTGGACACCCAGCGGTTAAACGACGACATACGGCTAAACATGTCATCGCTGGTCAGGTTGGGGAGGGGGGCCGGAGAAAACTACGGAGTCCGACATGGTTTTAGCAAAGTCACACACCGAAGCAACATTAATTTAGTGACCGCCGATTGACGTAACCAGGTGTCATTACTGCCGACGTGAATAACAAGCTTACTGTATTTAGCCTTAGCCTTAGTCAGCAGTTTCAGATAAGCTTCTATGTCGCCCGCTCTGGCCCCTGGAATGCATTTGACTATGGCCGCTGGAGTCCCTAAAACCACGTTAGCTGCCAATAACCAGGGTCTGTTTCTCAGCGGGTGTGTCACTGAGCGAGGAAAATTGATTAGAAACGTGAACGGGTTGGTGGTGAACTGGGGGCTTAGCCTTAGCACTACGCTTGCTCCGGACCATCACCCAGCTAGCCTGGGTTCCCGGCTGCTCGGGGTCTGCTGGAGGACCGGTAATGGGAGCTAGCCTCTGTGGTTCCACGCTGTCTAAGGGGACCTGGCTAGCTACTGTTTTTTTACAGCGCGGAGCCTCTCTTCCATTTCAGACAGCCTCTCTTCCAAAGCTACCATAAGACTACATTTGTTACATGTATCATTACCACTAAAGGAGGCAGAGGAGTAGCTAAACATCTGACACACGGAGCAAGAGAAAACAGAGGAAGCAGGGAGAGAAGCAGCAGCCATGCTAAGCTAACACTAGCAAGAGCTAGCAGAGCCAGCAGAGCCAAATACACCAATAAAAACCGAGAAGTGTTGAAAGATAAAAGGTGTTTTAAGCACTATCCAACAGTAGAAAAACAACTGTACTAAGTGTGTTTGTGAACTAGAATGAAAAACTGCAAAAGACGGATAAATCCAGAAAACAGAGATGACTCGAGCAAACAATTCACTCGAGCTACTAACAGACAAACTAGTGACACAATACGTCTCACCATGAACGCATTGACTAAAGATCTTCTTACTTTCTTTGAGTGTCTTGATCAGATAGAAAGGCACTATATAAAAACATTCCATTTACCATTTACCATTCCTCATCTGCCGAAAACTCAACCAATCAGTGTCTGAGCCAGATTTTCTCACTGCGGCCCAAAGCTGATCTCTCCTGTGCAGGACGTCAGCTAGCTTAGGAGTAAACCAGCGGTTGTCTCGTCCTTGTATTCTGAACTGGCGGAAAGAAGAATGTTTGTTTATAAAATAAATTAAACTATTATGAAAATAGTTCCAAGCAGAGTTCACATCGTCAATTAATAAAATATGATGCCAGTCAAAGTGAGATAAATCCCAGAGGAATGATAGTTCACAAAAATGTTTCAGATCCCTTTTTTTTAATTAATCTGGGCTTAGGGTGTGTAAGTTTAATGTCTCTGAGAGCTGCTATTACACAATGATCACTTAAAATGTCAACAAAAACACCTATACCGGGGAATTTGTGAGGCATATTTGTTAGAAATAGGTCTAAGAAGGAAGAATTTTCAGGACAGTTATTGTTACGTCTGGTGGAAGAGTCAATGAGTTGGGTCAGATCAAGTAACCATACCATACCATACCAATTTATTTATATAGCACTTAAAACAGCAACAAGGCCAACCAAAGTGCTGTACAAAAGAACCAAACATGCACAGCAGACAGGAAAACATAAAATAGAAATACAGATACAAATAGCAGCAGAAGCTAACTAAAATGGCCAACAGAGTAGAGAACAGACCGGACCAAAACAAATCACACCGTGTTAAAGGCAAGCGAATAGAAGTGGGTCTTCAAGCGAGACTTAAAGACTGAGAGTGTGGGAGCCTGCCGGACACTCAGTGGCAACTCATTCCACAGTCGTGGACCTGCAACAGAGAAAGCCCTGTCACCTCTGAGCTTACGACGGGTTTCTGGGACTGAGAGAAGCATCTGGTCTGCTGACCTCAGCGAGCGCGGTGGGACATATGGCTGCAGAAGATCAGTGAGATAGGATGGGGCGGAACTGTTCAGTGATTTAAAAACATACATGAGAATTTTGAAATGGATCCGAAGGTGAATGGGTAGCCAGTGCAGGGAGGCCAAAACTGGCGTGATGTGCTCTCTATAGCCTGTACCAGTTAAAAATCGGGCTGCAGCATTTTGGACCAGTTGTAGACGAGCAATGGAAGACTGACTGATTCCAAACAGAAGTGAATTGCAGTAATCAAGCCTAGATGTTATGAAGGCGTGGATCACTGTCTCGAGGTTCTTTTTGTTGAGTATAGGCTTCAGCTTAGACAGCCGTCTCAGCTGAAAAAAACAGGATTTGACCATCATGTTTACGTGACTGTTGAGTTTTAAGGACGGGTCCATTATCACCCCCAGATTAGTCACCTTTTGTTTCTCTAGCGGGGCTAGAGAGAAAAGGTCAATGTCATAGTTCATGAGTGAGCCACTGGGATGGAACAGCATGACTTCAGACTTCTTCTCATTGAAGCTTAAGAAGTTTAAAGCCATCCAGTCCCGGATGTCAGCCAGGCAGTCAAGAAGAGGCTGAATAGAGCGTGTGCCTCTGTGCCTCAGGGGGAAGTAAATTTGGCAATCATCGGCATAGAAATGAAAGGGTATGTCGTGTTTGCGGAAGATAGCACCTAGTGGCAGCAGGTATAAAGAAAAGAGAAGGGGACCGAGGATGGACCCCTGCGGTACCCCCCACTGGAGTGCGGTCGATGCCGAACTAAAATCTTTGATATTGACACAGAAGGTTCTGTCAGAGAGGTAGGACCCAAACCATTTAAGGGCTGACCCTGTGATGCCCACCCACTGCTCCAGTCTAGAAATGAGGATATTGTGGTCGATGGTGTCAAAAGCAGATGTAAGGTCAAATAGGACAAGCAGCACAGAATCACCTGCGTCTGTGGATATGAAAATGTCATTAAAAACCTTCAGTAGAGCAGTTTCAGTGCTATGGAGAGATTTGAAGCCAGATTGGAATAACTCAAGGATAGCGTGATCCCCCAAAAACTGTTTCAACTGAGACTCCACAATTTTTTCCAGTAGTTTAGAGGTGAATGGGCAGGCAACAGGCAACATTCCTTGAATTTATTTATTATTTATACTTAACCTGGTTTATCAAAGCAGTTTGGTTTTTGGAAGGGCATGGCATTATTCTAAAAGGGAAGTATTTTCTTCTGGAGGGATTAATATTTAGCATTTAAAAAGGAGGAGATAAACATATTAGGAAACTTAGTGAAATTTAAACTCAACTTTTCAAAACTTTATTTTTTACCAGGCTCTTTTTACTGCAGTCTTTAACTTGTTCTTTAAAGTCTTTCCACATCTTCACACGATCCATGGTTGGCTTTATTCCAATAGCAATTGCCTTAGAGAGAGCGCAGGGACTGTAACTCAAAGGCAAGTCATCAAAGTAACTCTTTTCAGGGGCGTAAGTGGGAAGGACGCCCAAGTGATGCATACACATCCCCAAATACGCATCTTCTATGTAAAGAGCTTTAACATGTTTGGATGCTTCAACAAGTTTTTTGGGGAGGTCTAGTGATAAAACGTAGCCCAAACCATAAGGGTAAGGAGGGTAAAGTGAAAAGGGTACAACCTCCTCTGGCACATACCACTTAGAGTCTTCATCCCTGAACGGTGTGGAATAATTCACCACTTTACCAGTCATGTAGTTTGTTTTGGGAGCCTTGAGGAGCAGCTTGACCAGATTGATCATGTTTAGAAAAATGTCTGAATCAATCTTCATGGCGTAAGAAGCTGTGGAGCAGTACAAGTCCAGCCACTCCAGCATCACCATGGTCTTGATGGTCAGGTTCTTGTAGCAGTCCACAAAGTCACTCTGAATCAGATCTCGATGCTCGGTGCTTTCCTGCAGCAGCTGCTCGTGGACCTGCTGGGTATCTTCTCCAGTTTGCATCCCCACCAGGAAGAACGTTTTCACCACTTTATTTAGAACCAGCCTTTCACTTCCCCAAGTGCTACGGATGATGTCCCGGTGAGCTCTGTTCCGCGGTGCTACTT
The DNA here is from genome assembly GCF_014905685.2 of Nematolebias whitei. Classification (NCBI taxonomy): domain Eukaryota; kingdom Metazoa; phylum Chordata; class Actinopteri; order Cyprinodontiformes; family Rivulidae; genus Nematolebias; species Nematolebias whitei. Next base: position 10,548,423 of record NC_056520.1, on the reverse strand, counting down.
GAACCACCACAACAACAAATGGTTTATCCTGCTTGCATTTGTGAGGCTCGTTTATTGGAAAGTGGTACTCATAGGGGTACTCCACAAAGTACGGTCCAGGAGATACATAAGGAACCAGTGTCAGTTTGGCAGCTTGTGTTTGTAGCACCGGCTGAATCTTCTTATGTGGTGAAGACATATTCTTAGTTTGAGAAAGTACAGCTGAGGTGGCTTCGGTTGGAAACCCAGCATTTTTTGCCACAGCTGTCTTCTCAGCTTGAGGTCCATTTGTGTCATCTGAGGCTAACTTTTGCTTTTCAGGAACAATGAACATTTTCGTTGAATGATGTTGTATCCATTGTTTAGGGTTCCACTCATGCGTCATGTCCTTTTTGATGATGCAGATGTAGAAAAACGCAGCTGACAGAACCAGAACGAAGAAGAGGTAGCGATGCTGTGACAGCCACCTCTGGTTTCTAATTTTGTCAGTATTCATCACTTTGTGGCTGAAAGAAGAGAAATAAAACATTACTAAGCAACATATTTTTTAATTGTATGCTCAACTCTTTCATCATATTAAGTGCCTTGATACCTTTGACAAAACTACTTTGCCTGGCCAAAACAAAAAAGTCGCAACCTGGATTTAACTAATCAAATAGGTGCGAGCCTCCTATTGGATAATTACTGCATGGGCGATTATCTTTCAGCTGGCAACAAGTTATTTAACCCCAAATGGTGAAATGAGTTGCTTCTCATTTCTTAAACAACCACGTCGAAAGACACATCGTGTGGTCATGAAAAAGATGTCAGTCTGTTGGAGAAGGGTCAAATCATTGGCATCAAGCAGAGAAAACATCTAAGGAGATTGCAGAAACAACTAAAATTGGGTTAAGAAAAAAAAAAAAAACAACTGCCCAACGCATTATTAAAAACTGGAAGGATAGTGGAGACCCATCGTCTTCGAGGAAGAAATGTGGCCGGAAAAATATCCTGAATGATTGTGATCGGCGATCACTTAAACGTTTGGTGAAATCAAATTGAAGAAAAACAACAATAGCACTCAGGGCTATGTTTAATAGTGAAAGTAAGAGCATTTCCACATGCACAGTGTGAAGGGAACTCAAGGGATTGGGACTGAACAGCTGTGTAGCCTTAAGAAAACCATAATCAGTGAGGCTAACCAGAAAAAAAGGCTTCAATTTGCTAGGGAGCATAAAGATTGGACTCTGGAGCAATGGAAGAAGGTCATGTGGTCTGATGAGTCCAGATTGACCCTGTTCCAGAGTGATGGGTGCATCAGGGTAAGAAGAGAGACAGTTCAAGTGATGCATCCATCATGCCTAGTGCCTACTGTGCAAGGCTGTGGATGCAGTACTATGATCTGGGGTTGCTGCAGTTGGTCAGGTCTAGGTTCATCAACAGTATGTGCTCAAAGAATGAGGTCAGCTGACTACCTGAATATACTGAATGACCATGCTATTCCATCAATGGATTTTTTTTTCCCCTGATGGCACAGGCATATTCCAAGATGACAATTCATCTGGCTTGAATTGTGAAAGAGTGGTTCTGGTAGCATGAGGCATCATTTTCACACATGGATTGGCCACGACAGAGTCCAGACCTTAACCCCATTGATAATCTTTAGGATGTGTTGGAGAAAGCTTTGCGCAATGGTCAGAATCTGCCTTCATCAATGCAAGATCTTGGTGAAAAATTAGGCTTTAGGTGCTTTAGGTGAGCCAGTTTGCCCTGTTGGCATGCATGCAGCTGGATATCTAATCGACTTGGAAGATTTGATGATGTGTCTATCTCTGCTGTCATTGATGGATTTTAAGGATGCATATTTAATTGGATTTATGATAACTGGTTCCTGCTTTATGGATTCGACTGGTTCCTGGTTTATCTACAATCAAGGAAGTCGTCGGCAGCAAATTTGGACCCGATCAGGCTGCTTGCCTAATGATGGCTTGGTTCGTGCCTCGAGCACCCAAATTCAAATGCTTTTGGCAGGATGGATCAGATCTCGGGGATTATTCTCAGGTATGGTCCATTGGTGTGGCCATTTAATATGGACGTTTCGGAACCGAGTAGACCACCACAGACTCAAGGCAGATGTCATTAAAGTTCTGCATGTCCCCAAAACAATCGTGTTTATCTGAATTCAGCTCCCTGACTGGCCTTGACAGGCCATCTTATCTTAATACGCCTGGAAGTTTTGTAAACTTGAAGCTCTGGCCCTCCCTCCCTCCTACTGAAGAATTTCCATGGGCTTTGGATTCGTCCTTGGCCATCCTCGGCACCCCCCAAATGTGTACAGATCTTTCCAGAGGGAACTATTTGAACTGAGTGATTTTATCTGAACTCTACAGTACCTCTGTGTGTTGTCTCTGACTGCTCACCGTCTTTGCATCCCCACCCCCCACAACCCGCGCGTAATGTCTGCGTCATTGTATGCATGTGCGAGATTTTTTTCATTATCACGCTTTTGACCTTCAACCAGGGGTTAAGAGCGTGTTAGGAATTTTTTTCGTCTCCAAACCCTATGTGTAATTTTTTCACCACTTTTTATTGTCTGTCCAAACAGGTCTCACTTGTAAATGAATCTTCAAGGCTCAGTGTGACTTATCTGTTTAAATAAAGGTTGAATGAATTATCGAAACAATGCCACAGCGAATGCATGCCGTAATCAAAGCTAAAGGCGGTCCAACAAAATATTAGTGTGTGACTTTTTTTTTGGCCATGCAGTGTATAACTTTAAAAGAACTTAAGAAGTTCAAGTTTTTCAGATTAAAGTTTAAACTTGCACAAACCCTTTGTTCTTTTCTTTTAATAAACTTCTTTCTTAAAGGAGAGAAGAAGAAAAAAAAACTTTTAAAACATGCATACCTTTGGTTGCCCTTTGAAAAACCAAACTCCAACATATTGACACCAGGTTGACCAGAGACAGCTTTTGGGTTTTCTTTTTTCGCAGGAACAAACAAAAAAGGAAAAATGTTGCTCCGCTGAAAAACTCCTGAAAGGACTTTAGTCATAATGGATTCACCTGTCCGTTATGAATGGTTGAAGACGCAGGAAGGTAAAAGCATTCCAGACGTTAGTCCTGGTTTCTGCTCCCTCTGTGGTTTATTTTCTCACCTACAGAATCACCACTTCTTTGTTTTGCCTCTTGCTTTAAATATGCCAGAGGACTTGATGGCTCTCGTTGTCTCATTTGTGTTGATCCTTATCTTGTGTTTGGTACTTGGCTATTTGTATGAGTAATAGCAAGAAACAAATGACTCGTTTGCTTAGTAACACTCAGAGCTTCATTATCGCCTACCACTGCCTGTGTATGTTAACAAAACAATCTGTCATGAACCACAAGAAACCTTCATGCAACTTTCAGCAAATAATCATGAGATGTACTGTCTGTCTTTTTTTTTTTTTTTTACAATTTTATTGTACTTTATATGTTGTCTGTCTAAAAGAGGTCTCTCCTGTAGAAGAGTCCTCATGGCTCAGTGAGACTAACCTGTATAAATAAAGGTTGAATGAAAAAAGTCTTATCTTCAAGTCGTAACTTTCTGGAACCAATCTAACAACTTCCATTAGGAGACACAAAAATGACTATAACTTTGAGAATTTTACAAATATTGACGTATTATGATGTAAATGCTGACATACAGCATTGTAAGAGGGGGACAGTTGGACACGGAGGCCTCCACCCCTGTTTAATTATGGACAGTTTCTTTTCACAAAGATGACTTCCTTTACTTCTCTCTCAAATCATCGTTCCTCTCTATCAATGTGAACATCTTCATCCATGAAAGAGTGACTTTGGCTCTAGATGAGTATAAACTGCAGAGTCCCCGCCGATGTTGTTGATCTTCTGTGCTGGGCCATGCTTTTGGCCAGTGGCTGTTTAGTTTCCCCGATGTAAGACTGATCACAGCCCTCCTGACACTGAACAGCATATACAATATTACTCTGTTTGTGCCGGGGAACTGGATCTTTGGGATGGACCAGTCTTTGTCGCAATGCATTTTGGGGTGTGAAAGCCACTGGGAGGTCATGTTTAGAAAATATTCATCTCAGTTTCTCTGAAAGTCCCACAAAATACGGAATGACCACTGGTCTGGGTTCCTCCTTTTCACCTGATGGCTGGCTGGAGTCCTGTTTGGGTTTCTTCTCTGCTTTCAGGAAGGCCCAGTTAGAATATCCACATTGCTCTAGAGCCTGTCTTGTGTGGGATTTCTCCTTCTGCCTGGCTCCTGAGTTAGTGGACGCCGTCCGCTCTGTGGTACAGAGTCCTGATGACTCCTAACGTGCTCCAGAGGATGATGGGAGTCAAACTGCAAATACTGGTCTGTGTGGGTGGGTTTGCGGTACACCTCGGTTTGCAAATGTCCTCCATCAGAAACTGAGACCTCACAGTCCAAGAAAGCCAACCTGCCATTTTTTTACATCTTCTCATTGTTATCAACATACCTGAACCAATGACTTGGTGCCGTCCCTGAAAAGGACACCAAGGCACAGGTTGGCAACAATAGAAACTGGAGACCCCATAGCGCACCCATGTTTCTGCCTATAATATTGCTCCCCATACGTGAAGTAGCACAGTTTCAAGAGTTGACACAGTTGTTCTGTGGAAAGCGTGGTCCTGCTGCTCAGAGTGGTGTCTGATTTTAATTTTAAACTGACCACCTCTACTGCATCATCAACAGGAATGCACGTAAAGAGTGATGTGACATCAAAAGAGACCATTGTTTCATCAGTCTCCATGATGACATCCCTCACCTTATCCACAAAGTCCATGGTGTTCTGAGCTGACACCAGATATTTGGAAACATAGTCAGTGACAGAGTTAGTCATGCTAACAATCGGTCTTAAAGGTACACCTTGTTTGTGATTTTAGGTAAACCATACAGACAAGTTGTTTCCAGGATTTAAAAAAAAACTGATATAGGTCTTCTTTTTAAGGCCAATACGTTTTTCTTATTAGGATTTATTTCATTTAGTTATGTGCTGTTTACCCTACTTTGTTGGACTCAGTATCCTGTGTTATTGGGTATAACGTATAATCTAATCTCTTCTGTTGTTGAGCTGGATAAAATCCCTGTAGTTACCTTATCTAAAAAAAAACTAAATGTGCTTATTCAGTCTTTGCAAAATGTGAACAGCTCTTTTCTACACTCCAAATATCAGTTTCACTTCTTTTGTAACTGCACTTCTTTTTTTAGTGGCTTGAATTTGTAACTAAAAACATAATAACCTCAAACGTTCAACATCTGGTAGATTATTACTCCGTCAGAAAATATATTTGCATATTGTTCTTCAGAATACTTTTTCTAATCCCAAAGTATATTTGTAATATTTAGGAGCATATAATGTAATTCTTGAATCAGACTGTGATTTACAGCAGTGAATTTGCTGGAACACAATGTGGTTTAAATCATGGTTGTGTGTTTACAGTTAATTTATTGCTTGGATTATTTAAAAAATTTTAAATCATTGTTAAAACAATATTTACGAGCAGAGAAAGAAAAATACAAATTGATAAATTCTCCAGCCATTTTTTGTAGTAGTAAGCCCTCGTATGAAAAAAACAGTGTTTTAAAACAACCAGTAAATCAAATTAAATAATTAAAAACAAGTGCCTGAATAGGTCCCAACAGGTCAACATTAAATAAAATAAATAAAAACTTAAGATGCAGAGAAGCTTGTGTTAGCATGCAGTATGTGGTCAGAGTTTCAGGAGGTTATTCTTAATTTAGTCTTTCTTAAATCCAGATTTTATTTTGTAGAGTACTTTAGGTAGCAATGGGTTTACAAACATTAGGTTTATAAGCCGTTAGATGGACTGAATACATGTCCAAAGTGTTCCCCGCCTCTCAAATGGTGATGGAAGGAGGTAAATACAAGATTGGATGGATGGATGGTTAAATGGATGAATGGATGGTTAAATGGATGG
>NC_056520.1:10526477-10542484 GCF_014905685.2 Nematolebias whitei | reverse complement strand
ATGGATGGATGAATGGATGGATAGTTAAATGGATGGATGGATGGATGCATGGTTAGATGGATAGTAAAATGGATGGTTGGATGGATGGATGGTTAAATGGATGGATGGTTAAATGGTTGGATGGTTGAATGGATGAATGGATGGATAGTTAAATGGATGGTTGGTTGGATGGATGCATGGTTGGATGGTTGAATAGATGGATGGATGGTTAAATGGATGGATGGGTGATAGATGAATGGATGGGTAGTTAAATGGATGGTTGGATGGATGGACAGATGAATGCATGGTTGGATGATAGTTAAATGGTTATGGTTGGACAGTTGAATGGATGGATGGATGGATGGATGGATGGATGAATGGATGGTTAAATGTATGGATGGATGGATGTTGTAAACAAAGTTAATTTATTATTGGTTTTATTTTGTAGTCTGGCTGTAGTTAAAAAAGTATTTGACTTCTGTAAATATGGGGTGGGGTGTGTGTTTTGTTGTGGTCTTGGATCTTAGATTGGACCATCCAATATACAGTAATGATGATACAGGAATTAAATTCATCCAATAAAGAGAACCAGAGACACAGTTTGACCCAATCAGAGCAGAGCAGGGCGGGGCCTGCTGTCTAGTTCGCAGTGAGCCCGGGTGTGAACAGCAGAGAGAAACTACCTAAATGAAAGTAGCTGAACTTTATATTTAGAAACATGCCGAGAGGTAATTGTACATTAAATGACTACATGAGCTGAAATCCTGTAAATATAATCCTATTGAATGAAATAGTCATTTCAAGGGATAAATCTGTCAATCTGGCCAATTAAAAAAATAATTTATACTCTGCAAAGGACTTCCTGTGCTATATATTTTTTTAACTACATATCTGACGACCCCTCAATTGAAAACATGGAAATGACATAAAAGTAAACTAAAGAAAAGTTGTTAAAAACTCCTTTCTTCCTTCAGAATGCCGTCGGTCTTGATGGTGTAGGTTAGGGTTAGGGTTACCTTTAATAAGGTCAAGTACACACTGTACTGTGTACCTTTACTAAGGTCACATACTCCAATCTACTCCTCTTTATGTGAAAACATTGGAGAAGTGACCTGTATATAGGAAAAAGCTCTCGAATGCAACCATTGGTTTGACTCCAAAATGCATTCAGTTGTAAATGCACTATAAATGCAGGGGTGTCCAATACTAGTCCCTGCGGGCCGCTATTTTCCATATTTTAATTCTTTGCCTGGTCCATCACACTTGATTCAATGGTTGAATTACTTCATGTCCTCCAGAAGTCCGTTAACCACCCATTGATTCAAATCAAACCAGGTGTGTTGGAACAGGGAAACCATTCAGTGCTTCATATTTTGCTAACAGACACAGTTGACTTCAATGATTTCCAACACTACTACCACAACAAATCATTGCTCTGTATCTGTTAAATGACCTGAATTAGAGCCATTTTCGTTGCTAAGGTTGCTTAGCTGTAATAGCCATTTTGAATAGGGTTGACTCCAAAAAACAATAATTTGTCAAAGAATATGGAAGGATACTTTTTTGAGTGTGTCATTATAATCTGCCTAGTGGTTCATGAGATATTTTGCTAACACAGCAGACAATAAAAAGTCTTGATTCTACAAATGGGATTCAAACTCGCCAATGTTTGGCAGGTGTGGGTGTTTCACCTTTTCCACCCCTTGTTTTATTATTATGTGAAGATTGTTAACACGATCTTTCTCCTGTTCTTTTCTTCTTTCAGCAAGGTGTTGAGGCCTGAGAAACTGGCTGCTCACGTGTTCGAGGTTGACGAAGACGTGGAAAAAGACGAGGTAAACGTTTTTGCTTCCATAAATCTCTCCTGAATCTGAGGAGACTGACACTCAGATTCATCAACCACTCCATGTTGGCGTTCATCGTTCATGTTCATAAAGCGTTCCATGGTTTGTTTCACACAAGGAAAAGGATATTCAGCCTCATGCACCACCCACACATGTACAAATAACACATGTCTCTAGTCTTGACTCCTAATTACTTGTTTAGATTGTAATATTTAGTATAGGTTATTATAAGTCTGTTCGTATTGTACTGTTGCGTATCGGCACTGTGGTGTGTTGTTTTGCACTTTATGTTCTGTGTTGCACCGTGATCCTGAAGGAACACCGTTTTGTTTCAATATGTACTTGTACATAGCTGAAATGACAATAAAACTTCTCTGACTCTGACTCATTAGCCTACCCTGTACAAAGACTTCTGCCTTTCTCCATACTCTGTTCTCTATGACTTATGTCACGGCTGATAAGGTACTAACTACTGATAACTTTTAGGCAGAACATCACTTCACAGTAGAAGGGACTATCTAATCCTCCTGTTGTCTTTAGGTCAAAATGACCAAAGGACAGCAGGAGGGTTAAATTGTAAATGGACTGTATTTATATTCATTCAGCCTTTATTTAGACATCCAACAATTTTCAGTCAGGTCATCTGGACAGTTTCTTTTTTTGCTGAAATGTTTCACCTTCCATCCAGAAGTCTTCATCAGTCAAGGGAACACACAAAACAAAACTGATTCTTCTCCCAAACAGCTTACTCCAAAGTGGAACAAACCAGTTATGTTGGTGCTAAGATGGTGTCTTTGGCACGCCCCCTCCTCTTGTGCCGGCACTCTTCCTCGTCGACAGTCATGTCAAACTGGTTCAAAACCAAAAAAGGTCCATGCTCAATAATCCAGGTATACAATCCAACACTTTTCAGTCATGTCATCTGGACAGTTTCTTTTTTTGCTGACACGTTTCACCCTCGATCCGGAAAGCTGGAATCAGTTTTGTTTTGTGTGTTTCTTTGACTGATGAAGCCTTTCGGATGGAAGGTGAAACGTTGCAGCAAAAAAAGAAACTGTCCAGATGACCTGACTGAAAATTGTTGGATTGTATACCTGGATTGTTGAGCATGGACCTTTTTTGGCTTCATTTAGACAGTTTAATCCCAATATAGTGCCTTTGTAGCCAACCAGGTTACTCATAACAGTTTACAATACAATCTCTGCTCTCATTTAGGGTGCATTCACACCAGTCCTGTTTAGTCCACTTAAATCGAACTATAATCCGTTTGCCTAGAAAGTCCAGTTTGTTTAGGGAGGTGCGAATGCGCAATCGAACTCTGATGCGGACCAGAAAAGCGAACTCTGGTTCGCCTAAAAACCTAGGTCTTGGTTCAGTTGAAGTGAACTCTAGCGCGGTTTGAATGCATTATGAATGCAAGCAGACCGGAGACCGCTCCAAAAGCAAGAGGACTACAGCGCAGGGCTTTCAAAACACACTTGCATTTCTCATACCTCATACAGAGCCGTCTGAGCCGCCTTGTGTGAAAAACAACATTCTCCACGGTCTTCTGCCTCATCTTCCGCTCATTCTGAGTCCATTGTTGAAAAATGTTTGTTTGGCACATGTGCCACAGACAAAACAGAAATCCTAAAATGGCTAAAATTTGACGCCACTCCATTTTAGTTTTTATTTCCAGAAATAAGTTGCGCTCTGTGTCTTCTTCATAGGTTTTAATGTTGTTTCCTTCAGTAGTTCTTGGTGCAGCGCCACAACAGGCGAGGGGGGGGACAGGTTAGCTCGATTGACTCAGTACAGTGTGAATGTGAATCAGCTGAAAATGTAAACAAATGTTCCGAATTTTGGTCCCCAATCAAACCGAGTTTACCGAACTATCAGGTGTGAAAACGACCTACCTTGTCCACACACATTCACACAGCGCTCTGCTACATCTCCACAAAGCTAATCTGAATAAATCATTGTATAGAGGGTAAGCAGTGCTTTAGATCAAATTTTTTGCCTATAGTGCACAAATCTGAGGCCATGAGGGGTTCAGTGTGTTGCCCAGCAACACTTTGACATGTGACTACATACTGGTGGAATCAAACCTTCGGCTTGCACTGAAGGATGACTGCTGTACCCACTAAGCCACAGCTGCTCTCAAAGTTTAAGACAAGACATTGAATTCCTTTGGTCAAAGCAAAATGTGCATATACTGTATCTAAACCTGGCTCAGAAAAAAGAAAAACACTGAACATAAATAAAGGCATGCAAAACTCACTTTTGTATTTCATTTTTATATTTATTGAAGTGACACTGTGTTTCCTTCACCGCCTCCAGGATGCGGCCTCTCTTGGATCCCAGAAAGGAGGAGTGTCTAAACACGGCTGGCTATACAAAGGCAACATGAATAGTGCGATTAGTGTCACTATGAGGGTGAGTGTTATAGCGGGAATAATTCATCCATCCATTATCTTTTACCCCCTTCTTCCTTTTTGGTTTGTGGGGGTCACAGGTGCTTATGTCCAGCTATCACTGTGCGAGAGGCTGGGTACACCCTGGACAGGTCTTCAGTCCATCACAGAGACGCATAGAAACAAATGAGACAAACAACCATTCACTCTCTCACTCACACCTAGAGACAATTTAGAGTTACCAATCACCCTAACATACATGTTTTTGGTCTGTGGGAGGAAACCGGAGTTTCTGGAGAGATCCCACGCATGCACTAAGAGATCATGCAATCTCCACACAGAAAGGCCCCGGGCCGGGATTTGATCCAGCAACCTTCTTGCTGAGAGGCAACAGCTCTACCAACTGAATGATTTTTTTGTTTTTTTTTTTTTGTTTTTTGTTACTGAAAATACCTTTTCCCGGTGGCCAACAGTAGCAAACGCGTAGCAAAAGGGTAAAAGCGCTGCAAACACATGAATTGTACAAACTCCAAAACGCGCAAAACAAAAAACAGAAAAACGCTGAAAAAGAAAAATTCCACAGTGACTGAAAATAGATGGAAGAAGAAGAATAAAACTACCTAAAAGCAAGCCGAAAATGTTTGTTTTTGCCTCTAAATGTGTGAAAATTAAGCTAAGTCATCGCCTTTAATGTTGTATTTTACCTTCAGCTTGCTCTTGCCTTGTTTCCATTTTATTTTTAGAATAGAATGGATGGAAACATTAATGTTGTTAATGTTCTCTATTTTCATGTCTTAGTCCTTCAAAAGGAGGTACTTCCATCTTGCTCAACTGGGCGATGGATCGTACAACCTCAACTTCTACAAAGACGAAAACACCTCCAAGGAGCCCAAAGGAACCATTTTTCTTGACTCATGCATGGGGGTTATTCAGGTATGGTTCCTTGTGCACAGTGGTGATGGCAAAATTCAGGTTAAAGCTACAGTATATGTTTTTTTGTAAAGGCATTTGTGTTATTCCAGAATAGCAAAGTGCGTCGATTCGCCTTTGAGCTGAAGATGCAGGATAAGAGCACATTCCTGCTGGCTGCAGACAGCGAAGCAGAAATGGAGGAGTGGATCAGCACCCTCAACAAGATTCTCCACAGCAGCTTTGAACAGGCCATGCAGGAGAAGAGGAATGGAGACCTGATTGATGGTGAGCGTTTCTTTGCTGATACTTCTTTAAGGACATGTGAGCCTATATTTCTCTAAGACAGGGACATTCAATCCTGGACCTCGAGGTCCAGTATCCTTCATGTTTTAGATGTTTCTCTGCTCCAACACACCTGATTTGAATCAATGGGTGATTAACAGGCTTCTGCAGAACATGAAGAGGTCATTCGACCATTGAATCAGGTGTTTTGAGGCAGGGAAACAAGTACCAGGACCAGGATTGGACACCCCTGCTCAAAGGCATATTAAGAACATCCATTCATCCATTAGCTTCTGCTTGTTCCAAAGTCGGATCATGGGGGTAGCAGCTTGAGCAGGGAGACCCAGACATCTCTTTCCACAGCCACCTCATCCAGCTCTTCTGAGAGGACCCCAAGGCATTCTCAGGCCAACCGAAAGACATAGTCCACCCAGCATGCCTTGGGTCTTCCCTGGGGTCTCCTCCCAGTTGGGCATGCCTGAATCACCTCCCGAGGGCGGCGCCCAGGAAGCATCCTTACCAAATGCTTCCTGGGCCACCTCAACTGGCTCCTCTCAATGTTAAGACCATTGTCTCAAAGTATTCTTGAGAGTTTGATAAGAGTTTTGAACATGTGCAAAAAGTTTGGTAAACAAATTCTCTCTCAAAACCATCAAAGTCATCTTCTCAATTTAGTTTCTGTAAGTCAGAAATGTAACAACTTTGGAAGGGCTGATCTTTGAAATCAAATTGTGACTAACTGGAGACAAAAAAGAAATAATTGCGATCAAATCGAGACATCATTGAGACACTGTTAATAATTTGTGACAAATACATTTTAAAATGCTCAATGTTTTGTGTTTTTCCTCAAACTTTTTCCGCTATATTGTCTTCAGCTAAGGGTAGTATCTCACTTTGCTGTGACTTTTGAAGACTAGCTAGTGAACAACATGAGTTTCCCAAATGTCTCGAAATGTTTGCAGAGGGTTCTCAATTTCCTCTCGAGTCGGTTAGGCCTGCAGTTTTGTAGCTTGAATCTTGAACAAAAACAAACTGGATTTTATGTTCTCTCTAACAGATGAGGAGCAGGGAAAAACAGACCTTTCTTCTGGAAGTTTTCAAGACACCTTCCAGGTAGCCTGTTTATCCTTCTTCTTCTTTCGGCTTTTCCCTCTTCAGGGGTACCACAGTGAGTCATCTGTCTCTGTCCTCTGCATCCTCTGTCCTCACTCCAACTACCTCCATGTCCTTTCTAACTGCATCCATACACCTACCAATATACCCACTGTCTCTCCTCTGGACATGTCCAAACCATCTCAATCTGTCCTCTAACTTTTTTCTCCCAGTTCAACCTGTTCTGTACCTCTGATGATCTCATTACTAATCTATCCATATAAAATTCATCATTATTTTAGCCTCTAAACACAACAAAACTACAGTATTAGTCCTTATAGTGGAGCTTTGAGCCAAAAATCTAAACATCTGGATTTCCTGCAGCCACATTTTAAGCAGCGTTTCACATCTGGTTTAGTGTGTTCATTTTCCAAATGCAACACTTGTGTTGAATTAAAATGCATCAGTGTACCATGGCAATCTAAAAACAAACGGTAAAAGCTCATTCTATTGTAATCTGGGATTTGCTCAACAGTAAAACAAAGTTGTAATATACCATTAAAAATTGCAATTTGCTCCCTGTTGTGCAAGTAATTTTCAATCCATTTCAGAACCTTATTTTTAAAACCACAAAACGTTTTTGATAAGATTCCGTAAATCACAGTATCAAAAGTTTTTGATACGCAAGTCTAAGAAAATTCCTAGAGCACATTCATTTTTCTCAAAAGCAGTTGAAATCTTTTCTCCAAGATGCAAGAGACATATAGATAGATTTTTTTTTCTAAAGCCATACAAAATACATACAAAATATTGTTGGCATCAAGATGCTTCAAAATTTTAGCGTATGCCAACCTCTCAAGTACCTTCTCAAAAGCAACTCAACAATTAGTTGTTATTGTGTTTTCAGAATAAAACAAATATAAAACTGAAGACATAACAGATAAAAACTTCCTCACAAAATGCCAATAAATGACATGTTTGCACTTTAGAAGGCTTTACATACATTCTCCTTTTGTTACGATTTACCTTCCTCCTGCACAAGTACCTGGTTTTGACTGCACAGTTCTCTTCAGTTTGTAACTTTGCTGTTTTTCTTGGTTTCTAACAGACAGCCAGAGACATTGAATCTAAAATGAGGAGCGAAGCTCGGCTCAAGCTGTTCACTCTGGATCCTGACACACAGGTGAAGAGAAGAGTTGTTAACAAAACAATTGAAGTACTCTGTGCATTATGGTTTCAGTTTTTGTCTTTTGCTGAGGTGATGGTCTATCTCAGCCTTTTGACAGGAACTCCTGTTTTCACAGAAACTGGACTTTTCTGGCATCGAACCAGACGTGCGTCCGTTTGAGGAGAAGTTCGGAAAGAGAGTCCTTGTCAGCTGCCACAACCTATCGTTCAACCTTCAGGGTTGCATCTCAGAAAATGAAGAGGGACCAACAACGAATGTATGTTTCAGTGGAAAAAAACAGATTATGGAACAGTGATGAGAGTTTAGGACCGTCCCCCTGACATAATCATAGGAAACGTCATTTCGCAAATGAGCATGAGGTTTAAATCACTTAAGAGGATCACAGATGGTTTGGATGACCCACTTGGCTTGCAAAAAATGGTCATTAACAAGACTCCTAGCCAAGGCTTCACACCAGGCCTGAAGCTGGTTTCCTGTTGTTATTTTTAAAGAAAACTCCTTTGACACCTGATACTCAGCTGGGAAGCCCCAGCTATCAGCTCTCAAGCTGTTCAGACTGTGCACACATTCATGCACGCCCTCACACAAATCAATGGTTTTGCCTAATGCATAGTGGAAGGGATAAATGGGAAAATGCAGCATTGGTGGTGCATTTGGTCCTGATAGTGAGGAGTGCATTAGGGAGAATGTATATTGGGTATGTATATCGTATGTACACTGCCTGGCCCCTAAAAAAGTTGCCACCTGGATTTAACAAAGCAAATAGGTACGAGCCTCCTATTAGATAATTACTGCATGGGTGATTATATTTCAGCTGGCAACAAGTTATTTAACCCCAACTGGTGCAATGAGTTTCTTCTCATTTCTTAAACAACCATGTCAAAGACCCATCACATGGTCGTGGAAAAGATGTCAGTCTGTTGGAGAAGGGTCAAATCATTGGTATCAAGCAGAGAAAACATCTAAGGAGATTGCAGAAACAACTAAAATTGGGTTAAGAACTGTCCAACGCATTATTAAAAACTGGAAGGATAGTGGGGACCCATCGCCTTTGAGGAAGAAATGTGGCCGGAAAAAAAATCCTGAATGATCGTGATCGGCGATCACTTAAACGTTTGGTGAAATCAAATCGAAGAAAAAACAGTAGCACTCAGGGCTGTGTTTAATAGTGAAAGTAAGAGCATTTCCACACGCACAATGTGAAGGGAACTCAAGGAATTGGGACTGAACAGCTGTGTAGCCTTAAGAAAACCACTAATCAATAAGGCTAACTGGAAAAAAAGGCTTCAATTTGCTAGGGAGCATAAAGATTGGACTCTGGAGCAATGGAAGAAGGTCATGTGGTCTGATGAGTCCAGATTTACCCTGTTCCAGAGTGATGGGTTCATCAGGGTAAGAAGAGAGGCAGGTGAAGTGATGCACCCATCATGCCTAGTGCCTACTGTACAAGCCTGTGGATGCAGTGCTACGATCTGGGTTGCTGCAGTTGGTCAGGTCTAGGTTTTTTTCTTCCCTGATGGCACAGGCATATTCCAAGATGACAATGCCCGGATTCGTCGGGCTTGAATTGTGAAAGAGTGGTTCTGGGAGCATGAGACATTATTTTCACAAATGGATTGGCCACCACAGAGTCCAGACCTTTTAACCCCATTGAGAATCTTTGGGATGTGTTGGAGAAGGCTTTTCGCAGTGGTCAGAATCTGCCATCATCAAGATCTTGGTGAAAAATGAATGCAACACTGGATGGAAATAGATCTTGTGACATTGCAGAAGCTTATTGAAACAATGACACAACAAATGCATGCTATAATCAAAGTGTGTGCCCTTCTTTTTTGGTGGTGACTTTTTTTTTGGCCAGGCAGTGTATGTATGTATGTATGTACATACATGTATTTCTGATGTTTTATATTTGCTTTGCTCTTGTACTTTAATGTTGTCCGCCTACCTTTTGTAACAGACAAATGTTTCCTCCTTTTCTTTCTTTATCAAAGGTCGAGCCTTTTTATGTGGTCCTGTCCCTGTTTGATGTCCAGAACAGTAGAAAGATCTCAGCTGACTTTCATGTGGATCTCAACCATCCTTTAGTCCGACAAATGATCTGTGGTCTTGATGACACATCGGATTCCCAAATCATCAGTGAAGGTCTATTCGAAGGCCAGAAGCGGACACTTCACTATCCCAAACATGGGGTGTTCTCAGTAACCTGCCCACATCCGGAGATCTTCCTGGTGGCAAGGATCGAGAAGGTCTTACAAGGAGGGATCACCCACTGCACTGAACCCTATATGAAGAGCTCCGACTCTACCAAAGTACGCATGTAAACAGCAATGTGGATGTAATTAAAACTGTGCTTTTCATCTGGCATTATTAGATCGTAAATAGAATCAAACATTTTTTTCTTTAGATTGTTCAGAAAGTGTTGAAGAATGCCAAGACAGCATGTGGCAGACTGGGACAGTACAGGATGCCGTTTGCCTGGGCTGCGAGGTATGAAGCCTGTTTTTGTTCAATTCAACTGTTTTTTTGTATTTTTTTTCAATTTTCTGTGGAGATAGTGTCTCTCTGCTTTGTCATCATCTGCAAAATTCAAAATGCAATAAAGGGAAGCTCAGTCCTTTACTGGAATAGACGTTTAATGTGATGTCATGACAAGGTTCTTGGGTGGCTCTCTGGCTGTGGAAAACCAAACTGGTTTCTAACTTTATTTTTTAAAGAACCAGCTCAAGAACTTGAACCTCTTCAATGGAAAAACCTAAAAATGGACAAGGACAAGAAGTATCCTTCTATTTTGACATTATTTTCTTTGAGAGTCTTGTCAAAACTAGAGTTCTGATTTTTGTTGAGATGTTGGTGGGATGATTGAGTGTTGGGGCTAAATTGAGATTTCAGCCCTACTAAAAATGGTTGAGTCAAATTTTTTCGCCCAGATTTAATCAACAAAATAGTGTTTGTAAATTCAATGTTTCAAAAAACAAGATTGAATTTGTTTAGTTTAGACTTAAATTAAACTGTAATGGTAAATGAAAGCCATCATGTTTGCAGATGACATTGTGATCTGTAATGACAACAGGGAACAGGTGGAAGAGAACTTGAAGAGGTGGAGGCATGCGCTTGAAAGAAGAGGAATGAAAGTCAGCCATAGTATGACAGAGTACATGAGTGTGAATGAGAGGGAGGCCGGTGGAACAGTGAGGCTACAAGGAGCAGAGGTCACAAAGGTGCAGGACTTCAAGTACTTGGGGTCCACTGTCTAGAAAAATATGGAGTGTAATAAAGAGGAGAAAAAGAGAGTCCATGCAGGATGGAATGATGAAGAAAAGTTTCAGAAGTGATTTGTGACAAAAAGGTATCAGCAAAGGTCATAGATTTACAAGACAGTACTGAGACCAGCTATGCTATATGGTCTGGAGACAGAGTCATGGCCAAAAAGACAGGAGAAAGAACTGGAAGTGGCAGAAATGACGATGTTGAGGTTCTCTTTAGGAGTGATAAGGATGGATAGGATTAGGAATGAGATCATCAGAGGTACAGCACAGGTTGAACAACTGGGAGATAAAGTTAGAGAGGCCAGACTGAGATGGTTTGGACATGTCCAGAGGAGGGACAGTGGGTATATTGGTAGAAGGATGTTAGAAATGCAGCTGCCAGGAAAAAGACAAAGAGGAGATATATGGATGCAGTTAGAGAGGACATGGAGGTAGTTGGAGTGAGGACAAAGGATGCAGAGGACAGAGTGAGATGGAGGAGGATGACTCACTGTGGAGACCCCTGAAGAGGGAACAGCTGAAAGAAGAAGAATAAAAGTGGTCATTGAAGGCAATGAATTAAACCACGTAACAAGATATAATGTTATGTAATGTGTCCTTTGTGACAACACAGAACTTTTCCATTATAAAGAACAGAGTTGAACCTTCATTTGAAGAAAAATGTTCAGTCATTCAGCATAAATTGCCAGGAAAGTCCTAAGGACATCTACCAAACTTTGACTTTCAAACTAAATTTAGCCCAATTTCAGCCTAGATGTTTGTGGAAGTTGAGATATCTGCAACATATCTGAGCTCCAATGAGTTATGCAAAATCTTAAACTTAAGACTGAGGCTGCTAGTTAAACCGCTACATTATAAATAAGACCCAGCACTCACCTGAGCAGAACTTTAGGAAAAATAAATGTATGCTGAGATTGAGGCAGACAATATTCTAAACTTGTGCTAAACTTAAATGCCTTGTGAATTCAGTGTCTTTCTTTTTTTGTGTCTAGGCCTCTGTTTAAAGATGCATCAGGGACTCTTGACAAAAATTCTCGCTTCTCAGCTCTTTACCGACAGGACAGCAGCAAACTGTCAGACGAGGACATGTTCAAACTGCTCACTGACTTCAGAAAGTGAGTTGTGTTTCCACCGTTCTTCTCCCTCTTGTTCCAACATATCGTGACGGGGCTAATAATAGGTTGCTCTTCCTCTGTTTTCCCTACAGACCAGAGAAAATGGCCAAACTCCCTGTGCTCTTAGGGAACTTAGATGTAACTATTGATAACGTGGCACCGGATGTAACCAGTAAATCATCCAAATAGTTACAAGCTCACATCTAACCATCCGTAATTATTAGATTTCGATCTTTGAACCTCAACTTTGTTGTTCGCAGACTGCGTCACTTCCTCTTACATTCCTGTAAGAAACTTTGAAGAGAACGGTTCTGGGAGCGCTCTTCTGGAGGTGGAGGAGTTTGTGCCTTGTATTGCTAAGTGTGCCCAACCCTTCACCATCTATAAGAACCATCTGTATGTTTACCCCAAGCATCTCAAGTATGACGGGCAGAAATCATTTGCAAAGGTTTGTACAGCTAAGGTACATAATGATGTTTGAGCTTATCTACACAATTAGCATTTTACTCTTTATGTGTATCCTCATGAATCTGCAACCTGCGGCGCTGGGGCCACATGTGGCACTTTGGTCTATCTGCAAGGGCTCTTTCAAGCTTTGACGAAAACTGGCGTGACTATTGGGTTGTTATGCAAACAACAAAAAAGGGTCATTTTGCAGTTATCTTGTCATTTCTTTTGTAAACATGACTGGGGGAGAATTCATTCAACCTTTATTTATACAGGTTAGTTAGTCTCATTGCGTCACGAGGACTCATTTACAAGAGAGACCTGTTTTAGACAGACAACATATAAAGTACAGGCAACAATAAACTATAGTAAAATGCTAATTAAAATAAAAGTAGTGTTGCCATGTAAAACAAGGTAAAATACTAAAAACAAGAACATATTTGCTTATTGACCATATCAAATGTTTAAAATCCCCTAAAGAAATTAAGCTGGTCAGCTTCAATTCCTGTTGCAATGTGTTCCAGGTTCAAAGTAGGAAAATGCCTTTTTGCCAAGTTCAGTCTGCACTGAGGGAACGCAGCAGGTAATGATGTCCTGAGAGCGCGTGTTGTAACCGCACTGACGACGTGACATGTTGGAGGAGATATAAGAAGGTAGCAGACCACGGAGTGACATATAGGCAAAAATGAACCAGTGTGAGAGCCTATGTGTAGATAATGATGAGCAACTGACCAATGAGTACAGAGTTCAGGGATGGGTACGGTAGTTACAACCAGTTATGAATCAGTGCGCCATGGTAGACAGCATCCAACATCTGCAAGCAGCTGGCAGGGGCATTCATGTAAATAATATCACCATAATCAATGGCCGGTAGGGAAATGGCAGGTACAAGGTGTTTTCTGGCATTCAGAGTTGAGCAAGATTTATTTCTGAAAAAAGAAATCCAGTTTTAATTTCTTTTTTTTTTTTTTTTAATCACGTTTTTCATATGTTGTTTCAAAGAGAGATGTGGATCGACCAAAATTTCCAAGTATTTGTAAGAAACCACAAACTCAATTGGAACACTAAGATAGGAGGAAGAGTTGCTGGCACCGACTTTCTGTTTGAAAACAACATCCCTTTGGTTTTGTCAGAATTTTGCACCTGATTGAGATGGAATAAGTCTGACTGAATTATGTCAAATGTAGACTGTAGAAGCTGGACAACCTTGGCAACTGTGTTAGCTCGACAATAAACAATTGTATCGACAGCATAGAGATGCAAAGATGTTTTGACCTACATTACTGATATAAATTGTAAAAAGAATGGGTCCTAAAACTGAGCCTTGTGGCACACCATTAGTGATTGTTAGGCAGCTAGACATAACGAAGGGTGAAGAAGTAAAACACGTTGAACGCATCACACTAGTAGTTTGTTAGCCCCTTCTTTAGGCCGACTTCCAGTCTCACAGTGCGCTTTCTCTCAAATCCACCTGGTCAGGGGAATTTTGGTAAAGGTTTCTGGATGTTTCATCACTAACTAATCTTACATTAATGTGTGTGAGTTGGAGAACTGTTTTTCCTCTCAGAGAGGAGCCTGCAGACGCACCTGATAACTCCAAGGACGCCTCAGAGTCTGTAAGCTGGGAAGCTGAGGTCGTCTTGACCTGCCTCTGTCTGATAAGCGTGCATTATAAAACCGTTGCTCTCACATTGTCCGGTGCAGATTCTCATGACAGGGTGCAACTTTGAAGCATCTGCGTAAACCTTTTCGTGACCATCTACCCTTGCTAGTAAAGACCAGTTAAAAAATTTCTCATGTCCTCAGAGCGGCTTATTTGAGTAAGTAGATAATAATAGGATATTTATGTATCCAACACACTTTTATACCTTTAAGACAAGTTGCTAAGAAGAAATGTGGTGAAGTCAAAATAAATGCAAATATTTTAATTTTAAAATTCAATTACATATTCAACGCACTGGCCTACTTTTTATACTCGCTTCAGTTTTATGCTTTATTACTTCAAAGTAGGATATTTTATTAATTTCCCCATAATTATAAAGAAAACTCACACAGACCTGCGTAGTACAGTGTTTTAATTTTTATCCAGTTGATAAAATTATGTATTTTTTTTACATTAATTAATTTTTTCATTTGTCTTAAAATGTAAAAGTATTAATAAAGGTTAACAGTCATTAGATTTTAGTTTAGTTTAGTTTTATAAAGTCACCTGTACTGGCCAAAAAAGCCCCCTTCAACAAACTTGAAATGGTCCACGGGCCACCAGTTGATCACAGTTGCAGCAGGTTTTCCGGCTCCGGAAACATTTTATTTAGTGAGCAAAGGGTCATAAATGGCTCCTTTGATCGTAAAGGTTGCAAAAATAATTGCTTTTTGGAAAGCAGAGCCTCAGTTTGGCAGCCATTCCCATCTCGTCATTGTTTTGTGTTTCTGTTCAGCCTCTTAAACTATCAGCAGCAGCTGAGCTGGAGAGATTTATCATCATGCCAAGCAGCAGCTTTTGATTAATAAAATAATACAGATACTTAAATACGTCAGCTCCACATGTTAGCAAAATATATCATGAACCACTTGACAAAACTCTCAGAAAGTAATCATTAGAGTTACATCTACAATTAATATAAGCAGCTTGATTCAAGATGGCTGCCACAGCTAATTGGCCTTAGCAAACATAAAAGAGGCTATGATTTAGTCAGTTTTACAAATATTGAGCTGAAATTTGATGTGGTAGCTGAGAGTCATCTTTATCACACACCCTGAGCACAAACAGATGCCACATTGTTGGCATGCAAGGGGATATGCATAACTTCAAGGAATTCCTGTTAAATTTATATTTTATTCACATTTTCAGGCGAGGAACATTGCTGTTTGTATCGAATTTAAGGATTCTGATGAGGATGAAGCCCAGCCATTGAAGGTACACTGAATGTTGTTTTCATTACTTATGTTGGTGTTCTTTAAAAACTTGAAATTGAAAAACTAGAAAAATGAGTGTAGATTATAATTACAGGACATATGAACAAAATAAGCACAGGTTTTCTGACTTTTTATCAAAAGAAGACCAAAAACCTTGACTTAGGCACAAGGTTGAGTTTTTGTGTTTGCTAAACCAAGAATAGAATTTGCAGAAATGTGTTGGCTTAAAATAGATGCCCAAACCAGAGGAAACGATCCATCTGGCTCTCCGAACCATTATGTTCTTAAAAGAACATGAAGTGAGCAGACCTAATTATTATCAGTAATAACAGCGGCAGATAAAGTTTGACATTGAAAATGTTTTTATTATCAGTGTGCTTTCTGTAAAGCAAGACACATTTGAAAATATCACTACAGGTTTACTTTTATAGTTTTAAAAACAAAACATGTTTGCACAGAAATTAGCCACTGGTTAAAAAAATGTATGTATTTATATAACATATATATATATATGTATATATGTTTTATATATATATATATATATGTATATATGTTTTATATATATATATATA
>NC_056520.1:10507659-10526077 GCF_014905685.2 Nematolebias whitei | reverse complement strand
TATATATATATATATATATATATATATAAATGTGTATATGTATATATGTATATATATATATATATATACATATAAATATATATATGTGTATATACAGGTGATGGTCTTAAAATTAGAAATCATTGAAAAAAGTTTATTTTTTTTCAGTAATTCCATTCAAAAAGTGAAATTTGTATATTATATTAATTCATTACACACAGACTGATATATTTCAAATGATTATTTATTTTAATGTTGATGATTATAACTGACAACTAATGAAAATCCCAAATTCAGTATTTCAGAAAATTAGAATGTGAAAAGGTTCAATATTGAAGACACCTGGTGCCACACTCCAACTAATTAACTCAAAACACCTGAAAAGGCCTTCAAATGGTCTCAGTCTAGTTCTGTAGCTACACAATCATGGGGAAGACTGCTGACTTGACAGTTGTCCAAAAGACGACCACTGACACCTTGCACAAAGAGGGCAAAACACAAAAGGTCATTGCTAAAGAGGCTGGCTGTTCACAGAGCTCTGTGTCCAAGCACATTAATAGAGAGGTGAAGGGAAGGAAAAGATGTGGTAGAAAAAAAGTGTACAAGCAATAGGGATAACTGCACCCTGGAGAGTATTGTGAAACAAAACCCATTCCAAAATGTGGGGGAGATTCATAAAGAGTGGACTGCAGCTGGAGTCAGTGCTTCAAGAACCACCATGCACAGACTTATGCAAGACATAGGTTTCAGCTGTCGCATTCCTTGTGTCAAGCCACTCTTGAACAAGAGACAGCGTCAGAAGTGTCTCGCCTGGGACTGCTGCTGAGTGGTTCAAAGTTGTGTTCTCTGATTAAAGTAAATTTTGCATTCCCTTTGGTAATCATGGTCCCAGAGTCTGGAGGAAGAGATGAGAAGCACAGAATCCACGTTGCTTGAGGTCCAGTGTCAAGTTTCCACAGTCGGTGATGGATTAGGGTGCCATGTCATCTGCTGGTGTTGGTGCACTGTTTTTCTGAGGTCTATGGTCAACACAGCTGTCTACCAGGAAGTTTTAGAAAACTTCATGCTTCCTACTGCTGAGCAACTTTATGGAGATGCAGATTTAATTTTCCAACAGGACTTGGCACCTGCACACAGTGCCAAAGCTACCAGTACCTGGTTTAAGGATCATGGTATCCCTGTTCTTAATTGATGAGCAAACTCGCCTGACCTTAACCACATGGAAAATCTATGGGGTATTGTGAAGAGGAAGATGTGATACACCAGACCCAACAATTCAGAAGAGCTGAAGGCCACTATCAGAGCAACCTGGGTTCTCATAACACCTGAGCAGTGACACAGACTGATCGACTCCATGCCACGTCGCATTGATGCAGTAATCCAGACAAAAGGAGCAACAACTAAGTACTGAGTGCTGTACATGCTCATACTTTTCATGTTCATACTTTTCAGTTGGCCAACATTTCTAAAAATCCTTTTTTTTAATTGGTCTTAAGTAATAATCTAATTTTCTGAGATACTGAATTTGGGGTTTTCATTAGTTGTCTGTTATAATCATCAACATTTAAATAAATAAACATTTGAAATTATCAGTCTGTGTGTAATAAATTAATTTAATATACAAGTTTCTCTTTTTGAATGAAATTACTGAAATAAATTAACTTTTTCATGATATTCTAATTTTATGACCATCACCTGTGTGTGTATATGTATATATACAGTACAGTATATATATATATATGAATATGATATATATATATATATATATATATATATATATATCATATATTTATATCATATCTATATATATCATATCTATTTATATCATATCTATATATGTCTGACTTGTTTAATATAACAACTCTAGGTTAAATATAGGTGGCTCACTATCTGGCAAGAAACTGGTCAGTTTTCGCTGTCACTCTTAATTAATGCATAATAAGCCGTTATTAGTTATTTATAAAGTGTGTATAGAGGAATTAATAACATAGCTATAAACTATTTGTTAACCTTCTATAAGGGGAGCCTTATTGTAAAGTGGTACCATCATTAAATTTTTGAATCATAAACACCAAGTTAAAACAAACATTGCGTGAAATACAAGATTTCTTGATAACAAATAGTTTTACTGTGTTTGCACCTGCCATCCCAACACAAACAGACCTTTTGGTGAAAAAAAACTGATGTTTCTTCAAAACATCCACATGATAACCTAAAACCACAGCAACATGGAGATGTTTTATTGGTTTTTCTATCTCTATGATCTTGTCATATTTGAACTTTGTGTGTTGAATTGCTTCATAGCATTAAAAACCTGCAGCAAAGGAAGAAAAACGAGCTCAAATTGTTTTAGGAGAGTCTTTAGTCAAAGAATGTTTCCGCTCATTATTTTGACGAGTTGTTAGCATGGACGTACCTGACACCTAGTGGCGTGTTATGAGTATTTCAGCACGTTTGTTTAAAAATGGAGGAAAACGCATCAAACACAAAACCAACTTTTAACTATTGACATAAATGAAGCTAGATGAAGTGATTCCATTACTATCTGTTAGGGAAGTGTTGGTCAAAGGTTATGGGTGTTTTTAACTACTATGGCTGAGAACATTAACTCTGCCCATGAATCATATGTTTGGGTTAGTAGAGAGCTGGACAAGGAGCTGAGTGAGGCTGCTACGTGCACTGTCGCTCCAAGAACACCTCGGAGTCTTTGAGCTCAGCTGAACTGATAAGGGTATAAAACCAAGCTGAGCACAGCTCGTGGCAGATTCTCGTCACTGGTCTTCATGTGTGTATTTACCGTCAATACCGGTCAAAAATCTTTTCCTGCCGTCAAGTGTGGCTCCTTTGGCGTAAATAAGATCAAGCCAGGATATTTTTCTCCAACACTATCCATTGTCCAAAATAGAAGTTTACAGGAGTTGACATGTTGTAGTTTTGGAACCAGCTCACTTGGAATGTTGGGGTCAACACGTTAAGTCCCACCTGCACGCCGTCCCAACTCGCTTACAGACTGTCCCGCCGTCTGTCACTGTGTAACGTAACAGTTTAAAGGCTCAAACAAATAACTAAAACTAAACATGTTTAAAAATACATATCTGAACAAACAGCATAAAGATAAGAACTATGTGAAGCCACAAAAACTAAAACAAATTTCCAACGTGTATTTTATTTTAGTCATTCAAATACCCCAGTTGTTTAAATGAAAGGGACGTCAAACTGTACTGCTGCCAGCCAATAGGGGGTTCTCGATCTTTGTGACTTCAACTTGCAGCTTCCATTCTTAAGTATAATTTATATTTGATGGTTTTGACTAAATCTGTAGCCACGCTAACCTATGTATTTTTGATATTTTGTTAATGTGGACGTTCTCGCCACCTAGTGGCTCAGCATGGGTTTTTGTTAATGTGTGGACAATGAAAAACAAATATAAACTCTGAGACAAAGTATTAGTTTCAAAAAATATTTGGGATGGTGTGGATGAACCTTGAGACTCTATTTGGTTACTTTATTCAAAGTCTTTGTTCAAAGTATGCCAGATTTTCATGGCTCTGAGTAAAAGCTTTATTCCCCCCCCCCCCCTTCGTCTTTTTTTTACCGCAGTGCATCTATGGGCGTCCTGGAGGACCTCTGTTCACGAAGCACGCATACGCAGCCGTCCTACACCACCAGCAGAACCCTGAGTTCTACGATGAGGTATTTACCCCCATTTTCTCTCCGCTAGAACTGTATCAACGTCCAGGAAGACTGAATATGCTTACCAGTACCTTTAAATCACTACGTTTACTGGAACCTGTGGGTTTTTTTTCCCCCTTCAGATAAAGATAGAGCTGCCTACTCAGCTGCATGAGAAGCATCACCTTCTCTTCACCTTCTATCACGTCAGCTGTGAAAACAACAGCAAGAAGAAAGACATGGTGGAAACTCCTGGTACGCTTTTAGTTTCAGAGCAAGAACTAAGCCAGTCCGATACAGATTAATCTCAGTTGATGATTCTTTGTAGTTGGCGCAGATATTTGAAATATCATCGCCCCATTAGTGGTGCTACCTAAATAATGCAAAGCTGAATCTGCTCTTTGCCCTCAGTGGGTTCAGCTTGGCTGCTTCTGCTGAGAGACGGAGGCCGAGTTATCATGAATGAACAGCAGCTTCCCGTGGCTGCAAATCTACCTGCCGGGTACCTCAGCTTCCAGGACAACAAGGTAAAAGCAACATAAAAGGTGGATTGGTAATTCTAACAAGGTTAAATCAAGTCCTCTGGACGGATTCTTTTTGTTGATATGATTTGTCTTGGATTGGTAATGTTTTTGCCATCTGATTATTGCGTACTCCCATGAAAAACCATTGAACATGTGTGTTAGCCTGTTAACCATAGTCAGCCACATGGGATAGTTTTTTGTAAAAACTCTTTGAGGGTCCAATTTGTTTGAAATGCACCAGGATGTCATGTTTGAAAAAAATCCTCCTGAGTTTCCCAGGTACTTCCAACAACATAGTATGGCCTGACAATACTTTGAGTAGTTTCTGCTCCTCTACATCGAAAGTAGTCAGACAAAGTGGTTTGGGTATCAGATTAGTTTTCTTGTAGAAGTTTTCCAGGCCTTCCTGTGGGCCCACCACTTGCAGGAGGGGCTAAATGAATTGGGTGCATGACGCCATGGGCAGTGGCTGAAGGCGGAGGCTGTGGCTCTCTGACCCTGGCTTACCAAAGCTATCTCTTGGGACATGGAATGTGACCGCTCAGGCGTAGAAGAAGACTGAGCTTGTGCGTGAGGTTGAGAGGTACCGACTAGATATAGTTGGGCTCACCTCAATGCACAGCATGGACTCTGAAACCAATCTCCTTGAGAGGGGCTGGACCTTATTTCACTCTGGAGTTGCCCATGGTGAGAGGCGCAGAGCTGGTGTGGGTCTACTCTTAGCCCCCTGTCTTGGTGCCTGTGTGCTGGAGTTTTTCCCGGTAGATGAGAGGGTAGCTTCCCTGTACATTTGGGTGGGGGGATGGGCTTGGACTGTTGTTTGTGCCTATGCGTCAAACGGCAGTTCAGAGTATCTGGCCTTCTTGGAGCCCTAGGCGAGAGTGCTGGAAGGTGCGCCAGCTGGGGACTCCTTTATTCTGTTGGGGGACTTCAGTGGCCACGTGGGTAATGACAATGTGACCTGGAGGGGCGTGGCTGGGAGGAATTTCCCCATGACCTGACTTCGGAACAAACGGAAGATAATGGATGGAAGTTTTCCAGGCATGTCCCACTGGTAAGAGACCCTGGGAAGACCCAGAACTTGCTGGAAAGATTGTGAATCCCCTTTGGTCTGGCAACACTTTGGGATCCCCCAGGAGGTGCTGGGGAGAGGGAAAATGGACAAATGTACATCTGGAAAAACAGCTTTCCTTGCTATTTTAAAACCAAATCTCAAAAGTTTTTTCCTGTTGCTCTGTGTGCAGTGCAGTGATTAAAACTCACTTGTTGTTACAGCAGTCTGGCATGGAGATTAAATGGGTGGATGGTGGGAAATCCCTGTTCACTGTCTCAACCCACCTTGTTTCCACGGTTTACACTCAGGTAAATACACATGGAGGACACTATATCTACCAGGTTAGACTACTACTTTGTCACTGGAGGGTGTTCTGAATTAAAAAAATTGTTTATTATACTATTTTTCTTCCAGGATCAACATTTACACAACTTCTTCCACCACTGTCAAAGCATGGAGGTGTCCGAACAAGCTTCAGAGGGCGATCTGGTCAAATACCTGAAGGTATTGCATATCATCTTAAACAACTTTCAGGTTAAAATGGGTTATTTCAGACTGGTGTCTGTCTGTCAATAGTAAATAATTTCTTCATCACTACTAGAGTCTTCATGCGATGGAAGGTCATGTGATGGTTAACTTTCTGCCCACCGTCCTCAACCAGCTGTTTTGCGTTCTCACCAGGGCCACGCATGAGGATGTGGCTGTCAACGTTACCAGGTTAGAAAGAAACACAGAAGACTACACCACATAGCAATCATTTTGTTCCTAATGAGCAAATTCATTTTTGTTCTCCAGATATTGAGCATGTGGTCATTGCACATTGTTCCATATCTTTTCTTAAAACTTTGACTTCAACTATTGGAGTCAAGTAGTAGTGTGATAAGTCTTAAATCTTTTTTTTTTCTTGTGTTGTAGGGTAATGGTTCATGTGGTAGCACAGTGTCACGAGGAGGGGCTTGAACATTACTTGAGATCCTATCTGAAGGTGCAGGCTTTAGTCATTCTGTTGGTGCTGATGATGTGCAGTGGGATTCTGGGTTCCTGTCAAAATCTAAAATGAATAAACCTGTTTTCTTCTTCTGTTTCTTCCTCAGTTTGTGTTCAAGCCAGAGCCTTATTCCTCCATGTGTGTAAAAACGGTTCACGGGGAGCTGGCTAAGGCCATGACAGCCATTCTCAAACCATCCACGGACTTCTTAACAAGCAACAAACTGTTGAAGGTAAACCAACAGTGTAACTGCTCTGATGTAAACAGGATGTTAATGTGAATCCAAATCCAGGACAAGTTTCTGTGGAACCATCTGAACACTGGAGATTTTTCATACTTGCTTGGATGCCTAATCAATTTTAGCTCGTAACTCCAAAGCTTGTTGCATATTCCTCAAGTCCCAAGAACATTTTTTAAGTTTTTGGAAGGAACAAGAGCAAAGTTCGTTCCTGTCAGGACATTTTATACCTCACAAGAAACTTGATTGCAGAACTCCTGGGAAGTCCTCATAGCAGGATTGTCATTGTATGCACTTCTCCGCTGCAATCACATCCACTTCAAATTTCTGACGATAGTCGAAGAAATAGTGATGGGGTCTATGTCTCTTTGAAGGGAACCAGATCTTGATGATCTGTTTGCTTCACAGAGCCGTTCAATAGAGCCTG
The DNA here is from genome assembly GCF_014905685.2 of Nematolebias whitei. Taxonomy (NCBI): domain Eukaryota; kingdom Metazoa; phylum Chordata; class Actinopteri; order Cyprinodontiformes; family Rivulidae; genus Nematolebias; species Nematolebias whitei. The sequence goes on along the minus strand of NC_056520.1, from coordinate 10,519,195 downwards.
TTCAAACAACAATGTTGTCATCACGTAGGACGTATGTCTTTATGTATGTCGTAGATGATGATGTACGTTGTCAGGACCTTACCACGTGTTTTGTCACGGGACACTCTAAAGTGCTTGAATCTTACCCAAAAATTGGATTTAACATTTTTGAAACTTGGCTGCAAAAAATGTGGCCGCACAGCTAGCTGTTTGCACTCAGAATTCATAAACGTCACAGCTGAAAAAAATGCCAATTTTCGCACAATTTTTCACACTACTGTATTTTTCGCCCTGTAAGTCACAGGTTTTTTTTGCATAATTTACATGCCCTGCAACTCATAGGCAGAAGCACCGTATTTATGGATTGTTTCCCATATTTATAAACCAATTTTTGGCTGAGATATGACCATTTTCAGTCATTCTGACTGAAATTTTTTGAACACTACCATTTTCAGCCACTAGATGGCAGCAGAGTAGTATTAACAGTGAGGCACGCTGTTGTATCATGTAATAGGTAAAAGTGGCTATAATGACAAATTCAAAAAAGTTCAAGACAAAAACAAAAAGTCCTCCTGTGGCCGCCATTTGGCAGCCAATCCATTTTTGGCACATCAGCCCACATTTCCAGGTTCAGCCCACATTTCTGTGTTGTCAGCGGTGATGCGTAACAAACACGACGCGTCGGCGGCGACACATAGTAGCTGTGACATATATGGCAAAGCGACATATTTATGGATTTTTCCACTTTTTTAGACATATTTGGACTGATGCGACTTATAGGGCGGAGCAACATTTACGGCGGAAAATACGGTAGTCTACTAACAGTTGCATCCTAGTGCTAACTTATCCAACGTATAGAACGTTACTAATATTAGTGCAGAAATGTCAGAACAGGAGTAAAAGCAACTAGTCAAACACTGCGGCCACCTTGATACACCACCTTGATGTATTCAAGGTGGTGAGAGTTTGAAGTAAACATAAGTATTTATATATAAAAGTTCTGAACACTACTTGTAATATGTATACATAAACATATGCAGTGCCTACTTTTGTTTCACAGACTTTTCATCTTATTGCAGCACTCGTGGTACTTTTTTGAAGCTCTGGTGAAATCCATGGCTTATTATCTTATAGAGGGCGGGAAAGTAAAGGTACGTCTGTTTACATATTTATTTTCTCTTATCCTTAAGGTATTCATTGGAAACCTAATGCCAATCCCCCGTCTTTTGCTTTTTGCTGTGTCCAGCTTTCAAGGAACCAACGTTTTTCTGCTTCCTTCTACCATGCTGTGGAGACTCTGGTCAATATGCTGATGCCGCACATCACCCAGAAATACAAGGACAACCTGGATGCTTCTCGCAATGCCAATCACAGCCTGGCTGTTTTCATCAAGGTTGGTACTCCTTCAAACTCAGTTTGGTGAGTTTGAAGGGTTATGTGTGAGATACTGATTGGGGATATTTGCATTGTTTTTATTTTTTACCCTCAGCGATGCTTCACGTTCATGGACAGAGGGTTTATATTCAAGCAGATCAACAACTACATGAACTGCTTTGTCCCAGGTGACCCCAAGGTGACATATTTAAAGGTCCTATAAAATATTTTATACTAAAATTTAAAGCTTAATGTGGCGTTTTCAAATGTTTTTTGTTGTGCCTCTCTTCCAGACTTTGTTTGAGTTTAAGTTCGAGTTCCTGCGGGTTGTTTGCAACCATGAGCACTATGTGCCTCTCAATCTGCCCATGCCCTTCGGAAAAGGCCGAATTCAGAGGTTTCAAGGTAAAAATGCAACTCGGAGTTCACATCTGTTCCAGGAAGTGTGAGTTTTTATAGTCACACTATAGTTTTCCTATTTGTAATTTCTTCTGAAAGTTTTAAAACATCAAACATGCATCCTTCGTGCTATTTTAACCCTTCAAATTTCAAAACAATCAACTCAGGAATGGTGTGCTATGTCTTTTGGTTACAACCACTTTTATATATTTCCAAGTATTTAAAATTTTTAAAGTAAAATTCCTTATACAAATACATGAAGCTCTTTTCGGTTCTACATTGTTTTTGGTTATTTGATACTCAGTGTTTTCCCTAAGGCGCTCTGCCCCGCCTACTGAAACACCCTTCATGACCCCCACAGTCAACTGTCAGTATTGACGTAGACCTAAACTAGCGGTGCGCAATACAGATGCGCTAGCAAATATGCTACCTGACATAGCACTAAGTGCAAGCTAGCATGCAACATAGACTTCGTCTATGTTCAGTCTATGTTCGTCTTCGTCTTCGTCTCCCCTCCCCCGGCTGACAAAAGCCTGCAGTAACGTAGCGCTAAGCGCAACACAGACATGTCTTCGTCTCCACCCCCCCCCCACAAAATAGCCGAGCACACTTCCAAGAGCACTGATCTAGAAGAAACACTGATACTTATTAGTTTTTTGTTTTTTTTGTCATCTCATGGTACATTTAGCTTTTAGCTATATTATTTTATTTTGAACTTTTTACTTATTCAGCTTGTTTTAGCTACTGTTATGGTTATTTTAGCTTTTACAGAAAATTTTGCTCATTGTAGCTTTTAGCTAGTTTAGTATTTTTAGTTACTGTTTTGTTGCTTTTAGTTTTTTTTATCAGTTTTGCTGCTACTGTTACTATTGCTACTGTTTTGCTATCATTAGCATCTGATTTGCTAATTTTAGCTTTAGCATATATTTAGCTAAATCTAGCTAAAGTTTTGCAGATTTTATTTACTAAACTGGAAATTTTAGCTTTAGTGTATGTTTTGCAAAATTTAGCTTCATGCTGGCTAATTTTAACAGCTGTTTAATCAATTTTTGTATCTGTTTTGCTAATATTAGCATCTGTTTTGCTAACTTGAACAATCTGTTTTGCTATTTTTAGGTACAACTTTGATGATTTTAGTTGAAGTATGTTTTGCTGCTTTTCACGTTTTGTTAACCCTAGCTTCTGATTTACTAATTGTAGTTTTTGTTTATTTAATTTTTAGCACTTTTTTCTAATCTTAGCAGCAGTTTTGGACATTTTTAACATCTGTTTAGCTGATTTTTGCATCTGTTTTACTAATTCTGGCTATAGTTTTGTTAATTCTAGCATCAGATTGGCTAATTTATTGTACTGTATTGTTATTTTTCTGATACATTTTGTAAATTTTAGCTATAGCTTTGCTGCTTTTAGTTTTTAGCTACTGTTCTGCTGCTTTTAGCTTGTGATCTGCTCATTTCAGCAAAGTCGGTTGGCTTTTCTTTAGTAGTTTTTGTTGATCTGGGCCTTCCACAGATCTCCAGCTGGACTATTCCCTGACTGACGACTTCTGTCGAAACCACTTTCTGGTGGGCTTGCTGCTGCGGGAGGTGGGCGCGGCGCTTCAGGAGCACAGAGAGATCCGACACATTGCCGTCCAGGTGCTCAAGGGACTACAAATTAAACACACGTTTGACGACCGCTACGTTGCTAAAGTAAGTTTGATACCTCAGACACCATGCTGCTCTTAAAACATCTTCCAAAGCTTGCTGGGTCTGTTGTGAACAGCAGTTCCCTCCATTGAGAGGCTTTCCCCCATTTGTTTGGTAGAAGTTCTGAGTGAACTCTATATCTGTGCCTGTTTGTTCTCTTCAAAATAGTTTGTTAGATTTGAATAAATTATTTTCCTGAGCATCTTTTGTGTTGCTTCAGAGCCACCAAGCGAGACTCGCCACCCTCTACCTGCCTCTGTTCGGCCTTCTTCAGGAGAACGTTTACAGACTTGACGTCAAGGATTCAGCTCCTCTCTGCAACCACAATGTAAGCCTGACATCTAATGGTAGGAAATTAAATGGCAGCTTGCCCCGTGTCCCTCTCTTCAATGGTTCAATATTTGCAGGATTAAGTGGTCACTCAGATGTTTTTGTGTCCCAGAACATGAGGGAGGACTCGCTGGTACCAAACGCCACGGTGACTCCTCAGAAACCTGGGAGTTGCATAGAAAACGCTCTCCACAAAGATGTGTTTGGGGTCATCTCTGGAACAGGTGACTCTTCTCTTCCCTGTCAAACAAAATTATTCGTTATACCGGTGGGTTCGTTTTAATTTTATGTCCCTGCCTCATCAGCGTCACCTCACAGCTCCACTCCTAACGTGAGCTCAGTCCATCACGCAGACTCCAGAGGCTCTCTGGCCTCCACCGACTCTGCCAGCAGCCTTCAGGATAAGAGCAGTGACAAGACCAACTCACTGGAGAAGGTAGGTCACCACTGGATCTACTCAAATTCTATCAAAGCCCACTGGTTTGAATGACATGCTTCTATGTCCTCACTTGATCCTGTTCCAGATAACTAATAACCATGTCTCCTTGGGTACATACTGTTGGTGTTTGAGTAACTGGGTACTTTGATAAATAGGGATTTCAATACCATTCCTGGCTATTTGGGTACAGGGCTCATTGAGTACATGGACATTTGAGTACTGAGATATTTGAGTCCCTGGGCATTTAGATGGGTACTTTGGTACCTGGATATTTAAGTAACTAGGTGCTTAAGTACATGTGGATATTTTAATGCATGAGTACTTGGGTACATGCATATTTGAGTATACACTATAGGTATTTGATAGGGGTGCACCGATAAATCGGCCCCGATTTCCTTAATTTTGGGAAATAGGAAATTGTCCGATACTTGCATGAGAAACTGATTTTACAGATTTTTTTAGTTTTAACAATTGTCTGAACTTCATTTATATTTTAGAACACTACCTCATGACCAGTTAAAACAAGTTTGTATTGTTTCTAAAATATTGTTCAAGAGATGTTTTTCAGTTAAATAATATTGGAAAATTGAAGGTACATTGTGACCTTATAACACCTGACAGTGTCGCTTATAAAACAAAATCGGTATCGGCCAAAATCGGAATCGGCAGCTCAGACTTTTTAGAAGTCTGTGATGGGCCAGAAAACTGGAATTGTGCACCCCTAGTACATGTGTATTTGGGTGCATAGGTACTTTGGTACCTAGGTTTTTACAGACATGGGTGTTGGATAAAAATATCCTCTATTCATCTTGATTACTAAAAGAAGCCACACGACGATAGGAGATTTTTTTTAACCAAGTTTTACTTGCAAGGACAGATGGTCACAACAGGCTTGCACCGATGTTTCATTGAAGCCTGGATGCGATAGTATGCACTGGACAGTGTGCGAGAATAGTTTATATACATTTATCAGCCTGATGACCTCGGCCTCCCAGCTGTACATGCAGGATCAAGTCAGCTCCTACACATGGTTCAACATTAGTTTAACATTAGTTAGTGATAAACACCCATGAACAAAATTCCCCTAACAATGGTATAAGTTCTTCAACATTTAATGTTTAATAAGCTCCGTTGTGAATAAAATATGGGTTTATGAGATTCACAAATCGGTTTTCTGTTTTGTTTTACACTTTGGTCAATTTGTCAAACCGTGGTTGTAGATCAGAGATTGAAAGATGAACAAAAGAGGAAAAAAGAACTTTATTGGTGAACCTTTTGCGTTCTTTAAACTCATTTTATTTGTACGTTATCTGCACTCTCGGACGCCCAAACCTCCTCCAGAGCTCCCACTCTCCTTCTCCCTGCTCCACCACCACCCAGCGAAAGGAGAGGTTTACCAGGAGGCACTCGGTCAACGTGCTGCCCCTCTTCCTTGACGCTGACGAGCGGGATGAGCCTGTGAACCGGGCTGCAAAGCGGGTCACCATGGACTTTTCTCTGCTCGCTGTGCCTCTGCCTGACCTGCAGCTGGACGGTGGGAATGGCAAAGCAGCTGCAGGCCGAAGGGTGGATGGAACTTGGGAAGAAAATACCCCCATACAAGTACTCCGTTTGTGTACTGCTATACTGCATTCCCTACTCTGAGCATCTACTCTTGTTGCTGCCGTATCTTGATTCTTGACTCCTTCTTCTTGTTTGGGTTGTTTGTGTGCCGTGCTCCAGCTCTTTAAAGCTCAGATTTTTTACCATCTTTCTTGCTGTTCTTAGTGTAGCGCCCATACCGCGTAGGTAAAGAGTTAACCAAGAGGTTAGATTGAAATGTAGTACATTGGTCGGGGCCCTGGGAACAATATTTTAAAGATCGTTGTAACTAACAGCTTACAGGACATACAACTTACTGTTCATATTTAATTTAATGGCGGTGCCTCCAGTTAGCAGGAAATTATGAATTTATACCTTGTTTGACCCACTAAGAATTTAATTCACGTAACTATGTTTATATTAAATACACTCTCTTAGAATACAAAAGTAACACTTAAAGTAACTTTCAAATAAGACACTGATGCCTGATTTAATTTTAAAAGACACTTTTGGTAAGAAAAAATATGTAAATAAAATAACTTTATTTCATACATAAAAATAACAACAAAAACAACTTTTCACAGTACTTTCAGTTCTATCATTTTAACCCAAATATTTGCAGTACATATTATACCCCTTAATATTTCAGGTAAGGCGTTTCAAACATAAAACTCAACACCAAAATAACCCGTTGCAGGCCTGAATTGATGCTTGGTTGTGCGTGAGCTAAAAAACAAACAGCTCGTTTGTATGGGGTGCCGTTTGTAAAGTTACTCAATCAAGAATTAACAGCAATATTTTGGTTTATTTAGCCTTTCATAAAAAAGTTTTTTTAATGTCATATTTTCACCCTGTCATTCATACATTTATAAATATCATGGTTCCAAACTAAATATTTACTTTGCAAACTAAATATTTAACTTGCAAGTTAAATATTATAATATAATAGTTGTTTAGGCATAAATTAAATATTTAATTTCCAAGCTAAATATTTATTTTCAAAATTAAACATTTAATTTAAAAACTAAATATTTATTGTCCAACCTCAATATTTAATTTCCAATCTAAACATGTAATTTCTAAGTTAAACATTTAATTACTAAACTAAATATTTAATTTACTAACTAAATATTTAGCTCGTACCTAAATATTTATTTTCCAAGCTAAACATTTAAATTCCAAAATAAATATTTAATTTGATAACTAAATATTTAGCTCGGACCTAAATATTTATTTTCCAAACTAAACATTTAATTTTCAAAATAAATATTTAATTTGCTAACTAAATATTTAACTTGCAAGTTAAATATTTAGTTTGTAAATTAAACATTTAGCTTGGACATAAACATTTAGTTTGTAAACTAAATATTTAGTGTGGAACTACATATTTATCTTGCTAACTAAAAATTTAACTAGCAAGTTAAAAGTAAATATTTAGCTGGTAAATTAAATATTTAGTTTGGAACTATGACATTTCTAAATGTATGAATAACATGGTGAAAATATGACTTTGAAAAAAATAAGCTATTTTTTCCTTATGGAAGGCTAAATAAACCAAAATATTGATATTTTTTGACTGTGTAACTTTACAAACAGCATCCCATACATTCGCTACCTGCGCAAATAAAATAAAAAGCACGTGCAATGGTTTAGTTTTGTACTCACAAATCCTTCAGAGTTTGAGACTGGATCGGGAAAAGGTAGATGTGGCGATCTCTTTAATATGGCGCTGAGTAAAGTAAGTAGGCAGGTGATGTTACACGAACACCGAGATCCTTCCTGGCAGCAACCTCACAGTTTGGAATCCAACGACTAAATGGGGAACTTCTAACTTGTCTAGCAGGTCCAAAGATTAGCTCCTGGTCCACTGTCCACATTAACAGCTCTCAGTCCATATATATAGTCCTTAGTAAAAGACACTGGCTTCTCATATGGAGCCATTAAGAGCTTAACCAGCCACTAATGTTGAATTTACATTTCAGTATACAATAACCTGAGCTGCTACATTGCGCTAGCATGCTAAAATGCTAGTTTTACTTAGCATGGTTTTCATCTACACACGGCATCATTCTGAAACGGCATACAATATACATACAAAGGTATTTACCTTTCATATGCTTCTTAAAGTCCGTTACAGTCGACAACTCTGCATCATCTGTTGCAATGGACAGCTTTACTTTATTGTCACACATCTGCGTCGCTGTGCTCTCTAACTTTGTCTGCCCTTCACACAGACTCACGTTTCATGCAGCGTACCATTAATCCCGCCCACTCCCATCTGATTGGGCAAAATAAAATGCTTAATCCAATAGAAAACAAAGCTGAACAAGACTGACACTTAGCACAACTTAAAGAGTAGGTTGTGAAACTTCCACGTGTCACCATGTGGTGTACCCCTTAAACAAACTTTTATGCAACATTCAAGGAACGTAGTAAAAATGACAACTGCCTGTTTCAGTCTACGTAAAATTGATTTTCTTGACAAAATAGGAACTGTTTTTAAAATGATACATTTCTAAATGACAAAAGGGTTTTTCCTTCATATTTACTCCACTTTTTATCACGTAGACATTGTTTTTAAACTTAAATGATATTACTATGAACTCATTTTACTACTTAGTTTGTACCACATAGCACAGCTCAAACTGGGCTACACTAGTTATTTATTTTTCTCTTTTCGTTGTGCCGTGCTCATCAGAACCAGTGTGTATCGGCGCTGGGCAGCACCGTGCTGCGCTGCGACAAACTGGACCGAGACGAGATCCGCAACCTGCTCATGTGCTTCCTGCACATCCTGAAGAGTATGTCAGAAGGTAAGAAACCACATCTAAGTTTATTTTTATACACAAAACAGTTCAAATTTATTCTGGATTTATTGTCTGGTTTTTGTTTTACCACCCTCAGAGGCCCTGTTTGCTTACTGGAACAAAGCGGCTCCATCAGATTTAATGGACTTCTTTACATTAATAGAGTAAGTACATCCTCTTTAGCTAGGTATTTAATAAAAGTCCCAATGACTTTTTTCCTTTGATTTATTCCAGTACTTAAAAAACACATTACAGCAAGAGTCTTCCAATAAGCTACAACCTGAAATATGTTTTTATATATTGGACTGAATACATTAACTAGAATAATGAAATTCAGTTCACAAGTACTACCTCAGTTTAGGGAAATAATTAAATTCTGACTAGACAAAGAAGTTTATGGCTAATTTGAATGCAGCTAATACCAAAATGATTGGTGCCGTTTTAAAACAAGAAAAAACTTCTTAGCAATTTATGCTAACTGTATTTTATGGACTTTGTTGTATTTTATAGACGTTTACATTACATTAAATTTAGCTTTACGCAGGTATTAAATTAGATTTTTATGGCTAATCAGTTGTTGGATGAGAGCAGACGTTCTAAAACCGATATAGACTGTTCTGTACTGGTGTTTTTACTGATCTGTAAGCTGCCCCTGCCATAGGCACTAATGCACCCCCATACCATCAGAGAGACAGGCTTTTGAACTGTGCACTGATAACAAGCTGAATGGTCCCTCTCCTCTTTAGTACAGAAGACATAGCGACCATTGTCTTTTAAAAGAATGTCAGATTTAAATTTTTCTGACATCAAAAGAGTTTTCCTTTTTGCTTTAGTCTATTTTAAATGAGCTTCAGTCCAGAGAGGACGGCAGTATGTCTGGATGGTGTTCACAGATGGCTTCTTCTTTAGAGTTTTAGTCTTGAAACAGTCTTCTAACGTGCGTTCACATTTTCTATCCTCCCCTATTCACCATAAAGTTATCAAGTGTGTTACAAAAATATAAATTAAACAAAGAAACACCCTTCCCTCTTTATTGCTTAAACAGCCAGTCACGTATTGCGAAGGTCTAATTAGTATGGACTGCAGTGGCCTATTTTTTTTTGGCAGAGAAGTAAAGATTTCAGACAAACAATGCATTTCATTGAGCACGACAAAACGTTACTAACACTGATATATTTTACCGATTTATTGTTCTGGATAAAGTTTTACAAGGCAATAGCCCTTAGCTAAACATTAGCTTGCTAACTTTAGAGACACGTAGCTAAAGACGAGCGGGTTGGAGGATTGAAGAGAATTTATTATTAATTTTTTTTAATTTTACAGATCAGTTACAATAAACTTACTCTGTTTAGCAAAATATGCTACATACTCGCTGCTTCATCTGTGCTGAAACTGAAACTTAAAGTGACAGCCATGACTTGAAAATAGTATGCATGTGCCCTCTGCTGGATACTTTCTACAATTACACCTTTTGCAAGAAAGGACACGGCTTGTCCCCAGTGTTTATAGTGGGGCATAATGGGACAATTATCACAGATACCAATATGTCATCAGATGCCTGTATCGGCCAAAAATATCGGCCCTACCGATATATCGGTCAGGCTCTACTAATTAGTTTCAAAATTCTCTTTGAACAGTTTCTTATTCGTACCATTTAGTTTTACATCATTTTGTTACCCTTATCCTTTTTTTTAATGTGTTGATGTCATCTGATTCATAATGACTTTTGCATAACGTTCCAACTTTTTCAGAATTGGGGTTGTACATGATCGCCCACTTTCACGGTGAATAATAAACAGAACAACCTTTGAGGTGTTTGGTACAGTAATGGCGTCCTCTTGTTTTGTTCTGCAGAATCTGCCTCCATCAGTTCAGATACATGGGGAAGAGATTCATTGCCAGGTAGGGTCGGTCTTTTCCTGTTTGGATCACATATTATATTAATTCTTGAAGTGAAACTAAATTTATTGTTTGTCTTTATGATAACCATACTCACACCTACACAGAATTGTTTAACCCTCAGCTCTTGGTTGTTCTCTTATTTGTAACACTGCTGGCAAGTTGATTTCTGAATACCGCTGTGGCCCTAAGCCCCTCCTGCATGGGTAAGAAATTAATTATTTAATCTGGTGTTTGATGAAACGCATGACATCTAATCTACTCATTCACCTTTCTTCTGTCCTTTGTTTGCTGCTCGTGTCCTTTTTACAACAAAAAACCGTCCGTTTGACAAATAAAAACGAGAATTACATCATCTCTTGTATTCTGAACTTCCCCACTAGGAGCCAGGAGGGCGTGGGACCTGTAGCTGCAGACAGGAAATCTCTCACTCTGCCTGTGTCTCGTAACAGGACAGGGATTTTGCATGCTCGCCTGCAGCAACTGGGAACTCTGGAGAGTGCTCATACCATCAACAACAGTAAGCCTGATCAACGGGAACTAAAGAACGATATTCGTTTTGAAGATAAATTAATCTGCTAATGCCTTTTTAGAAAAGTTTGCAAGTTTTAAAAAGCTTAAATTTGGATTGGGTTTATACACCAAAATTTCCCCCAGACTTTGATTTTTTTTTCCTTAATATTGTGCAAAATATGATTTCAAAAGATGCCAGTCACATTATCTGGCTACATTATCTATTTTCTATGCCTGTAATGAAATTGAGGATTCAGGATGCCCACAATGCAATTTAAAAAAGGACTTGAGACACCCACAAAGAAATTGGAAAGAGTTCAAGACTCTAACAATGCAAATGAGAATGGTTTGTGATGTCCACAACAAAATAAGAGTAGTTTGAGGTGTCTGCAACAAAATTAAGACTGGTATGACATATCTGCAACAAAATAAGTAGGGATTGAGATTTCTGCAACAAAACTATGAAGGGTTTGAGATGTTTGCAACAAAATTAAGAAGGGTTTGAGATGTCTGCAACAAAGTTAAGA
>NC_056520.1:10500631-10507649 GCF_014905685.2 Nematolebias whitei | reverse complement strand
CAACAAAGTTAAGAAGGGTTTGAGGTGTCTGCAACAAAATAAGTAGGGATTTAGATTTCTCCAACAAAATTATGAAGGGTTTGAGATGTCTGCATCAAAATAAGTAGGGACTGAGATGCCCACAAGAAAATTAAGAAGGATTTGAGATGTTTGCAACAAAGTTTTTGGGGAGTGGGGAGTTGTGGCGCAGAGGTTAGAGAAGGTGGGCCTGTGATCAGAAGATCGCCGGTACAAGCCCTGGTACCGACAACATCAAAAATGTGGGTGGGGTAGGTGAAGCACCCACACCTGCCCCCACCCTCATTCGCCCCACCCTGGGCCCATGAGCAAGGCCCTTAACCCCCATCTGTTCCCTAAAAGGTCTCTCTTGAAAATGAGTTCTCATGACTGAATGAGACTACCTGGATAAATAAAGGCTAAATGAAAACAAAAAAAAAATGAAATGAAAAAAAGTTAAGAAGGGTTTGAGATGTAAATTACATAGAATTGACTGAGTTATTGCTCAGTTTAATTAGCTTTGGCAGTCATTGATCGAGGTCAAAGCCAAAAATTAAGCAGTTGTAAACTTACACGAAATATTACCCGCTTTAAAAATTTTGTTCAAATCCTTCCAGTGACAATATACTTTACTAAAAGACAAAATGAATCCATAATTGGAAAGTTTTAAACATAAACTACGTTCTTTTAAGCATATTTTGGGGATGACTCTCAGCTACTACCACACCAAATTTTAGCTCAACATCTGTAACAATAAACAAGATATAGCCATTTTTATATTAGCAAAGGCTGTGGTGGTCAAGTTTAATAGGGTTGAGTCCAAAACTATCAGTTGTAGAGAAACGTCAAATGAGTACCTTCTGAGTATTTCATTAAAACTGTTCACTGATTCATGAGATATTTTGCTAACAGACACATGTATGTACACACACAGACCCAGGCAAAAACATTATTGCTCACCTTTTGCCTTTTAGTAGCAATAACTGGTAAAAATGTACCTGGAAGACTTTTTTTTTAAACAAGATACAGATTATTTGATTGCTCTTTGGTTGAAATCAGATATTCCATCCACATCTAGTGGCAATAAGTTGCAATTACAATGCATATTCCAAACCTCAGTTGTGTAAAACTCATATATAACAAAAAAAGGCCATAATATTGTCATTTATTTTAAATCAGAGTACAGTACAGTTAATTTTAGTCCAGTAATAGTTCAATTCGTTATGCATATATAATTTTTTTATAATGTTTGTAATCCATTTGATACGGTATTATTTATTACGAAATGTCAATTGTCAAAAATCTTACTGAAAATAACAAATTACATATTTAATGGAGATAAAATTCCAAGTAATCCACAATCATTGTAACAAATCAGATTAGCAGTGAAGCTGAAATGTGTGGATCCTTTTCTCTGACAGTAGTTTTGTGTCTGTGTTAGTGTTCTCCCACACAGAGGCAGATGTAAACAGTCAGAGCCTGCTGGAGGCCAACGTCTCTACAGAGGTCTGTCTGACGGTGCTGGACACACTCAGCACCTTCATCATGGGGTTCAAGGTATAAACAGAAGCAGTCTGCACATGCAACCCTTGAGTCTCTGTTACTGGACATTTGTGGAAAATACCCAACCTTCTTGTGCTTTCAGACCCAGCTGACTTCAGATCTAGGTCACAACCCCCTGATGAAGAAGGTCTTCCAGGTGCACCTGTGCTTCCTGCAGATCTCGCAGTCAGAAGCGGCTCTCAAGCAGGTCTTCGCCTCACTCCGGACCTTGATTTACAAGGTAAACCTCCTGTCATTGGTTAATTGGTTAAAAAAAGTTAGGAAAATAGAAAATTTCAACAAACAAATCAGATGGAGATGGAGACACGTCTGTGTTGCGTGGTACGTTTGTGCTGGCAGTTGTCGACCAGTGTGGGTGTCCAGGAAGGATGCGTGACGGAAGCAGAGCGCTACCTCTGTAGCTTCTTAGCTAGCGCATCTGTATTGCTCGCCGCTAGCTTAGCGCTACATCAGTGCTGGCTATTGTCAACGGGGGTGGGGTGGTGATGGAGACACATCTGTGTTGCGCGCTACGTTTGTGCTGGCTGTTGTCGACCAGTGTTGGAGTTCAGGGAGGATGCATGACGGAAGCGGAGCGTTACCTCTGTAGATTCTTAGCTAGCGCATCTGTATTGCTTGCCGTTAGCTTAGCGCTACGTCATTGCTGGCTGTTGTCGACGGGGATGGGGTGGGGTGAAGGACAGCTCAGAAGGCAGGGTGGTCTGTTATGTTGACAGGGCTGGGCACCTTTTTTGGATAATGGTAGGGGAAACACTGAACATGTAACAGTATTTATTAGTACTCAAATGTGAATACTTGTTCTCAGTTTGAGCAAAGGTGGTAATCCTTAGAAATGTTTACTAAAACATCAACAGACACTGTTATTTGCTCGCTGGCAGCCTTCTGCATGTATTTGCAAGTGCACAACTGGGATCAAATCCCTCCATACGCATTCTTTAAATTCCGGAGCTGACCGCTTATGACTGAATCAGACAGAACACTTGTTGATGTCAGGTGTGAACAGGGCCTTAAGCTTTAAAATGACATTAAAAGTACACATCCACGTTTTCCCAGTTCCCCTGTGCCTTCTTCGACGGCCGTGCCGACATGTGCGCCTCTCTGTGCTACGAAATCCTCAAGTGCTGTAACTCCAAGCTGAGCTCTATCCGCAGCGACGCCGCTCACCTGCTCTACTTCCTCATGAAGAGCAACTTCGACTACACTGGCCGCAGGTCGTTTGTGCGAACGCACCTGCAGGTATGAGAAACATGTCTGAGCGGTGGCAATACTAAAAAAATAACACATCCGTTAAATCATTAATGAGAGACCGATTGTGTTCATTCCTGTTCTTCCAGGTGGTCATTGCTGTCAGTCAGCTGATAGCTGATGTGATCGGCATTGGGAGCACCCGTTTCCAGCAGTCCCTTTCTATTGTCAACAACTGCGCCAACAGCGACAAGAGCATTAAAGTGAGGAACGTTCTGTTGCAAATAATAGCTGCCTGAAAAGCCAAGTGTGAGCTATAATGGTTGAGTCAGTTAAATTTAAGATGGCCGCCACTTAGAATCAAACTTAGCAAACACAAAAATGGCTCTAACTCAGTCCATTTTACAGACATGCGCATACTCCAAGGGCTAACGGGTAGCAAAAACCGCTTGGATTCAACTTTGTTAGCAAAATATTTCACGACCCACTGAGTGGATTTTGATGAAAATTTATACAAAAGATGATGAAAAGTGGTGGTCAGAAATTAGGTCAATTTGTCCTCTAGTAGTCTAAGCCTTTAGCAGCATAAAAAGCCACACTAACTATAGGATTAATCAAAAAGGAAAGTCTTAAGCCCAGTCTTAAAACTGGACAATGTGTCAGCTTTACAGACAGAAACTGGAATTTGGTTCCACAAGAGAGGAGCCTGACAAATGAAAGATCTGCCTCCCATTCTGCTTTTGGAAACTAGGAACCACAAGTAAACTTGCAGTCTGAGAGCGAAGTGCTCTTTTAGGAAAAAATGGAACAATACAATCTCGATTTTAAGACGGAGCTAGGTTGTTGAGAGCTTTGTAGGTTAGAAGTAAGATTTTGAATTCAATTCTGGATCTTGACAGGGAGCCAATTTTGGAGAGAAACTAATATGATCTCTCCCACTAACTCCAGTTAGTGACTTTTTAAAGAAGTATTTGGACACCCAGATAACAAACCATTGCAATAGTCCAGTCTAGACGTGACAAATGCATGAACCAGTTTTTCTGCATCATTTTTAGATACAATGTTTCTGATTTTAGCGATATTACGCAGGTGGAAGAAGGTGGTTTTAGTAATGTTTTTAATGTGGGAGATAAAAGACATGTCCTGATCAAAAATAACACCAATATTTTAAACATTAGAGCTGGAGGCCAGATTAATGCCATCTAAGGAGGGTGAAAGACTAAAAAATAAATTCCTAAGGTACTCGGGTCCAAAAACCAAAACCTCAGTCTTATCTGTGTTCAAAAGCAGAAAATTTAGGGTCATCCAGGTTTTTATGTCTTTAAGACATGCTTGTAGTCTAAGTAGCTGATTGGATTCATTGGGCTTCATTGGCAAATATAACTGTGTATCATCAGCATAACAATTAAAATTTATCCCATGATGTTTAATAACTTTACCTAATAGAAGCATATACAAGGTAAAAAGTATTGGTCCAAGCACTGAGCCCTGAGGAACTCCATAACTAACTTTGGTGTATAAAGAAGATTTAGAGGCTGTTCCTGTAATTCCAATATAATAGCTTGCACAGTAACAGGAAGTGATGTCAAAGGGGAATGCCTGCGTGTAAAAAGAACTACAATACAACACAGTCAGTAGCAAAAAATCTGATGTTTCTTTAGATTACTCTGAGTCACTGTCAGAGAGAGTCAGAGTTAAAATAATTGTTAGATAAAAATATCCTATATCTACTTACTAAAAAGAGTCACACATTAAGACAGGAGAAGATTTTTCAACCCAGTTTACTTGCAAGGGCAGACGATCATGAAACAGACTTATACAGATGTTCAAAGTTACATGCTTTGAGCCTCGTCATGAGAATCTGCAACCAGAAGTATTTTTATAATGCTTATCAGCACGATGACCTCGGCCTCTCAGACTCAGAGGCGTCAGGTGCCTGCAGGATCTTCTCTGAGAGAGACAATAAACTCTCTGACCTCACACACATTAATTTAACATTAGCAGTGATAAACACCCATAAACCTTTACCTGAATTCCCTTGACAATTTCAATAAACAAAGACCAGGAAGTTCCCCTTTTTAAAGTGATCCCCTTTGACATCACTTCCTGTTTCACTTTGGCTGCGCCAAATTTAAATGTAAACATGCCGGTTATGTGACAAAATGGATAAAATAATGCACATTTTGCCAAATTTCTTCAATATTAAGACGTTTTCTTCCACTTTTTGTATTTGCAGGACATGCATATCACAGGTACTGCGGTTCCCAACCCTGGTCCTGAGGAACACCACCCTGCATGTTTTAGCTGTTTCCCTGTTTCAACACACCTGATTCAGTGATTTATTTACTTCCTCAAATTCTGCAGAAGCCTGTTAATCACCAAATCATTAAAATCAGGCGTGTCAAAGTAGGGAAACAGCTAAAATATGCACAATGGTGTTCCTCAGGGACCAGGGTTGGGAACCACTTCAATTTAAACAAATATTATTTAATTCTCACAGAAGAAGCTAATTGCTAGTCTGGGAACGGCCAAAGTGGAGTGCTGTTGTCTCAAAACTGTTATGGCAGTGCATGTGAATGCTGTATTATAAACGTTTGCATCGCTTTCGCACTAGATCAGGATTGATTATTTATTCATATAAAAGTTCTTTGCGAACAGTGGCAGCAGGAAATACATCTAAGGCGCTCCTGTTCCACGTTGCAGCATACGGCATTTCCTTCAGATGTGAAGGACCTGACCAAGCGCATCCGGACCGTGCTGATGGCCACGGAGCAGATGAAGGAGCACGAGAACGACCCCGAGATGCTGGTGGACCTGCAGTACAGCTTGGCCAAGTCCTACACCAGCACCCCCGAGCTCCGCAAGACCTGGCTGGACAGCATGGCTCGTATCCACAACAAGAACGGCGATCTCTCCGAGGTGTATATCTTCAAACGCACCACGTTTTTCACGCTTATTTATTGCGTAAAAATAACCGGCGTCCTTCTCTGGGTTTGTTTCTGTCCCCTACAGGCAGCCATGTGTTTTGTACATGTTGCTGCTCTGGTTTCCGAGTACCTGTGGAGAAAAGGTGAGTTGCTGTAGTTATCACGGCTTCCATAAAATATGTCAAAACATTTTATAATCTCTGTTTACAGAAACCATAAAAATGAGTCAGAAGGTTCCTTAAGAATAAAAGTTATCCTGGAATGACTGATAAATCACTGAGCACGAGGAAAAGACAATATTGTCTTTCTGGCGTATTAATCTTTTTGATTGATTTATGAGCCTGAAGACTTAACTTGTGCTTGGAAAAAATATCTACAGTAAATGTAAAGCTGTTATATTAAACATCATGCAACTGTAAATCAATATACAAAACATACTGCATGGCCAAAAAAAAGTTGCCACCAAAAATTAAAAAAAGGTCACACTAATATTTCCTTGGACCGCCTTTAGCTTTGATCACGACATGCATTCACTGTGGTATTGTTTCAGTAAGCTTCTGCAATGTCACAAGATCTATTTCCATCCAGTGTTGCATTCATTTTTCACCAAGATCTTGCATTGATGACTAGACACTAGGCATGATGGGTGCATCACTTCACCTGCCTCTCTTCTTACCCTCGACTCATCAGACCACATGACCTTCTTCCATTGCTCCAGAGTCCAATCTTTATGCTCCCTAGCAAATTGAAGCCTTTTTTTCCGGTTAGCTTCACTGATTAGTGGTTTTCTTAAGGTTACACAGTTGTTCAGTCCCAATCCCTTGAATTCCCTTCACATTGTGTGTGTGGAAATGCTCTTACTTTCACTATTAAACACAGCCCTGAGTGCTATTGTTGTTGTTCTTCGATTTGATTTCACCGAACGTTTTAAGTGATCACCGATCACTATCATTCAGGAATTTTTTCCGGCCACATTTCTTCCTCGAAGACGAGTCCCCACTATCCTTCCAGTTTTTAATAATGCGTTGGACAGTTCTTAACCCAGTTTTAGTAGTTTCTGCAATCTCCTTAGATGTTTTCTCTGCTTGATGCCAATGATTTGACCCTTCTCAAACAGACTGACATCTTTTCCACGACCACACGATGCGTCTTATGTGTGTGTGTGTGTGTATGTATATATGTGTGTGTATGTATATATGTGTGTGTATGTATATATGTGTGTGTATGTATATATGTGTGTGTATGTATATGTGTGTGTATGTATATATGTGTGTGTATGTATATGTGTGTGTATGTATATATGTGTGTGTATGTATATGTGTGTGTATGTATATATGTGTGTGTAT
>NC_056520.1:10489667-10500231 GCF_014905685.2 Nematolebias whitei | reverse complement strand
ATATATATATGTGTGTATGTATATATATATACATATATATATGTGTGTATGTATATATATATACATATATATATGTGTGTATGTGTATATATATACATATATATATGTGTGTATGTGTATATATATATATATATATATATATACATATATATGTGTGTATGTGTGTATATATATATATATATATATATATATATACATATATATGTGTGTATGTATATATACATATATATATATATATAGTGTGTATACTGTATATACGTAATTTTGACCAGATGTTTACACACACTAAAGACACATAACTGATATTAATTATTAATTAATAATAAAAAATAGTCAATTCACAAGTCCCTTCGTGTCCCAAAACAGAATAATGTTTATAACCAAAGAAAAACAATGGTTTACAGCTTTTGACTCACGGGATATTCTTTATGTCAGGTATGTTTCGGCAGGGCTGCTCTGTTTTCCGGGTCATCACTCCAAACATCGACGAGGAGGCAGCCATGATGGAGGACGTAGGGATGCAGGATGTCCACTTCAGTGAGGTTGGACTTTTATGTCCTACTCTTTTCTACGTTTCCTGTACTTTGCTCTTTGTGTACCTGCCAGTTGCCAATGTTGACCAAGCTTTTAGAGCCCATATACGTCTTTCAGTTGAAATGACATGATGTGCAATAACCGTGTAGAGCAGCTTTTATTTCTATGTAACAAAAAAGAGCAAATGTTTTTGTCTCGTTTGTGGATGAAATTAGACTCGTCGTATACTTTGAGGCTGGACTTTAACCCTTTTCTTCAGGGTGACTGATAACTGTGTGATGGCTGCCAAATAAGTGAAATTTTACCATCTGGTCAACATTTTTGTTAGTGACGAAAATCCATCTTCTGTGGCATCACTTTCTCTTTACAAGCTGCTTCATCCCCCAATATTAAAACAAGAAGACCAATTCTCATTGGTCTCATTCGCATTTCACATCTGCTGTCTTTGCTCTTTGTGTCTGCAAGCTGTAAACATTTTAAAGCTGAAACGGCAGTGTGCATGGCAACATTTTCAATATATTCATTTTCTGTGGGTGGGTGTGTTTAGGAGGTGCTGCTGGAGCTGCTGGAGGAGTGTGCTGATGGTTTGTGGAAAGCTGAGCGTTACGAGCTCATTGCTGACGTCTACAGACTCATCATTCCCATCTACGAAGAGCGCAGGGACTTTGAGGTAGTCGAACATTCACCTTCCTGGAAATGTGGTTTTTAGCTAAAATTTTATTTAAAGTGTTAGCAAAATATTAGCATGATTTAATTTGAATCAATTTGGATCAAATAAATCAAGTTCAAAACTTCTTTCAATTCTAGGGCATTTATAGAAATACTCAGGTTTCCACCAGCATCTAAGATTATTCAGATCTAACCTCTGTTGTACAGAAATGCACAACAGACTGTGACATTATTTATGGAACAAAACCAAACAGAAACAGAAAAATCAAAAATAAAGAGCTCCGTTTCTCTAAAACAAGGTCGTCCAAAGTGCAGCTCCTGAACATTTGTGGTCCTTGAAGTGATTTTGTGTGGCCCATAAGGGTTGAACGACTACATATTTTTTAAAGTCGACATCCACTAGTTGATGACGTCACCAGTCAGAGTCATCCATCCATCCATTTTCTTTACCCGCTTATTCCATTTTGGGTCACGGGGGTCGCCGGTGCCCATGTCCAGCAATCACTGTGCGAGGGGCGGGGTACACCCTGGACGGGTCGCAAGTCCATCACAGGGCCACATGGAGACAAACGAGACAAACAACCATTCACTCTCTCACTCACACCTAGGGACAATTTAGAGTTACCAATCAGCCTAACATGCATGTTTTTGGTCTGTGGGAGGAAATCGGAGTACCCGGAGAAAACCCACGCATGCACGGAGAGAACATGCAAACTCCACCCAGAAAGGCCCCTGGACCGGGGTTTGAACCAGGGACCTGCTCGCTGAGAGGCAGCAGCTCTACCAGTTGCGCCAACGTGCTGCCCCTGACTGAGACTAGTCGATGTGAAATTCTAAAACTCGCGAGAGGTCCTAGAATCGACTCGTCGAGTAGTCGATTCAATCCCTATGAGATAGGTTTAATTTTGGCCCACTGACTTAAAACGTTGATGTAGATCAGAGGTGTCCAACCCAAATCCTCGAGGGCCGCTATCCTGCATGTTTTAGTTATTTATTTGCTCCAGCACACCTGATTTCAATCAATGGGTGATTCACAGGCTTCTTCAGAAATTGGAAGAGGTAATTCAATCAGGTGTATCATCTACAACTACCTACAATAAAACATGGCCTGACAGTTCACTGGACATCAGAGTTATTGGTTTGTAGTGCTTCGTGTTGCTCGGAGACTTAACTTTTTTCTTAAATCTGTCAACCAGAAACTAACCCACCTGTACGATACGCTCCACCGGGCCTATACGAAAGTGATGGAGGTGATGCACACCGGCAAGAGGCTGCTGGGAACTTACTTCAGAGTGGCCTTCTTTGGACAGGTGAGGTTCAGAAGCACGTATTAAAAGCATGAAGTATGTGCGCTGACTAAGAGCATCTGAATCCAAGTGCGCTCCTACTAAAAGACTTTTAACAGAAATTATTTTGTCTTTTTTTTTCATTGCCTTCCAAGGCTGCGGTAAGTATATAAGAGGTCCTTTAGTCTTTGAACACACAATTTTTATATTTTTTACAGACTGATGTGATTTAGTTATTTAAATGGAAAGTAGAGATAGAGTGGGTATCCAATAATGGTCAGTAAAGTAGATGTCTATGAACCTTTTTACAAAACAAGTTGATATTTAGTTATTTTTCTCTATAATTAGTGGGGGCGGGTACTTTTTTTTTCTAGGCTATTACAGATACTTAAAGGTTTTAATGTTAGCATTTGCATGAAATGCTTTGAACATTTGGAGATTGTAGCTGTTTTCAGATGGCAGCATCCTACTTTGTTTTAACTGTTTCAGACTATCCTTTTGTTCTTCGGTTCTGTTTAACTCCAACTCTATTTCTCCAAACTTAGGCTTTTCATATAGCTATGTACAACAGAAAAAAATATTTATTTAAAGCTTCGCCACAGAACCCTCCCAAAACAAGTGTTACAATTTGTATGATCAAAAAAAAAAACCTCTGTTAGCAAAAGTGTAATAAAAACAACATTCTACCTGTTTATTCTTGTATTGTATTTTCACTTCCATAGAAAATACCACAAATTTAAAAAATTCAAAAGTACCATTTTACATTAAGAATGGCAGGCCCTTTTCTATTGGTTGCAGTATACAACTCCACCACTAGATGGCACTGTAATCGGAACACGCATCAATTCAATTGCACCCACCAGCAACTCATTTGAAATCTAAGTTCTTGTGTTTGCACTACAGGGCTTTTTTGAGGATGAAGATGGAAAGGAATACATCTACAAGGAGCCCAAGTTTACTCCACTATCTGAAATTTCCCAAAGGCTTCTCAAGCTCTACTCGGACAAATTTGGTCAAGAGAACGTGAAAATCATACAAGATTCTGGCAAGGTGGAGTCATATCTGTGTGTGTGTTCAAATGGTAGACTGGTTGTGTTTGAAACGTTTTAGTTGCTGAATTTTCTGCGTTTGCACCCAAAGGTGAACCCCAAGGACCTTGACTTAAAATACGCCTACATTCAGGTGACGCATGTCACCCCCTACCTAGACGACAAGGAGCTGGAGGACAGGAAGACCGACTTTGAGAAGAGCCATAACATCAGGCGCTTTGTGTTCGAGACGCCGTTCACAGTATCGGGCAAAAAGCAGGGAGGCGTGGAGGAGCAGTGTAAACGACGGACCATTCTTACAAGTATGTGCTACACTGAGAATGGTAGTTTCTATCAGGAACTCCAGAAAACTAAAGGGCCCTGCATACTCCATCTGAAACTGAGCGGTCAACTCGCAGTCACATGGTTGCGGGACGTTCGTTTTCACACACACACCTTTCGTTGTCCACAAGACACACGGCACAGAGCTCCTGGGAAAAGCCCTACTGCTGCAATATACATTGAGTTTCTTCCTGCTAGGTTCTCTCCACTCTGTCCCTGCATTCCCCATTTGGACACTAATCTATCAGGAAGAAAGCGTCACACTTTTCAGAAAACCGACTTCTCCATGCGCAATGTCTGCGCGATCTTCATCCAGGAATTTTCGGCCATTGGACTATTGGACTACCTTAGTGTATTTTGAAGAGTCGTATAGATGAATTTCCAAGCATTTTTCCACATCGACAAACACTTGGCGCATACACCTGTGAGAAAAAAGTTTTGTCTGGGACTTGTGTCGAGAAAGGGCGGGCGAAGCTACACTGAGAACAAAATGACGCAATTTTTGTCACGCAGTTACGTCAATTAGAGCTGATTTTACGGCTTTGGATCGAGTGTGCCAGGCCCTTAAGCCTCATAAATGCAAGTTTTTTATGGGCGCGTAACATATCCAACTCTGCTGTTCAACCCACAAATGCAGTTTTCCAACAAATGTGGCACCATTAAAAGGAAATAAACAGGTTTTCCAGTGGTATGATTTATTGCCAAGAAGCATTGTTACAACAAAGAAATGATCACAAACACATTTCTTTACATTTTGTGCTGTTTAGTTACAAAGTAGTTTGGGGGATTTCATACTCTTCTCAGTTTAGTTTACGTCAATACTAAAGTGCTAAAACTGTATTTTGAGGTCTCCTATGACAGAAAACCTTCGAGGCTACAACACTAATTGTCCAGATCTAAAAACCACACAGATGATAAATAATTACAATTTAAAACCAGTCCAAATCTGCCTATTTTTATTTCAACTGTGTATTTCATCAGAATAATGCATAAACGTGGGGGCAGCTGCCAAGGTAGGCAGAGGCGGGTATGATGTGGGCGAATGTGTGTAACAAAATAATGTGCATGGCCTAGAATACAATTTTACAAGCTGAGCGTTCAAAAATAGGCTGTGATTGTGATGGAGTTGTACCAGTACAGGGTGTACTTCATCTCTTGCACAGTGACTGCTGGATATGGGCACCAGCGAGCCGAAAAGGAAGCAGGTCAAGATAATGGATGGATGGTTGGTTGAGAAAATTATGACCACACAGATCCCTGGTCGTTTAGTCCCCAAAACACTCCGATTTCAGTGAGATGGCAGCAGAAAATTTGTTAGCCCAGAGATGTACTACCTTAAGAAATTGACCATGCCTCTGTGGTAGTACGTCACAAATGTACAGTATGTCTACACATCATACAATAATGGTCAATCAGGTCATCTGGACAGTTTCTTTTTTGTGGAAAGATGTTTCGCCCTCTACCCGGAGGGCTTCATCAGTCTGAGGAATCCCAAGTAAACTGTTTACCCCACTAAGCCGTTCACTCCTTTAGTGGACCAACCAGTTTGCTGGTGATAAGATGGTTTTTGGGGGTTGTCCTGTCCCCCGTCGACTCCTCCCAGGCAGGCAGCCACAGCCAAAGTGGTTCAAGACATCAAAGTTGGTCCACTAAAGGAGTTAATTGTTTAGTGGGGAAAACAGTTTACTTGGGACTCCTCAATCTGATGAAACCCTCCGGATAGAGGGCGAAAGGTCTTTCCACAAAAAAGAAACTGTCCAGATGACCTGATTGACCATTATTGGATTTTGTGCCTGGATGATTGAGCATGAACTTTGATGTCTACACATCATAGCTTGTTCCTGACTGGTGGCAGCCTCAGAAACATGCAGATGTGGACTTCTGTTGGTTTAGTAGCAATTCAGTTGATCTGTTCGTAGTGTCGTGGCCTCAACCCAACATTGCCATATTTTTATGAGACTACCTTCATAGAGCTCTTACAAATCTTCAGTCTGTTGAGATGAAATCAGCTGTGTTCCAGGCCTAGCACTGCTCATCGAAGTAACAACTAATAAACAGAATTTTCTTCCTTGTTGTCTGTTGTTGATTATAGACCATGGTGTATCTTGTTTATGCCAACCTCTGCAAATTTAGCCTGATAAGTCAAATGAAGTTTATTACTTTTGTAGCCACTTCATCCCAAAGTTCACTTGTTATCTTATCTCATTAATAATCATGTTGACTCATTATGACCTGTCTTTCTGGTGGCTGTTTATATGTTGTGGATGTTTTTTTCTTATTCTGCAAATGAATGATACCAAGGCAGCATAGGCCTCATGGTAGTGCCAGGATGTTGCTGCTGACTGACATTATGCTTTTCTCAAACCTTCCCACCCAGCAACCCACTGTTTTCCTTACGTTAAGAAGCGTATAGCCGTTATGTACCAACACCAGACAGACCTGAGCCCCATAGAAGTGGCCATAGATGAGATGAGTGCTAAGGTGGCTGAACTACGACTGTTGTGCTCAGCCTCCGAGGTGGACATGATCCGTCTGCAACTCAAATTGCAGGGCAGCATCAGCGTGCAGGTACAATAAGGAAAACAACCAAGTCATGTTGCCTAAAAAAAGTCTTTAAATCCTTTGACCTTTGGTGTTTTCCAGGTGAATGCAGGGCCTCTTGCATATGCCAGAGCCTTCCTAGATGACAGCAGTGCCAAGAAATATCCAGACAACAAGGTCAAACAGCTTAAAGAAGTCTTCAGGTACTGATTACAAACAAGGACACCTCCACATAAAATATGTCTACAACGGACTAAGGTTTTACCTTCTAGTAGAATGAACATTCCCCTTTACTTTTTATTACACTGTAGTTGTATCCTGTTGCTATGATTGTTACATTTTTTCCCTCTCAATAATCTACACATGAAAGCAGGTACAGGCAGAATTTTGTAAGTTTATAAAAGGAAATCCCATTTCCATCAGTGTTCAGATCTTTTACCTAGTCCTAAGTTGATGCACCTTTGTTAGCAGTTCCAGTCTTGAGTCTTTTGGGTTTGATATAACAAGTTTCGTAGCCTTAGACTGGGGTATTTTCTGCCATTTCTTTAGGCAAATCCTCTCAATCTCTGTCCATTAGGTGAACCTGTGGCCTAGTCTGAGCGCTCCCAATTTTTGTTGCTGAAAAACCACCCCTACAGCATGATACTGCCACCACCATGCTTCACTGTGATAATGATGTTGGGCAGGAGCCTGGTTTCCTCCAAATGTTAGAATTCAGTCCTAATAGTTCAGTCCCAGTTTCCTCAGACCAGAGAACATTGTCCTTCACAGTCTGAAAGTCCTTCAAGCAGCTTTCAGGTGTTTTGTTTTAGGCTTCTGTTGAACCCCAGTGTCCAGCTTTGTGAAGGACTGCAGTTCTGGTTCTGGAACTTAGCTGTCAGACTCACCATCAGTTTCTTGGCCTCCTCCCTCACTAAGGCCCTTTGACTGCTCATTGTTGTCAGAAGACCAGCTCTTCAAAAAGTCTTTGATTTTGCCAAACTTCTCTAATTTGAGAATTGTGAAGGGGAGCGCTGGGGAAGAAACTTTGCTTCAGATCTGAACCTTGTAATAATCCTGGCTCAGTTGACCTCATGGCTTGGACTGTGCTCCGATTGTCAGCTAGGAGGCCTTGGCGAGGCCTTTCCAAATGATCGGGTTTTCGAACAGATGTATGTTTAGCTTGCAGCACATGGTTCAACAGCAGTTCCTCAATCAAGCCCTTTTCTCTGGATTTACTTGTACGTTCAAGATATGTGTATCTTTCAGTATTACTTGCCTTTGAGACGGAGACACATCTGTGTTGCGCTCTGTGTGTACCGCCAGTTTTGGGGCAGGGGGCTCAGTGTGAGAGAAGCAGAGTGCTACCTCTAGTTTTTTAGCTAGCACACCTGTATTGCACGCTGCTAGCTTAGCACTACGTCAGTGGCGGGGAGGGTGCTGCTTGTATAATGGTAGGGGAAACTCTGTCTTTGTATAAATCTTTCGCTTGTGTTGCTTGTTGCTTAGCAGGTTTTACAAACTGCCTTAAAATGCGTGTTCCTTCCTCCTTAGACAGTTTGTGGATGCTTGCGGACAGGCGCTGGGGGTGAATGAGCGGTTGATTAAAGAAGACCAACAAGAATATCATGATGAGATGAAGGCCAACTACAGAGACGTGATAAGGGAGCTGTCAAACATTATGCACGAACAGGTAGGATTGCCAAAAATAAAGGTTAATATGAGCCAACATTCAGTTCAAAGCACCCTGCAGGTTACTCAAATACAGTTTATAATTTCACATTACTTACATTTTTTGTTGTGGAACAAAGTTTAGTCTACAAAAATACATTTTTTTAGAAAAATGTTTGAAGGTCTAACTTTTTACCTGATTTCTGGTGGTGTTTAAAAGCATATTTATTGTGTGCTAACTCCGTAAAAATAGCAAAAAAGGTTGAATCATGTCATCTGGACTTCGTTTTTTTGTTAAAAAGAAACGTTTCGCCCCTCATCCAAGAGGCTTCGTCAGTCTGAGGCCTGACTGAGAAAACAAACTTTGTGTCCGTAAAAATAGGTTCACATTTAAAGGTACATTTTTCTGTTTTTTTTTTTTTTTTTTACTAACCATGTCTTTTATGTCTTGCTGTCTTTGTGCTGGCCTGAGCAGATTGGATGGTAATGATTTTATTTTATAAAAATTATGAAGTAGGAAAGGTTAGGGACTGCCTGAAAAGTCTTCTTTTTGTGTTAAATTGGTTCGTATCAGGGTCAAATGAGATAGTGTGTAAATAATTTTAGATAAACTTGTGTGTAAAAAAATGGAATAAATGTATTATTCGTTTATTAACCTTTATTTAAATGGAATGATAAGAAGAAAAGGGGGAAAAAGACTATCTGATTGTAATGTTTTGATATTTTTTTCAAAATTAGGTTAGGAGAAGGGGTGTGTGCTATTACCGGTAATTGAAAAGCTTAGAATAGATTATTTACATTGTACTTTTCAAAAGTAACGTAAAGTGTCTTCAAATGATATATTTGATATAAAATGCCTTAGAATTACTTATTATTATAAGTATAATGTGCAAATTATGTAAATGGAGTTTAAATAAATTGAACAGAAAGGAATTGAAATCAATTGGAATGGAAAAGTTTGAGTTAAATCCATTGTAAAATGCCCATAAATGACCTGAGCTATAGAAGTTAAGTGGACTGGGCTGATTTGCATTTGAATCGTTTGGATTAGAATTAATTCAATTGGAATATTCTGGATTATTTTCTATAGGAACTGCCCTGAAATGGCTTTCAGCATGAATTTTTAGTGTCCAATTCAATTTAGTTAAGCTAGAAAAACTAAATTGGAATAATTTTATTTTAAGTCAGTTTAATTAGTGTCATTAAACATTATTGCTATGACTTGGGGATATGTAAATCAGTAGAATTAAATTGGAGTGAACTGAGGTGAATTTCAATAAAATCAGGGACTTTTTGGTAGACTTTCGATTTAAAGCACACTCAAGCTACTTTTGTTGTCAGGTAGAGATAAATAAATTGGTGAGAGTGAAGTGGAATAGACTGTACTGAAATGAATCGGCACAATTTCAATTGGAGTTCATTTGAATAACATATTCTGGATTATGTTCATTGTAAACTGCTTTAATTGGGGTTTAGCTGTGAACTGGCAACATGTAATATAAATATTTGTTTCTTTAGATTTAACTCAAAGTGTCCTAAAATCACTTGAGTTTTGAACTGAGCTGTCTGTTGCTTCTAGATAACCCCATCGGAGGACGGTACCAGGAGTACTCTGTCCGACTCTATGGGCATCTTCAACGCCATCAGTGGCACCCCGACCTCCACCACACACGGCCCAACCATCCTTTGAGAGGGATGTTTCATGCCACCGACTGCTTAAGTTATCCAAGGGATCAATTGGGATGCATTTACAGACTTTACCATAACCTACTTCAGACATTTTGGGGGGTATTTCCCCCCTTTTCCTATTTTTCTCCATGTCACCAGCTGAAAAATCCCTATTACATTTGCCATACTTTCTTTGTGTTTCCTATGGAGACTTCAGTTTATCCTGATGACTTTTAAATGTTGAATATAGTTATGATATTGACCACCTGGTTGATTTGGGTCATTTATATTTTTGTGTAAAATTTTGTTTTGTGTAAAGGAGTTAAAACAGCTGATGTGTTTATAAGCATGTGTCCATGAAAACATGATGGCATCCTTATGTTCAAGTGTCCAAAGCCCTGCACCAGTGGTGCCCAAACCTGGTTCTGAACAGCCACTATCCCAGTGGTCCTCAATCCTGGTCCTCAAGGACCACTACCCTTAGTGGTCTTCAATCCTGGTCCTCAAGGGCCACTACCTTTAGTGGTCCTCAATCCTGGTCCTCAAGGGCCTCTACCCTTAGTGGTCCTCAATCCTGGTCCTCAAGGGCCACTACCTTTAGTGGTCCTCAATCCTGGTCCTCAAGGGCCACTACCCTCCAAGTTGTAGTTGTTTCCCTGCTCTTCAGTAGGTCTTGAAGTTCTGCAGAAGTATTGTGATCCCTCTGCTATTCAAGTCATGTGTGTCAAAGCAGAAAAACATCTAAAACATGCAGGATGGTGGCCCTCGAGGACCAAGACTGCAGACCACTGTTAGAGGTTTCTCTGCTCCAACATCAACACGTAATCAATAGTCTTATGTAGAACA
>NC_056520.1:10454493-10489657 GCF_014905685.2 Nematolebias whitei | reverse complement strand
CTCGAGGACCAGTATTGAAGACCACTGTTAGAGGTTTCTCTGCTCCAGCATTAATAAGTAATTAATAGGTTTATATTGGACATTAAGGCAATTCAACAATTGAATCAGGTGTGTTGAAACAGAGAACATCTAAAACATGGAGGATAGTGGCCCTCAAGGACCAGGATTGAAGACCACTGTTAGAGGTTTCTTTGCTCCAACATTAATAATAGGCTTATGCATAACATTGAGGCAATTCAAAAATTGAATCAGGTGTGTTGGAACAGAGAACATTTAAAACATGCAGGATAGTGGCCCTCGACCAGGATTGGACATCTCTACCGTATTTGGTGTTGTCAGAGGGCTAGAAAAAACTCGAGGAACTTCAGTATTTGCATTGGACCCAAGTCTACATCGTTAACCGCTGGGTTTTCGGTCTTGTTCAGTGTACTGCTGTTACCATACACACCTTGTTAATAGTATTCCATAGAGTTTTTTTTTTTTTGTTCTCCTTCATTGAGTTACAGCGGTTGCATTTTTCTGATAATTTATATGGATCTGTTTTAATAAAAATGGTTACTATTTTAGGCCAATGGACCTGTATAGAAACAGTGTAAAGCCAAGTTAACCAGAATATTTTTGACCTATTTTATAAAAATTAATAAAGTGTGTGCAATATTTTCTGCAGATACCAATGCTACCTACAGGTCAAAAAGAAGACTTTTGCCAAAGACATAAAAAAAAAAAAAAGTGCAACCTAGAACTAGGGAGGGACAGGTTATACTCAACCAAGTTCTTTTGCCTCCCATGTAGGATCCTTTTATTATCTGTGAAGCAAAATTCAATATGAAACATTTTTACTTGGTGACTTCTCATGTGAATATGTTTAAGACTCATGAATAAATACAATCTGGTTAAAAATATTCTCCTGTTGTTGTTCATTCAAAAGATCACAAAACAGGTGTGGATGTGCAGATGTGCACATAGCTCTTGGAAAACCATCTGAGCCTCTGTCTCATTGAGTTGTGACTGTTTGCAACTAATTTAAAGTGACAGAGAGTTTCCAAAACACAGTATTATAAAATGTTTGTGGTGTTAATTTCTATCCATCCAATATCTTTACCCGCTTCTTCCATTTTGGGTCACGGGGGTCGCTGGTGCCCATGTCCAGCAGTCACTTTGCGAGGGACGGGGGACACCCTGGACAGGTCGCAAGTCCATCACAGGGACACATAGAGACAAACGAGACAAACAACCATTCACTCTCACTCACACCTAGAGACAATTTAGAGTCACCAATCAGCCTAACATTCATGTTTTTGGTCTGTGGGAGGAAATCAGAGTACCTGGAAAAAACCCACGCATGCACTTAGAGAACATGCAAACTCCACCCAGAAAGGCCCCTGGACCGAGATTTGAACTAGGGTGACCTGCTCGCTGAGAGGCAGCAGCTCTACCTGTTGTGCATCCATGCTGCCCTCTTAATTTCTAAATTTTCCTTAATAGTATGATTCTGTCAGGACTGGCAAGCAGCTAAATTGATCAGTCCCAAATAGATTGCTGTCATCTTAATCTGAAGAGTTTCACGGCAGATCTAATGACACACCATTTATTAAGTCTTTCCATCCATCATCTTTCACTTGCTCTGGAGTCGGATGGTGGGGTCAGTACTCTATATTGTACTCTATATGTTGTCTGTCTAAAACAGGTTACCCTTGACAATAAGTTCTCGTGACTCAATGAGACTCCCTACTTCTTCCTGCTCTTCTGGGAGGATTCCAAGGTGTTCCCAGGCCAACCGAATGTCAGTCTCTCTAGCGTGTCCTGGGTCCTTGGGGTCGTCTTCTAGTTAGACATGCCCGGAAAATCTCCCTAACATTGTTAGGGTGCCTTGACAAGGTGTCCATGAGCTATCTTTACTAGATACCTGAACCATCACATTTGGCTCCTCTATATGTGAAGGAGCAGCTGTTCTACTCAAAGTTTGACCCCAGATAACTGAAGTTATCTCCTAATCTCTAAGGGAAAGTCCAGCTATCCTGCAGAGGAAAACTCCTTATGGCGGCTTGTATCCATGATCTTGTTCTTTCAGTCACTACCCAGAGTTCATGACCATAGGTGAGGGTAGGAGCATAGACCGATTGGTACACAGAGATCTTCTTGCAGCTCAATACACTCTTCACCACAACGGACCGGCACAGAGTCCGCAATACTGCAAAAGCCACACCAAGTCTGTCGGTCTCACACTCCATTCTTCTCTCACTCTAGCAAAACCCTGATACCTAAACTCCCCCACTTGAGGCAGAACCTCACCCCAAACAAAGAATTTTATGATTATTCGCTAGTGTATTAGCTAGCTCTAACACTACCGTTGTAGCCTAGAGCCACAATATGAATTTTTTTTCTGCCAGAAAATTTGGAGACACAAAATAGTAAGAAAATGCACAAGACATTCACTTAGAATCACTGAGAAATTTTTGGCAAAATTTTGCTTTAAGTTTGCATATGTATCAGAACTAAGTTTCCAGTCACCCACAATAACTCTGTTACTATTTTGAGGGAAATGTTAGTTGCACAGATTTTTTTTAATGTGCTGTGTGCAATTGGTCGCTGACCATCATTATTATCCACAAAGCATCTCCACTTCCTCCCAATGTTCAAAACAAAAGCCAAAATATATTTTTTTTCTGGGTACCACCATGTTGTATTTTTGGAACCAGAGGCACTCAGGATTGTTTGTACCAATGATACAAAAGACCCACATACACATCATCCCAACAAGCTGTGATGTCAATCAAAGTGCAACATGACACCTTTTTATAGCGTTGAAAGAAATTACAACGTATTTTTGAAAATGCTTATTTAAATACAGTATATGGCAGAAAGCTAAGTGCTATGCAAGTCAACAGAAAATCATCAGCTAAAAAATAATTATCTGACATATTTTTAGTTTTTAGTGAGGCAAATATCCCATTCATAAAAATGGAAGGGTGGAACTTAAAATTGTACCACAGCCAGACATTAGGGGGCGCTTGACCTATGTGGCTTCAACTTCCTGCTTCCTGTCCTGTGTCTAGTTATAGGTTGATGTCACTGACAGTCATAGCTCAGTGAGATACTAGCTTAAGAGCTAGCTTTTTCAAGAGTCAAGTTTAAAGTCAAAATCTGCCCATGTGGTTCAAGAATGAATAAACTGGACCAGCCCTGCCCATTGACGAAATGTTCATCTTTTAAAACAGATGGTGGAAAAATACGGTTTATCAAACGTCAAGCACTTTGTAGGTTTCATAAAGACAATTTAAACTGTGCAGTTGTGTTTTAAATATCAAAAAGTACTACAAGAAAGAAAAAAAAAATACAGCTACAGCCTAATGCTTTTGAAACGGAAAAAATAACTTCAAAGCAGATAAAGGAAGAATTGGCGTTAGTACACTGGTACAAATCTGACACAAGTTACAGACTGTAAAAGTCTTAGTGCTGTAAAATATTAAAGTCTTAAAGGTTGAATCAGTAGTGCTGGGAGTGTTTGGGCAATTTAGATAACTGTGTGTGTGTGTGGTTTTTCTAAGTTAGCCCTCATATCAGGGTTTTTTGACAACTTGGTGACATGTCTATCATAAATATACTGTCTCGTGTTTTTAAAGGCTGTGATACTGGATATGTGAGTTCACGTGTGTGTGTCTTTGTGTGAGACACCTCTACAGTAGGTGTGCTTGTTTATGTTACTTTGTGAGGACCATTTTCAACATTTTTTTTTCAACAGTTTTTTTGAATGTCCAGAGGACCAGATTTAACTTTTTTAGATTTTTCTACCTGGATTATTGAGCATGCATCAGGACATTTTCAACACAGTACATTGTGAGGACCAACTGTTCTTTGTGGGGACCAAAGCCCGGTCCTCATAAGGTTCAAGTGTCGTTGGTGGGTTAGGGGTTACGTTTAGGACTAAGGTGTGAATTGAGGATGGGTTCGGTTTAGGGTTAGGTATGTACTGGTAATGGTTAGGTTTAGGGTTAGGTATGTACTGGTAATGGTTAGGTATGTACTGGTAATGGTTAGGTTTCGGGTTAGGTATGTGCTGGTAATGGTTAGGTTTAGTGTTAGGTATGTACTGGTAATGGTTAGTTTTAGGGTTAGGTATGTACTGGTAATGGTTAGGTTTAGGGTTAGGTATGTGCTGGTCCTTCCAGTTGCACAAAATTAGCCTCCTGGCCAGAAGAGAGCCAAAGACAATCGCATTCCTTTCACATTTGCTGAAGGACATATCCACAGGGACTACCCCGAACAGTAAAATGAGTGGTGATGTGTGTACAGTTTTGCCACATATTCCAGAGAAAGGATCAAATGTAGATTGCCAAAAAGTCTGCAGTTTGGAACAGGTCCAGAATGTATGCAGGAGTGTAGCTGGAGTTTGTTTGCAATGACTGCATGCTGGGTCCAGGTTGGCTTTGATCTTGGATAACTTGTCTTTGGACCAGGGAAATTTTTATTTTTTGTGAGATATGAATATAACTAAAGCTCCTAAATGCTCCTACTGAAGAGATATTTAAGAGCCGAAGGAGCCATTTTGTTTTGTTAAGCTGAGATAAATGAAGCCAGAAGTTTGATCACTAAAGGACACTAACTTTGGGTGAATGTTTTAGGACTCTTTAAAAGATTAGCTTCATCGCTGAAGCCATTTTTCTCAGTGAACTGATTGAAGTTCTGGTTTGAAAGCGGTCCTCACACCTGCTGATCGTCAGTCAATTACTACTTCATTGGTAGAACATGGCTGCTTTCCTTCTATGAAAACAGTAAGTGTTTTCAGACAAAGCTTCTATGTTTTGTCAAAAAAAAAATTAAAAATAAAAAAAACCCCAGATGTTATCACTTTTATTACCATAAAGCTCAGATGTAAAACAGTTTTTTGGTGAACACAATTGGTTTGGTCAGTTGGTTTAAAAGACATAAATGTCATTTTAAATGTCAATTTTATAAATGTCGTTAAGGCCAGGCTGATTCTGGCAGATCCTGATCACCCACTCCATGGTAAGTTCATGTTGCTTCCATCTGGCCACAGGTATTTGAAGCCCAGATGTACCTGTAGGATGAACAGACTGAAAAACTCATTAATTCCTGTAGTGACCCGGCTTCTCAGCAAACGATGATTTTTGTACTGTTATTTTAATGTCTCAATGTCTTGTCTAGTATGGATGTTTTGTTTGCCTACAGACTGTGAAACAAACTGCCCCTTGGGATAATAAAGAGTCTTGAACTTAAATGGGTACTTTTGTTGCATTGTTACAGTTTTTCAGTGATTGGTTTTATTAGAATCAAAAGCAAGCTTTTATCATTTGTCCTGACTGAGGCACTTTATCTGTAAAGCTAGATTGCACTTTTTCCTGGGTCATAAACTAATTACTGTCGCACAAACATACACACGCATACAGGTGGGTGTGATAAGGATGGACAGACTTTGCAAGGAAGTTGGGCCAAGCTGTTGCTTGGTTCCACAGTCCAGCATCATTGGGCGTAGCAGTTGGTGAATAGGAGGTTAGATAAGGACCTGCCAGGTCTCGACTTGGTCTGTGTGTCTCAAATTTGGGCAGGGATCAGCCATCTCCATCCCTTGTTTTGTTAAAAGGATTCGTTTGGAGACGTTGGGGCCCCCAAAGTCGACACACACAGCAGCCATGGCAGGTGAGTGCTGGCACTTACATTCTGGGATTCCTTTTTTCAAGCATAATTACCCTTAGTAAACCTATTTCACCTAATAGTTTGAAGCTTTTGCACTACTATTACTACTATTATTGCCTGTTATATTTGGTTACGGTCTTTATTTGGATCTTACACAAAGAGAGCCTTATCTAGTCTTTTTTTCTACAGGCAATGATGAGCTAAAGAGACCCAAGAAAAGAACAGTAAGTTGATCAATGTAGTGACTGAAATGTGTATAGACAAATATGTTTGGTCATTTTAACTTGTTTTGTACCTTCACTTTTCTTCCAAACAGGCTACAGTCTTCGGCTACCCAATAAGCATTTTCTTTATTGTGGTGAATGAGTTCTGTGAGCGTTTCTCCTACTATGGCATGCGAGGTGAGCTACTTTCTTCTGTCTGATGTCGTTATGAGGCTGTCTTTAGGCACTGCCATTGTGTTTGCTTGGTTTGAAAGCCCTGATTTAGCAATGTCATGTCAAATGTATAGAATTCCCATGAAAAACCTGGTTCAGTAAAATATACAAGTATTGTCTGATCAAGTATCTGACCAAATGTTTTTGAGTCTTTCCCATAATATTAAAGTTTTAAGAATGATTTTAATAAATGTGTATTTTCAAAGTTAGGAAATAAAGGTTTCCAACTATTTACTGCTTTTTTCCTTGAACGTTTGGAAAGGTTTATTGTTGGTTTCCATCCAGTCATTTTTGGCATGAATGTCATTATTTTGGACTTTTAATTATTTGTTGGAACATTTTCTCTTCCAAGGGAATTAAACCAATTCATTGATTTTCAAAAATGAGTTACAGACTCAAATATATCAAAACATCCCCACTAATATTTTGGTAAATGACCGTTCGCAAGTTGCACCTTGACCACAGGCATTTTGTATTTGTCAATAGGCTTCAGACATCGTTCTGCTTGGTTATTTGACTTATCTTGGTAGAGTTGGTTCATTAAAACTGGTTGATCTTCTGGCACAGACTTAACTCAGTCATAGTCCACACATTTTCCACCAGGACAAGGTCATGGTAGCATAAATGCATGTTTTATCCAATCAGAAACCAGTTCTGTTGTGTTTGGGATCATTGTCCTGTTGGAACACCAATTTGTTTTCAAGTTTCAACCGGCTAGCTGTTCATTTGAAGTGAAGCTGAAGAATGTGAAAGTTCTCCTTCTTTATTCCATCTATGATGCTACTACCATGCCTGATGGTACACTAGCTGTTCTTTGGGTTGAAAACTTTCAACATACTTCTTCATTGTGGCCAAATAGCTCAATCCCAGTTTCTCCATATGACATTCGGCTTGTCCATTCAACTTGAAGGTGTCTTTGATGAAACAGGAGCTTTTTCTTGGTTGATATCCATTCAGACCATGGCCATATAAACCTTAGTGTTCCAGAAGTTTCCAGTTCATGGCAGAGTTGAGCCTTGGTGGCTCTTGGGTTGTTTCTGAACATCTCAACCAGTTTCATCCGACGGCAACGTCTAAGTATTGGTCAATTCAATAAGTTTGTGCCCAAAATTATTATTACATTCATGCTCATGAGGTAAAATAAATGTCTGACCACAACTATTATGTATAAAGCAACATAAAGTAGCACAAGTACTTCCAAACTGTGCTTATGCTTTTTAAAAAGTAATGTATAAAATGGCCAAAATCTTGACCAAATGTTTCCTTTGTACTTTCCCAAATTTGCTGCTCCTGTTACTATGCCTCTGCAGCCGTGTTGGTGTTGTACTTCAAGTACTTCCTGAAGTGGGATGATGACTTTGCCACCACCATCTACCACACCTTCGTTGCTCTCTGCTACCTGACGCCCATCCTGGGAGCCATTATCGCTGACTCATGGCTTGGAAAATTCAAGTTAGTCTCAAAAAACAGTTTAACAAGATGACGTTGTTTTCTCAAGAAGCATGGCTAATAACCCCTAATAAGATATTATTACATAAATAAATATATATTTTAAATATCTTAACATGTTTTATGGGTAAAAATGAGTTTAAAACAGAAATGGACAAGAATTTGTTTAATACCATTTTGGTTTAGTTGAAGCAATCAAACATCGTCACACTTAACTAGAAAAATATTCTTACAGGTAAGACTTTTTAGGCTTTTCTTTTCCATTGATGACACGTTTCTTGCATAATTAGCATGCTTGGCCAAAATAATTTTTTTAAATTCAAGTTCAAGTATCCTTATTATCCCGAGGGGCAATTAGTTTCACAGTCAGTAGATATAAAACATCCTACACAAGAAATTAAAACAACAATATGGAAGTCATCAGTGTTCGTACATCTGGGCTGCAGATACCTGCATCCAGATGGAAGTAACCTGAGCTCACCATGGAGTGGGCGATCAGGATCTGCCAGAATCTGCATGGCCTTGTTCACTGACCTCGCTTTGTGTGGGTCAATGAGGTTCTGTAGGACTATGCCAGCGGTTTTGCTACACATCCTGACAATCCTCGAGAGTTTGTTTCTGTTCTTACGTCAGAAATCCAAACCAACAGATGAAGGTGAAAGTTAAAAAAGACACAATAACAACATGAATAAAACATTCTCATAAAAGTCGAATCAACATTAAAACCACAGAGCTTCCAATAAAAATAGATTCACTGGTGGGCCTTTTTACAAAGTGAGTTCACGTGGGGGTCAAATAAACAGTAATACCCTTAAAAACAAGAGACAAAATAGCTAAATGGTTAAAAGTTGCCATATTTAATCTTTTTCTAATCTTCAAACTTTGCATCTTTTTTACAAGATATTCCAGGAAACAGGAGAAGGTAATAATGTCCTGAGAGCGCACGCTGTAGCTGCACTCATGCAGACATGTAGGAGGAGATGTATGAAGCCAACAGACCAAGAAGTGATTTAAAGATGAAAATGTACCAGTGAGAGAGTCTGTGTGAAGTTAATGATGACCAGTTAACCAGTGAATACTGGGTGCAGTGGTAGATACGGTAGTTACAGCCAGTTATGAATCTTAGTGCACCGTGATAGACAGCATCCAACATCTGCAGGGTTCTTGTAGGAGCGTTCATGTAAATAATGTCACCGTAATCAATGGAGGGAAGGAAAGTCACAGATACAGTCAGAGTCAGAGTTTCTTTATTGTCATTCGCACCTCATGTGGTACATGTGGTGGAGCGAAATTATGTACACAGGGTCCCAGTTACATCCAACAATAAAATGTAAAAGAAAAACAGTAATAAAATCTAAGATACTATAAGATAGATCTAAGATAAGATTACAAGGTGTTTCCTAGCATTCAGAGTTAGACAGGATCTGTTTCTGAAAAAGAAACCCAGTTTAACTTTGAGTTTCTTTACTAGGTTTTCTACGTGGAGCTTAAAAGAGAGATGTGAGCCGACCAAGATACCCAAATATTTATAGGAATTGACTAACTCAATAGGGACTCCATTTGAGGGTAAAATCAGAGGAAGAACTGCTGGGACTGACTTCCTGTTTGAAAAAAGCATCCCTTTGGTTCTATTGGCATTTAGGACAAGTTTGAGATGGAGCAAATCAGACTGGATGATGTCAGAGGTGGATTGCAAAAGCTGGAAAGCCTTAGCAACTGTTTTAACTCGACAATAAACAACTGTGTCATCAGCATAGAAATGTAAGGATGCATCAGGGATGCTCTGACCTACAATACCTATGTAGATTGTAAAGAGGGTGGGTCCTAAGACTGAGCCTTGTGGTACACTATTGTTGAGTGTTAAATAACTGGAGGAAATACCATTATATTGAACACATTACCTCTATCTGAAAGATAGTTAGAGAACCAACCAAAAGTGTGTTCTGAGAAACCGATTTCTGAGAGCTTATGACACAAGATGTTATGATCCACAGTGTCAAAAGCTTTAGACGGGTTTAAGAAAAGTGTGGCACAATAATCCTTAGCATCCAGTGCTTCAACAATGTCATTAAAAACGTTCATTTAAGCAGTCGTGCTGTGTTGTTTCCTGAAACCAGATTGATGGAGAGATAAGATGTTAAATGAGTCCAAATACTTTTTGATTTGAGATTTTATCAGTTTTTCTAGAACCTTGGCTAAAATGCAGAGTTTAGGGATTGGTCGATAGTTGTTCAGTGAGGTGGGGTCACCTCCCTTCAGCAAAGGATGAACAAAGGCTGTTTTCCAAGCATCTGGAATGTATAAATAAAGGTTGAATGAATGAAAAGATGACGTTAGGATCTGCATTCTGCAGAGCGTAGATTTGAGATCATTGCTGATCGCTGCTGTATTCCGTGATAGATACGCTCTTATTTTCATCAGTTTGGTTTGGCTATAATTCACACGTATAAAGCGTGCGGCGTCAGGCTCGAAGTCTATTTCAAAACTCAGCTGGCGCTCAGACTAGGTGTTGAGGATGAATTTCAACTACTACCACATCAAACTTCAGCTTAGTGTCTGCAACATTGCCTACGCATGGCCATTTTTGTGTTTGCTAACATTAATTAGCTCTGCTGGCCATTCAGTGTACAATAAATGTTGACTTTATGAGAGTTTCATTCAAACCTGTCCAATGGTTCATAGATGTTTTGCTAACATATAAACGTATTTGGAACATTTTCAACATGGTCATGTGATCACATGTGATCACACGTGATCACGTTTTGCCACATATAAAGTGTTTTTCTGTAGGGGAGGGGTTAAAGCATATCTCTAGGAGTCACCTTTTATAGTTTCATGTTAGATTTGTTACCTTTATCTTATCTCCTGAAGCTGATGTCCACATGTTCCACTCCTTGAACTTCCCTCCCTCCCTCTGTACAGAACCATTGTTTACCTGTCCATAGTGTATGCGGTGGGACAGGTCATCATGGCGGTGGGTGCGATCCATGACATCACAGACCTAGACAAGGACGGCACACCTGACAACATGACCTTCCACATGTGAGCTGAACACACAAAAAGCTGTATGAAGTGACAAAACCAAGCTTTATATTTGGCGTTAACATTTCGTCTGCTCTGTGATTGGCCCCCAGAGCTCTGTCCGTAGTGGGTTTGATCCTCATTGCCCTGGGAACAGGAGGAATCAAACCCTGCGTGGCTGCCTTTGGAGGAGACCAGTTTGAAGACGATCAGGTTAGATGTTGATCCAGCCGTAACAGTATGATTTCAGATATCAGACCTTTTTAGTTGTCAATGAAATAACTCCAAGTTGTTGCTTCCATGGGCCGATAATGCACTCACTAAATTCACAAGGCATATTGCAAACCTTAATTAAAATGTATATCAGTCAATGCCGACAGACCACAGCAACTTACTCCCATAGAGCTGTGGTTTTATGAGGAGGTTCTGGTTGGATTTTTGTTCTTATGTTGTCTATTTTTTACAAGAGATCCTTCCTGTTCACAGCCATCAGCATCTATAACAACTCTTTAATGAAACCAGGATGATGAGTTACCACAACATATACTTTCCTTCTGGGATTAATAAAGTATTTTTGAATTTGAATTTTATCTAGAAGAGGATATTGCTTCTAATATCTAAACGCCCTATACAGTGTGTGGCCTATTTCACTTGCTTTCTCCTGCTAAAACGGACTTAATAGCCTTTACATTAGCCAGGAGGCTAACACTGCTAAATTGGAATTGGAAACCTGCAGTTCCACCTACATATACAAACTGGATTAAAGAAGCCCTTCATTTTCTCAAATTTGAAAGAAAATCATTCCAGTTATTTGACACGTTAGTGCCTCCTCTGCCAATTCACAATTCACATTAGAGCATAATAAATAATCCAATTCACTCCAATTATAAACCAACCCATTCAAGGTTATTTTGGTATAATGAGGTTCAGTTTTTTGGTATTTATTTCTGTGACAGAGTGTAAAAGCCTGTCAACCGTGGTGTCCTCAACCAGAAAAGGCTTACTCACCAACTCCTGGTTGGGACTGAACCACAGCCCCATGTGTAGATGTCAACATATCTTGGTTTGGTTCATGAGTGGGGGTAGAATGGAGTAAGAGGTTGATATGTAGGTAGATTGGGACAATGTCTGTAGATATGCAGACACTGTACTGATCTACTGTGATGAAGAAGGAGATGAGAAAAAAAATCAAACCTTTGAAAGTCTATGTTCCAGTGAGGACCAATAGTCCTGAGCTTTGGGTAAGGACCAAAAGAATGATGTACAGAATACACTCAGCTGAAATGATGTTCCTCTGATATTTAGGGACAATGTAAGGAGCTCAGAGTAGAGTTGCTGCTTATCTCTATTGAAAGCACCCAGTTGAAGTGGTTTGGGCATCTGGTAAAATGCCTTCCACATGAGGTGTTTCAGACATAATCCATTTGGATGGAGACTTTGGGACAAACTCAGGAATTGATGAAGACATTTCATCTTACATCTGGCCTGAGGAATGTCTTGGGCTCCCTCCAAATGAGTTGGAAGAGTAAGCTTGGGAGAAGAAGGTCTGAGGACCTCTGCTTATGTGATTCAGTCTTGGATAATCCTCAGAAGATGGATCAGGAACTCAACAAACTGCATCTTCAATTTCACCCCATTTTCTTTCTTCAGCATGATTGCAGAGTGCAAAAGTAGTTGTAAGAACAATTTTGCTGTGGAAACTCCTTCAGAAAAACTAATTAAGGAGCAAAGACCAGCTGGGGTTAAAACATATTCCTTCATTTATAGATCCATTAGACAAATATACCCATAGGTTCTCTTGTTGTATTATTAGGACATACATTTTTACAATACACCAATCAGTCATTACCAACAGCCTGCCACTGAATTGGTACATATGTTGACATCACAGAATCTTAAGAACACGGACTCTACAAGATTCTGGTCATAACTTTTATGGACAGAATTTCTCGGTGCAGCCATGGGGCGGAAGGTTTCTGGTTCGGTGGCCTCAGGCTTCCACCTCTGCTCTTTGCAGATGATGTGGTCCTGTTAGCGTCATCGTGCCGTGATCTTCAGCTCTCACAGGAGCAATTCGCATCCAAGTGAAGCGGCTGGGATGAGAATCAGCACCTCTACATCTGAGGCCATGGTCCTCAACCAGAAAAGCATGGATTGCTCTCTTCGGGTTGAGGGTGAGGTTCTGTCTCAAGAGACAGAACCTGACTTCAGAAAAAGCAGAAGATGATGGATGGATGGACTCTACAAGACCGCTGAGGGTCAGCTGTGGTTTCTCACACCATCAATAACAGATCCTTTATGTCCTGTAGGTTGTGAAGTAGGGATTCGATTTGTTTGTCCTGCATGTCCAGTAGATGCTTGACTGGACTCAAGTCAGGAAAATTTAGTCAGCATCCAAGACTTGTGTTCCTCAAACTAGTTTTAAACTATTTTTGATATTTGTTGGAGGGCATTGTCATGTTGAATGAGGCCATTGCAGTGAATGTATTTAGGTACCCTGACGGATCTGCAGCTACATAATCCCAGATGCAACAAAATATGATGCACAGTGTTTATCCTGCTACATTTTCATCAGCATATTTAAACTGCATAGGTCCTTTATTAGATTAGACACCATGGGACATCATTTGATGAATATGTTCACCCTGCTGTCAGATTACTGGTTTTCCTTCCATTGATCATGTTTGGTAGCTCATTAACAAAACACAACCCAGAATAACCACAGTAGCTGACACCGAATTGTCTAGCCAATAATATTTGGCATGTTAGGCACAAACTCCAGTTTAACTTCATGTGAAATTCCTTATTACCGAGATACAACCTACAAGACAAAAAATGAAAGGAAACTGAATCAAGTCCTCTGCACAAAAGGAAAAACACAAACGTATGTGTTTTTTTTAAAGGTGTGTCATT
Organism: Nematolebias whitei; assembly: GCF_014905685.2. Classification (NCBI taxonomy): domain Eukaryota; kingdom Metazoa; phylum Chordata; class Actinopteri; order Cyprinodontiformes; family Rivulidae; genus Nematolebias; species Nematolebias whitei. The sequence goes on along the minus strand of NC_056520.1, from coordinate 10,476,182 downwards.
TTTTGTTGTGTACAATGACGTGTATTATGATGCAGAGAACTGTACACGTAGACACTGACCTTTTCCTTCTGACATTAGTCTGCTATCAGTTTATCTGCTCGGCATGTCTTGTATCTCTGTTCCATCTGTTAGTTGTTTATTAACTAATAACCATAAGTACAATTGACTTTAACTTTATCACCATGTTCTGGGTGAAGGACAAAGATTGCAGCCGTAATGTTACCAATGCATATGAGACTGTGTTATTATAAAAATCTTCTCAAATTTAAACGTGAGAATGTTTACTAGATGATGAACCATGTTTGCAAGGGTGTTTCTTAAATGTCTCAAAGCGTTGGCGGAGCTTTTCAGATTCCTTGAGCTCGATTGCCTTGTGAGATTTTTTTTAACCCCATTCTTCAAACTGTGATTGTTCATACTACTGTTTACTTCAATGAATACTGTCTTGAGTAAAAAGTAACTTGTTGAATTTGCCATGTCTTCCAGGAAAAGCAAAGAAGCGCATTCTTCTCCATATTCTACCTGTCTATCAACGCAGGAAGTCTGCTGTCCACTGTCATCACCCCCATACTCAGAGGCAAGTCTACATCTGGAATTGGATCATGAGTACTCCACATACTGTGAATCCCTTTGTCATATGCAGTATTTAACAGTGTTCTGTGGTTCTCAGCTCAGAAATGTGGTATTCACAGCCAGCAGCAGTGCTACCCGCTGGCCTTTGGTGTCCCTGCTGCTCTCATGGTGGTCGCTCTAAGTAAGGTTTCAGACATGCCTTGTGACATGTGCCAATGGTGACTTAATGAAATGAACTGTTCAGTGAACACAATAGATTGTAAGAAATGCATTCTGTGTGTGTGTTCATAGTTGTATTTATCGTTGGGAGTGGGATGTACACTAGGGTTCCTCCAGCTGGAAACATTTTGGTGAAAGTATTCTATTGCATCTCGGTAAGTGGCTCCTCAAAAAAACATTTCAAAAGAATAAGCATTTCCTTACTGATGGGCTTTCTGTTGTCTGCAGTTCGCTGTCCAGAACCGCTTCAGACATCGTTCTTCTGTGTACCCCAAGAGAGAGCATTGGATGGACTGGGCTGAGGAGAAATATGATGTGGGTGCAGATAGCTGATGTAAGCACAGGCAAATATGAACTTCGAAATGAAAGAATTAATGTGATTGTCTCTTTGTTGGTTTAGAAACTCCTGATTGCCCAGGTGAAGATGGTCCTGAAAGTGCTGTTTCTCTACATTCCACTGCCTATGTTCTGGGCTCTCTTTGACCAACAGGTAGAGTTGCACTCGGGTCCAAATAATCCGAACCGACTCGGCCCCAGCCCGTAGCCATCATCTCCGAACCCCACCCAATCCATCGAATTAACTGTAATTACAGGTCCGAATCTGGACCCCCCCCCCCCCCCCCGACATTTTTAATTAAGCTTTGACTGCCTATACCATCGACTATTATTAATGGTTGGCAGGTGCGGGTGGCTGAGAGGGCAGAAGATCAGAGCTAAAGAGCCATGAAAGCACATTTAATGCTTCCCATGCTTCTGCCTGCATCGGACCCTGTTCTGACATGTCGGATATTTTGTGATCTCACCTGTTTGGGTCTCAGCCACTGAGTGCAGCGGCTGAATGAACCTCCATTTGGGCTGATGGATCGCTGGCAGTAGTCCATCTGAACTGAACTTTTTACCTCTTTAAACCAGCTGGTCAGCACGCGGTCAAATGGCCGTGTGCGGCAGGTGCAGTATGGCAAGACACGTTTGCATATATTGGATCGTCGGCCGCGTGCGTTCCTGACGCAATAAAAAGCCCAACACCGGCCCGGCCCACACATTAAGCACATTATTATGGCCCGGTCCGGTCCAAATCGGGGTCGGGCTCCAGGTTCGGGTTAGAAATGACAGCTCTACCAACAGGTAACAACATCCTCTGTTGGTGATAGTCCGACTCTACATGTCTACACTGAAAAATTATCCCTTTTTTAAATAGATCATGGTTCTATTATCAAGATAGTTATTTAAGACTCAAGAAAGCCAATTTTAGTATTAACCTGTAGAGGTTTCTATTGACTTAATATCTAGAATAGAGGTGGGTCTTTGTAACAAATGGAGGAGTTCAAGTATCAAGGATTGGTCAGTGATGGGTCAACATATAGGGACATTGTCTTCAGTTATGAGGGTGTTGCTCCAGTCTGTTTTGAGGAAGAAGGAGCTCAACTGAAAGGCAAAGCTCTCAGTTTATTTGTTTGTCAGCTCTAACCTTCACCTACAGTCATGATTACGGGTCCTGACTGAAAGAACAATATCCTGGATCCAAGTGGCTAAACTCAGCTTCCTCTGAAGGATTGCTGAGCTAAGCCTAGGAGATACAGTTAGGAGCTCCATCATCCAGGGAGAGCTCAAAGTACTGTAGAGCTACTTCTACTCATTAAGAGTCAGAGCCAGCTGAGGTGGTTTGGGTATCTGATTATGGCGTCTTCCTCTAGAGGTTTGCTGGGCATGTCTCACTAGGAGGAGACCCAAGGACAGGCCTAGAACTCTCAGTTCAATTCAGTTTCAATTCAGTTTATTTATATAGCGCCAAGTCACAATAGAAGTCATCTCAGGGCACTGAACAGAAACATTCATATGTAAAAGTAAGTTAACAGAAACGTCCATAAATAAAAATAATAATTTTAGACTTTATCTGAGGAGCAGACTGCTTTGAGTTGAACTCCATCACAGAACTCTCATTTTGAGCAAGCATGAAGGCGACAGTGGAAAGGCAAAACTCCCTCATGAGGAAGAAACCTTTAGCAGAACCAGGTTCAGGGCAAGAGGCCATCTGCTTTGTTTGGTAGGAATAGATACACAATGGCAGGTCAAGAATCACATGTTAATATAGAAATAATACCAAATATAGTATTATTATATTATTAGTATTATATTATTAGTATTATTATTATAATATATAATATAGTATTTATCAAAAAAGTCTTAAACTCAGTCTTAAAACTGGACAATGTGTCAACCTTACGGACAGTATCTGGAAGTTGGTTGCACAAGAGAGGAGCCTGATAACTGAAAGATCTTCCTCTCATTCTGCTTTTGGAAAATATAGGAACTGAGAGAGAGCCTGCCATCTGAGAGCGAAGTGCTCTGTTAAGAAAATATGGAACAATAAGATCTCGAATATAAGATATCGCTAGGTTGTTGAGGGCTTTGTAGGTTAGAATTAAGATTTTGAATTCAATTCTGGACTTGACAGGGAGCCAATGGAGGGAAGCTAAAACTGGAGAGATATGATCTCTCCTACTAACTCCAGTTAAGACTCTGGCAGCAAAATTTTGGATTAACTGAAGACGTTTTAAAGAAGTATTTGGACAGGCAGGATTACGTATCGTATGTGGCCTGGGAACACCTTCAAATCCCCCAGAATTTCAGGAGCTGTAGAGTGTTCCTTATAAGAGGGATGTCTGGGTTTCCCTCCTGGACCTATTGGCTCCACGACGCTCCTAGATAAGCATCAGAAAATGGATGGATGGTATTTCATTGGAAAGTAGAATATAAAAACTAAACAAGAAATATGTCTGATCCTCAGGGCTCAAGATGGACCCTTCAGGCCACCACCATGGATGGCAACTTTGTAAGTGTTCTCTCTCAAACCTTAACTTGCGAGTTGAAAACACCAAAAAAATATATGTAAATGAAGAATGTATTTTTCTTTTTAACAGGGTTTGATGGTAATCCAGCCGGACCAAATGCAGGTGAGACTCTTGTCTTGAATCTTCTTGGCTGCTGAACTAAACTGATGAAACAGAAAACCTCATACTGACCCAACTTCTTCCTACCAGACTGTCAACCCGATTCTGATCCTGCTTATGGTTCCAGTCATGGACAGCGTGATCTACCCATTGATTTCCAAATGCAAATTAAACTTTACGTGAGTTTGCTCTTTGGTATTCTTGTCTCTCCAATCATGTAATTGGCTTTTCGGTACTCAAAAAAGGACCAGAAATGTCCTGTTCCAACAAATGTTCAAATGTTTTTCAGGTATGCAATGCAGAAATCAAAATGTAATTTTAAAAGAAAGGAGGAAAAAACATATTAGGTTAAATCTGTCAAAAATGAACTAATTGGTTAGCAGTGGTTCCCAACCCTGGTCCTTGAGGAACACCATCCTGCATGTTTTAGTTGTTTCCCTGCTCTAACACACCTGATTCAGTGATTTAATTACTTCCTCGTGCTCTGCAGAAGTCTGTAAATCACCCATTTATTAAAACTAGGTGTGTCAGAGCAGAGAAACTACTAAAACATACAGGATGGCGTTCCTCAAGGAACAGGGTTGGGAACCCCTGGATTAGTGAATATAACGATATCTATGATCACAGTTTTAAAACTTAATCTGGTTTGAAGTTGTGCAAGTTGTTCATATACAGCCTAAAAATGCTAAAAAAAAACAACAACAAAAAACAGTAATAATAAATAAAAAGAGATGGTTTCAGGAAAATTGAGAAATTTGTACCATTCTGTCTTTCTTGCTTTATTTTGATCCTGTTATCAATAGCTGTTGCGTGCTGAAATTGTTAACAATTATTATATGTTGATAGGCCACCATGTTTTAGCCAAGCTACTTCTTTCTCTGTATTTTGATTTGCTGTTATTAGGAATGTTGTCGCCACCTAATGGTGCACTACAGGTATTTCAGATGTAAAGATCTAAACTGATCTGGATAGTTTCAAAACTGGTATTTTTTCACAGTGTCCACCTGTACTGTGTTATGGTTAGAAAAAAACCTCGTAAAAAACACTTTACAAAGTTAACATTTTTAAATTAGCCATTTCTGATGGTTTGATGTGAACAGATATATATAACGGCCTATTTTGTGCTAGCTTACTCTCATTTTATGCCCCAGAAACTAAAACAAACACCGAGCTGCTTTTTCCCCCTTTGTCTCTATTGTGCGCCTGTGGCTGAGTGGTTAGAGCAGTCCTCCTCCAATGCAAGAGTTGGGGGTTTGAATCCACCAGCAGTCACATGCCGAAGTGTCCCTGGGCAAGACACTGAACCCCTCATTGCCTCCGATGTGTGTCTCATTGGTGCATGAATGTGATAAGCACTGATTAGTCTCTTTAGAATGAATTGTTCAATTAGCTTTGCAGAGATCTAGTAGAGTGCTGTGTGAATGGGTAAATGAGGACACAGATTGTAGTGTAAAGCGCTTTGAGTGTCTTGACAAGACAGAAAGGTGCTACATAAGTACTGTTCAATTACAGTACTATTTCTGGGTCTGTTTTTTCTTTATTCTGCTCTCATCGCAATCAAGTTTTAATTGGTTGCTGAAATGGTTAATAACAGACAAAACTGTAAAAAAATCAGGATATGGGAAAAACAAGTTTAGGAAGAATTTTTAATCAAGTGAAAAAGTTCTTTCTCTATGGTTTGATACTGTATGTTGTTAGGGTTAGGGTTGTGTTCTCGCCACCTGGTGGCCAAGAATGAGTACTTCAGTTTTTGTTTGAATGTATGGATGAAGGAAAATAAAATTAATTTGAAAAATATCCAAAGTAGTGTAAATGACACTTAGTTTGTTGAAATTAATGGTCCATAATGACTGGCATGACTATTTTAGATTCAAAAACTCTAATGTGAATTTACGTTTATTCTGCAGTCCTTTGAGGAGGATGACTGTGGGAATGTTCCTGGCTGCCCTTGCCTTTGTGGCTGCTGCCCTGGTTCAGCTGCAGATTGATGTAAGGGAACCAAACCCTCCTGCTGTCCTTGGGTCAAAAATGTTGGAACACACCTGAACCTCATAAAAGTTTCCTTCATTTTCCAGCAAACTCTGCCTAACTTCCCATCGAGCACCGAGGGACAAGCGAAGTTCATCAGCATGGTCAACAGATCCCTCCAAGTAGAAGCTGGACAGCACAACTTTCAACTGGATACTTCCACTGTATGAACATTTGAGAACACTCGCACTAAGGCTGAATTCCATTAAAAGGGAAAATAGCCTTGTGTTTCCCCATTAAACAATATTTTACTGACACAAACACTAGAACATCAGTTTGATGTATCTGTGTAATACGTTTGATAAAATTGTTATCTTAACAAACAATAAAAAATATGTATATGCTATCATATTTTACTGTTAGAGAATGAAATTACGTTGATTAATGGTTTCACTTTGTGCCCAACCAGGAATATATGACCTTTGAAGAGCCATTTAGTCTAAACGTAGAGTCTGGTACCCCTGATTACATTAGTTTACCAGACGGCACTCGAAGTACCATCGTCATTGTTCAAGAGGGACCCCAACTCAGGAACTTGGAGGTAAGCAACCAAATGGGAAAACATTGTAGTTAAGGTAAAATCACGTTTCTGTTTTGTCCTCACAAGAACTCAAAACTAGTTCTCTTTCCTCAGTTCAGAGACATTACCGCAAAACCGGAGCAGGGTCTTAATGCTATCAGGTGAGCTTAAAGCTATTTTTTTTAAAATAAACAATAAGTCTGCAATTGTTTTAGTGTTCTTGTCTGTAAAATACAATATATTGTTTGATGAAGGTGCAAAAATACAGCATGCTTTGGAGTTATCTACTTGTAGTGCTAATAAAACTAGTGTGGCCAGCTAGCCTAGCATTCTGACTTTCTGCGAACACGCAATAAACTTAGGTGGGGCGTCATTGCTAACGTTGAGTAAAAGTGTTCAAAAGACAAGGAACAATAAACTCCAGCCTCTTTTAATTCTAGAGTTTTCTTAACCAGAACAAAGTCCAGACTTTGATCCAGCACCTTGTAGAACTCCATTAGCAGCAAGAACTCTCAACTAGACTTTATCGGCCTTTTATGTAGTTGTGGGGAAATTGTGGCTCACTCCTCTTTCCAGCGTTGCTTCAGCTCAGTGAGGTCCCACCACAGCATTTCAGTCAAGTTGAGGTCTGGACTTTGACTGGACCATTGCAGTACTGTACCATGATTCTTTCCTCTTTGGACCGTTCCATTCTAGATTAGCTGATGTGTTTGGGATCATTGTTCTGTTGCATCATAACCCAGTTTGGTTCAAGTTTCCGTTGTCAGACAAATGGCTTCGCGTTTGACTCTAGAAACTCTGACCTTGGGGGGATGTCTAGTCCTGGGCAGATTGGCAGCTGTCTTAAATAATTTTCACTTGTGAATATTTTTTCTCTGTGGACTCAAAATAGTTTGGACATGACTTTTAACCCTTCACACATTGATGGGTAGCAACAGCTACTTCTCTGAAGTCTTTGCGAATGGCTTTTCAGCTTGGTATTGTTAATGCACCTGTATGCACTCACCGATAATGCTCAGTTAGTTATTCAGTACATTCAGTCCGATCAGATTTGAACAATTGCAGAACCTGGTAAAGACAATAGTTTTATTAAGTCCCAATATATAAAACTCAAAAACTGCAAGAGGGTAGCCTTTCTTTGCCCCATGAATCAGAATCAGAAAAAGCTTCATTGCACCGAGATACGAGAACATGTACGTACAGTCGTCCAAAAGATGGACGTAGTGCACAAAGCTGCTACTAATTCACGCGGCCCTTTTATTCTTATTCAGAATAATATTTTTGCTTAGATGAGAAAAGGGATGAAAAACACAAGGAGAGACTGTATAAAAAAGATCTCTCACACCACGTCCTAGACAGGGCATGGTTTGAGGCATCAAAAAAACCTACCACTGCAAAGCAACACAAATAGACATGATACATATAGACCGGTGAAGGCATTGAATTTTAAGGGAAGGTCATAGCATAGTCCAGAGCCCCCCTCAGCCATTGTCCAGATAAGAGGTGTTTGTGAACATCAGCTCGGTTGAGGTTCTGTCACATGTTCACGGCCTTGGGGAAGGGAGGGGTGAGGAGACAGACAAAGCATCTTTGTTTTTCCTAAACGTGCCAGGAGAAGTTGAGATAAGTCCGCCGTCAAGGCCACAGTTTGACAGAACTCGTAAATTGCCATTTCTGCCTTTTAAAGTCTCGCTGGTACATTTCTCTGATGGTGACTCCAAACAGCCGAATTGATTCCTTACGCCGAAAGTCGAGCTTTCAGCTTCTCCAAGATTATTCCCAACCGTTCATGGGTGCTGCCAGAAAGTTCACAGTCCTGATAACAGCCTGCCCCAGCTCTCTGATGCAACTCCACATAATTCACTCTGAGTGCTGCCAAGCTTCGACACATCCACACAAATTTGTAGACAATCCAGATTTCACCAACCCAACCAGCAAAAAAACAGTTGTCATCATGAAGCCAATTAGTTTCCATTGAGGTAAGATGGTCCTCCTTACCCTGACTTCCTGTCGAGAGAAGTTGATCAATTTTGTTGAGACCAGCTGATCAAATCCTTCGAATTAGGAAGGTATGCAGGAAAAAAAAAAAAGAGGCTCTTGAAGGTTCACAAAATGAAAGAGAGCAAAGCAGGGAAGCAGGGGGACGGAACAGAAGAGGGTATATCTGTCTTCACCGGAGCATAGAGAGAGACAAAAAAAAAAAACCCTGACTGTACTGTACTTAAATTTGAAAATAAGAATTATTTACTACTTTGTTGTTTTTTTACCTTTTGTGTGCTTTAGGTTTTTCAATGGCTTTGGCTCCAATCTGATTGTATCAGTAAGTGGCAAAAACCATTGGGAGGTTGTTACCTTCAACAACATGTCTTCATACATCAATGTGCCACACGGATCGTAAGTTTTCCACCCGTCCATTCTTTTATTTGAAGCACAGTTTTAGAAAAGCGTGTTCTCTGCTCTGACTGGTATTTTGTTTTGGCAGGGCTCAGTTCTTCATCACCGACAGTGCTGGAAATGAGTGTATCCTCTATGAAAAGCTGGGCTTTGGCAGCTCTTACACAATTATCATCCCACAAACGTTCATATTTGGACAAACTGTAATTTGAGTCAATTGTGAGCCATATTTCAGATATGATAGGATAGTTTGGGTATAAACTAACATTTGTGAATGCTGTTGTGCTGCAGTGTATGCAAAAGATATGGCAAGTGGAGGACATCAAGCCCAACTCCATCCACATGGCCTGGCAGATTCCTCAGTATTTCCTCATGACTTCAGGAGAGGTGGTCTTCTCAGTGACAGGGTTGGAGTTCTCCTACTCACAGGTAAAGTGCTCTTATTAAATAGTAGAAAACCTTTCAAAGAAAAGGATATGGAAACAGTTTGAGGCACATACAGTAAGTGCATCTGTCCTGATGTCAGGTTGACCACGAATTCAGTCTTATTTTTGTTTAACTTCAGCTTTAAATCCATCACTTTCTGTTATCCAGGCGCCTTCCAACATGAAGTCTGTGCTGCAGGCTGGTTGGTTATTGACTGTTGCCGTAGGAAACATCATTGTGCTCATTGTTGCAGAGGCTGCAACACTCTCAGACCAAGTGAGTGGATGTTGCACTGTTCTCTTTGTTGACTTCATGCGTTAGATGCAAAACGAAGCAGAGTTTATATATACTTTTTCTTTTTAAATGAACATTGTATGTTCCTTGACAAAACGAGCAATGATCAGAGAATAAAAGACCCAAAAAGTCTACTTGTCAGACTGCGAAGGCCGCATGTTAAGTGAACAACAGTTAGGAACAAATGTGTGTTAGTGGACTTAAAGTTAGCAGAATAAAATTTATCAAAAGCTAAATGGTGCTAACTAGGGCTTAATTTGTAAACCGGTCGATACCGGAATGCAAATAGCGGGTGGGGGGTGCGGGGGGATCAGGGGTTGCAGGGGGTCTGTGGGTCCTCCCCAAGATAATTTTGAATAAAGTAGATGCCATATCTTGCATTCTGGTGTATTTTAACAGGTTGTTAAACATCTACGTTTACTTACATTTGTAAACGCTTTATTCAATAACTATTAGAGAGCAACAACAGCTCTCTCCTTGTGCATGAATAGAGCAGCTCCTCTTCTGTCAAGCATCCTAACGCCACCCCAAGACGATTCTTCTCCGCTGAATTGAGTCCTGAGCGTTGTTGCTCCTGCTCCATTTTTTAAAAAGAAAGTAAATTGGGCTGTCTTCGACATTTTGATCGCTGTTACTTTGACAAATTAGCGCCGTTGTTTTGATACGTGACGTAATGTGAATAATACATGAACATTTCTCTCGTTCTAATTTTAATAAATAATCAAAATTTTATTAATAAGCCACTTAAACTGGCAACCTGATTTGCAATTTAATTGTGCTGTTTAATTATATATTTTGTAGTTTTTAAAATAAAAATATGCAATGACTTTGGACTTTTAGGAGCAGAGATATGAGTTACCGGATCCGAGCAAACAGTTTTCAGAACGTGCCCGGTCATAAAAAAAAAGAGAGTTCCCGGATCTTGTCCCGGCAGGATCTGGCTCAAATTAAGCACTGGTGCTAACAGTTTCCAAAGTTAGCAAAACGCTAATCTACTAAATAAAATGTTAGCTTCGCCATTAGCTGTTAGCGGAACCGTGCCCAGCGTTTCCCAGTGGTTACTTGCCTTGGCAAGGCGCTCATCTCTTCCGTGATTTTTGTCAGTGGGCGTGAGGTGGGGGGGAGCGGAGGGAGGCAAGCCAAGCGCTACATCTGTAGCTTTTTAGCTAGCGTGACTGTATTGCACGCCGCTAACTTAACGCTACGTCAGTGCCGGCAATTGTAAAGTGGGTGGGGCGTTGGATTGTTCTGTAGGCAGGGCGGGGCGCCCTCCTTGTCTAATGGTAGGGGAAACACTGCTTGTCCATAACTGCTTACCAGTTGTAGAAAACATTTTGAACAACCTCAGGTTGGAGAAACCGTTTGAATCCAGCAGGACTGATGAGCTAACGCTATTATCGACACAGCTAAGTCCAAAGTGGATTGCGTTGGTCTAACAGTTTCAGAAGTTTGATCATTTTAAATCTAATTTTACAGTGATTGAGCAACTACAGCTTGTAGGACAAAACTTTGATATTTGACAACTCATCTAGCTTCCTCAGCCAAATCTTAGTGAGGAAGTCAGCATATCAATGTTGAAGTACTAAATCTGATCTCGGCTTGTGTGTGATTCTCTTCTCCAGTGGGCTGAATACATCCTGTTTGCCTCGTTGCTGGTGTTGGTGTGCATTATCTTTTCCATCATGGCCATGTTCTACACTTACACTGACCCAGCCAAGATAGAAGCCCAGTTTGCCTTCTTGGGGCCTGAGGACAAGGAGAAGAAGAACTTCAGTGCTTTGGAAATGGCAAAGAAGGCTGAGAAGAACATTTATGAGGTCGGCAAAAACTCTGATTTCAGCCTCAATGAAGAGAGCAAGAACACCAAGCTCTGAGTCAAAGGCTGCTTGGGTTCTGCTGGTACTCATTTATAAACTTGGCTGTGAGAGACCTGATGGAGCTGAAGATGGAAGGTAACGAGTCTTTACTCTGCAGTGGACAGTGTTTGTGAAGGATTTCAGTAATGGAGATAACACAATTCTCCACAGCCAAATTCTAAATCTATAGACGCTTTTAAGGTTTCTTGTAAAACTTAAACTCTGGCTCTTTATTAGCTGGTAAATTAAGCTCCGACCTATTCGTTATTGCGACAACAGTAATTTTTAGTTCTTGTAAGATGCTGATGTACAATTACCAAGAAACCATTCCAATATTTGTATTTATTTCCAAGCTCAGTATTGTATGTAAACCAATATGGTTGCCATGTATAAGTGGCGAACATCTTCTGGTGGTAATAATCCAACACCTAAGGCTGCTCAGTCAGCTACAAATGTTTAACAATGTATTTTGGCACGGGAGAATGCTGTTGTAGTGGCTGTTCATTAAAGTCTTCAATAAAGAAGCTAACAATGTGCTGTCTGTGATGGAACAAAATGAAGTTAAACTATTAAAGATAAAATGTTTATAGAAAACCTCTCAACTGGTGATAACATTTTTATTTTTTGGTAAAATATAAAGGCAAGCTCTTTAAGAAAATAGAGAAAATGTATGTTGCAGTCTCACTGAATACTACTGGAACCAGTGATAGCAAAGTTTTAAGTAGCCAGGTTTTGAAAATTAAGGACTATTTTCTTGTCTGGTTTGCAAAATTGTATTCAAGGCTGTGCACATTATTTTGATGCCTTCCAAACTTGGCAACCACCCTCACATTTTTCATTTAATGTAGTGGAGTACACTTCTGCAATTAAACGACCGGTTTAATGTAGATCCATCTATCCATTAACTTCCGCAAGTTCCAAAGTCGGGTCGAGGGGGCAGCAGCTTGAGCAGGGAGGTCCAGACATCTCTTTCCACAGCCACCTCTTCAGCTCTTCTGGGAGGACTCAAAGGCGTTCCCAGGCCAACCGAGAGACATAGGGTATTTTCACACCTGATAGTTGGGTAGACTCGGTTCGATTGGGGACCAAAATTCAGAACATATGTTTACATTTTCAGCTGGTGTGGTTTGTTATCACACTGCACTGAGTCAGTCGAGCCAACCTGTTCCCCCCCTCGCCTGTGGTGGCGCTGCACCAAGAACTACTGAAGGAAATGACACAAAAACCTCTGAAGAAGACACTTCTTCTGGATATACAAACATAAACGGAGTGGCGTCAAATTTTAGCAGTTTTCAGTTTTCTGTTTTGTCTGTGGCATGTGGCACATGTGCCAAACAAATATTTTTCAACAATGGACTCGGCATGAGCGGAAGATAAAGCAAAGACTAAGGAGAATGCTGTTTTTCACACAAGGTGGCTGACGGCTCTGTATGAGGTAAGAGAAATGCACATTTGTTTGCCCTGCGCTGTAGACCACTTCCTGCTTTTGCAGCGGTCTCTGGTCCGCTTGCATTCACAATACATTCAAACCACGCTAGAGTTCACTTCAGTCGAACCGAGACCTAGGTATTTAGGCGGACCAGAGTTTGCTTTTTTTGGTCCGCATCAGAATTCGATTGCACATTCACACCTCCCCAAACGAACCGGACTGTCTAGGCTAATGGACTAGAGTTCAGTTAAAGCAGACTAAACAGGACTGGTGTGAATGCACCCATAGTCTCACCAGCGTGTCCTGTGTCTTCCCTGGGGCCTCATCCCAGTCAGACATGCCTGAAGCACCTCCCTAGGAAGGTGCCCAGGGAGCGTCCTTACCAGATGCTTGAACCACCTCAACTGGCTTCTCTCCATGTGGAGAAGCAGTGGTTCTACTCCAAGTCTCTCCCAGAGAACTCAACTTCTCACCCTATCCAAAACAAGTTCAAGACAAAAACAATTGGACTTTATTTGTAACAGAAGACGTTTCGCTGCTCATCCGAGAAGCTTTCTCAGTTCAAAGAGCAGAGCGTGTGGGGTTTGAGTTATAAAGCTGAGATAAGATATACATACATATGCAGATTGACATATCACACCTCACAGTAGGTGTTTGTTAAGGTCTTTGTAAAGCCCCCAGTATACTCCTGCGTACGTCCGTCAACGCGAAGGTACGCATGTACGTACGTGGAGGGTTGAGACTTCATACTCGAGCGTACACCCTGAGCGGCTGCAGAGCAGCTTCGCAGACAAGGGGCATTTACCTTCGGGACAAATTGAGGTCGCCGATTGATCATTTTCTGACACGCCTACTGGATTGATTGACAGGTTGGAAAAAAAAAAAAAACAAGAGCTGGCAGCCGCAGCGGTATTCTGTGTTTATATGTTTTTAATAAAAAGTTCTTAAAAAAAAAAAAAAAAAAAACGGGGAGCGCTGGCCCTGCAGCCCACACATCAGACCAGCCCAACAGGAAATCTCCAGACCCTCCCACAGCCACGCCGGGACTGATTTTAATTTGCTCCTGACAAATTCCTTCATTTCTCACAATTTGTCATGGCATCAACGAAGGAGGAAGAGATCACTTGCCTCTTGGCAAGATAAACAAATGAAAAGGCTAGATCAGGGATGAAGAAGGGGAATTTAATACATTAGTGTCGCATACAAAACAGTCCGTCACCAGGCAGTTTAATGTGCGACACCGCGTACGTAAAAATTGAGCTTTGCGCGGACATGCCCAGCGGAGGTACGTGTGTACCTGTATACTGGGGGCTTTAATATAATTCACAGATGAGGCCCCTCTGGTCCCGAGGGACCTCGTCTATGAATTAGATTAACAAAGACTTTAACAAACCCCTACTGTGAGGTGTGATATGTCAATCTGCATATATATGTGTATCATATCTCAGCTTTATAACCTGAACCCCACACGCTCTGCTCTTTGAATTGAGAATGCTTCTCGGATGAGAAGCGAAACGTCTTCTGTTTCAAGTCCAGTTGTTCTTGTCTTGAACGTTTTTTGAATTTACCATGTCCTGGATGACTGAGAATCTTCACCAGTGTATTCTCACCCTATCTTTAAGGGAGACTCCAGCTACCCTGCAAAGGAAACTCATTTCAACCGCCTGTATACACAATCGCATTCTTTCGGTCACAACACAGTTTGTGGCCATAGGTGAGGTTAGGAACGTAGATCAACCGGTCAACAAGAGAGCTTTCTCTTACAACTCAGCTCCCTCTTCACCACAACGGACTGGTAATCTGCAATAACGCAGACGCTGCATAAATCCGTCTGTCAATCTCGGTGCAAGTTTAAAAACCAGACACACGGTTCTCCGTTAGCATTAGATCTTTATTTCTCATGTCACCTTGAAAGCTTACAAGGAGCTTACATTTAACTTGGGAATTCTCAAATGACACAAGCAAAGTTTATATACAGTACTATAAATCGTCAGCTATGGTAAAGGAGACCAAATTTACACTTTTTTAAATCTGTAGCGTGGTTCGTCCGAAAGGTATAGATATAATTTTTTTCGCCAGAAAGGCAGAAAGCATTCCATATTTCCATACTTAACTCTTTGCTGTTATAAAAATATCAGATATTTCTTAATTTCTTTTCAATCCCTGTGTCGACAAGCGCATCTTGATGCAACTCTTCAACATTATTGCTGCAATAGCACAGTAGTAAATTCTGGTACTCTTAAGTAAACATATATAGTAAAACATGGCTATTAGCAACTGTATTTCTTTTTCCTCTTATAGGATTTTTTTAAATACATTGACACTTTCAAAGTGCACAAAAGATTTGAAAATTAAAGGAAAAAAAAGGTGCAAATAATACTATGAATATCTAGTGGAAGCATAAAAGTGAACGTGGCACTTTTATAGCGAGTGTGAACGGAAATGACAGCAGTGAGGATTATAATTGTTGCAGGTTGGCTTGTTCTGAATTACCGTCTAGTTTGTCTGTTAGCAAAGTGTCTTGTAACATTCCTTGTTTTTACGAAGGGTTTTAATCACAGCTAAACCTGCGGAAAATATTGTTTTACTTCCGACTCCCCTTGCAAGAAAATCTGCAAGCAAAATTTGGCAAAAAATGTTTTTCTACGCTGGATGCCGTTCCTGATGCGACCTGGGCTCGAGCCTGCAGCCTCAGGATTACGAGACTACGGCGCAGCCACCTAAACAGCCATTGTTGTTCCCCTTAAAATGTCTATATTTTGCTTTGTTCTGCATTTCTCTAAACATGAACACAAATTTCCCTCCCGACTACAAAAACGAAGGAAAATCTCCACTAAAAGTAAACTTGGTATCGTAGTTAGTTCGATGATTCAGCAGGAGACTGAACCGAAAGATTAGGATTCAGTCATTTAAAACGTTAACCAAAAACACTGATGACTTATACTGACGAGTAAAAGAAAAACAACTAAACCGGTGATGAAATGCTCGATAAATCTGAAAAAGGCAAGGCATTTTCTGTCATTTCTCTTGGAGGAACTTTTGAGATGTTTAAATAACTACTTTTTTTTTTTTTTAAACTTTATTCATATCTACAAAATGAGCATGACTATTTTGTACACAGTGATTTCTTTTATGCAACTTGTAATCATGTACAGCATGGCGCCCCCCCCTGCCTCGGAGGACTTAAAGCACTTTACCTGAGGTTTCATTAAGAATGCTGCAGTTTGCCTAAACAGGGAGTTTTTACACAGCTTTTAGGCGCGGAGAACGTCCCTGCAGGTTCATGAAGCATGCTCTCAGAGGAAATGACGCCAGCATTAAGAGCAAGGGGAGGGAGAAGGAACTGAAGTCGGCTCCTCGTGCAGCAAAGACCATGCGGAGGGCTCTGCCGCGAGAGGCTGGAGGAGTGTCGCACGTGCACAGCCTGGACCTTTTCCCCATCTGGTTGCCCAGACTTTTGAGTCCCATTGCGTGCTGCATCCTCCTAACATCTCCTCTTATTAATGAAGAAAAGAAGCTCTGCCAAGTTCCTCCACTTTATAGAGTTTTTTTTTAAACTAATTTTGAGCACCCTTCCCCCAAAATGAGACCCAAAAATGGTGTCCAGCTGGTATGGACATGTATCCCTTTGACCTGGTTAGGGCGTTGATGGGACCTGGAGACGTGGGAGAGCAGGGCTGGGGCTGAGAGCCAATCTCTAAGGGGAGGAAGAGGATGTCCTGCTTGTGGAGAAACTGTAAGAAACGAGATACAAGGATGGAACAAGTTATCGTCTGAAACGCTGTTCTGTTGTCAACTTTCATTTGCCAAACAGGGTTTTTACCACTAAATAGGTTCCAGTGCTAAACCAGAGCTGGTTCTGCGTACAGTGCCTATGAAGAGTATTCACCTCCTTGGATGTTTTATGTTGTCTACCATCCGGCACTACGGTTCATCACTGGTTGTAACTACCGTACCCATCACTGCACTCTGTACTCATTGGTCAGTTGGTCATCATCTACACGTAGGTTCTCACACAGGTTCAGTTTCATCTATAAATCACTCCTTGGTCGGCTGCCGTCTTATATCTCCCACGTCATGTCGTCAGTGCAGTTACGGCGTGCGCTCTCGTATTCATTACCTGCAGCGTCCCCTCAGTGCGGAGTGAACTCATCAAAAAGGACTTTTCTTACTCTGCTCCTGTAACTCCTTGCAAAAAGATCTGAAGCTGTTTTTGATTTCTTTAAGAGATTTTAAACATTTGATGATGTCAATAGAACTATCAAGGCAAATTATGTTCTTGTTTTTAGTATTTTACCTTGTTTTATGTGGCATCTTGATTTGACTGTGTTTATAACTTCCTTTATTTGATTCTAATTGCTTTTTGTTGAATTATTGTTGTCTGTACTTTATATGTTGTCTGTCTAAAACAGGTCTCTCTTGAAAACGAGTCCTCGTGACTCAATGAGACTAACCTGTATAAATAAAGGTTGAATGAATGTGCTTTTTATTGTTTTTATAAATCCATCTTGGCTAATAAAGTTGGTCTTTACAAATCCTCGTTTAGTGTCAAAGTAAAATCACCTTTCTAAAGAGAAATACTAATTAAATTAAAAATATATCATGTAAATATTCACACCCTTTGAAGGGAACGTCCTAAGTTAACTCAAAGGGAAGTGCAAATTGGGGTATGAATACAAAAGCATTTCAAAGATCTAATCCAAGTTTAATCCATTATCAAGAAACTGAAGGAATATGGAACATGTGTAAATCTACCCAGAGCAGGCCATTCTTACAAACCGAGTGACCGTGCAAGAAAGAGAATAGTGAGGGGTCACCAAGACACCTGTGACCACTCTTAAGGTGTCACAAGCTTCAGCAGGGGGGACGGGAGAGACTCCACATACAACCACTGTTGCCAGAGATCCTCACCAGTCGCTTTAAGAGAAAAAGGCAAAGAGAAAGCCACCGTTGAAGAAAACTCATTAAATGTTAAGTATCTAAACTGCATAAATTAATTTGTTGTATAGGTTGTGAGTCAGTGATGCCATCAATTGCAAATTAGGTCATTAAACTTGTTCCTTTCAAAAACTTTGTCAAACCATGACAAAAAAATGTGTACAGTTTATACGAACCGTTTAAAAATTCCAGTTAATTCCCACATATTCCCATGGAAAGTTTGCAATTTGGTATATTTCCAAAAATCGTTAGTTGAACTTCCAATGGTAAGTTTCCACCTTTTTGCAACCCTAGTAGAAACAATTTATGTACCCAGAACAAAGGGTTTGTGGCTTTATTCCTCCAAACAGATGTCTTCATATTAGGGCTGCACGATATTATCGGCATGGTATTGGTATCGGTCGATATTAGCGATAAAGTTAAATATCGGACATCGGCCATTCCATCAAAATAACTCACTGATATAAAAGGCACTGTTATATATATATATATATATATATATATATATATATATATATATAAAACTTCTCATGCTGTGTTACACAACTTTATAGCAAATAAGCTTAAATAAGATGGCTATGTTCTGACAAAGGAAAGAAGCTGACAATATTTTTTGCACTTTTGATTTTATTTGCACATCGCAGAATTCAAAGAGATTTGATTTGATCGTTAAGATTATTGTATAACCACATATTGGGCTTCTGTTTTAAGTTCATTTTTAATTTAAGAAACTGTCAAGTATATCTATTAATGCACTACTACTTATGCGCTTTTTACTTGTCGCTTGTGAACAGGTTGAGTTTAGATTTGAGAAAATGTACAAATTTGCACTGTTCGAGTGTTGTCACTGTGTTGTAGAGTAACTGTCATGAATAAATTTGACATTAAACATAATCCAAGTTGAAGTGTTACATCATTTTTAGCCCCCTTTTTTGCATCTGCATTTGGTAGCAGGTCAAATTGACAAAGACCATGCAGAATAATGTAGTATATAGGGGAAAATATCGGTATCGACCAAATAGGTTTTAACATATCAGCATATCGGCCAAAAATCGAATATCGTGCATCCCTAAATTTATTTACTAAACACCGTTTTCAACAAGGATCAGTGTTGGCATGACTGGCATTTCTGATCTACAATTGGTATTTGTAAACGCTGGTGCGATCTGAGGTTAAAAATGCCTTTTTAAGTAGGATCTATAAACACCAGCTGGTGTTATTAGAAGAGACAAGAGTACCTGGGCAGGGGGGCACTGCTTTCCCTCTGGGGAGGGCCTGGGTGGTTCTGGGGGATGTCTGCTGGTGGCTGCATGCAGGCCCTCAGGTGGTCTATGGCGGCGGTCGTGGGTCACCGATCTGGTAGCCTGGCTGTGCTGATGTGGGTTCGGGGTGGGCGCGGGGGCTTGGGGTTCTGGGGGCTTGTCGCCCCCGGGCTTGGGCCTGTGGGGTTCGGGGATCTTGGGCTCTGGCGGGCGGGTTGCCGGGCTCTGGGCCGGCTTGCGTTCTGGTGCCCGGTTCTGGGCGGGGGCCTTCGGCTCGCTGGTGGGTTGTGGGTCATGGGCTGGGGGGTTGGGTGTTTGGGGGCGTGACCAGTAGCCCCTAGGAGGGGGTAGTTTGACCCAGCCTAGGTGTCTAGTGTGCTATGTGTTTTGAGAGATGTCCGAATGAGGGGTGGGTGTAGTATTTCTTCTGGAGTGGGGATGGGGTGGATGTCCTTGGGGGCGGCCCGGGACTGTGCATGGCCGGCTGGCTGGCCCCTTTCCTGTGGTGGGGGCTCGATCCCGGTGCTTCCTGGCACTGTCGGCGGTTGGGCGGGCGCTCTTGGCCGGGTCGTCCTGGTGGGGTTTGGCTCCATCTGGTAGCGGGCTGACTGCGATCTGTGGGGGTCCTGGTGGCCCTCGGGTGTGTAGGCTGCTGGTGCAGCTTCTGGCGGCCCTCGGGGCTCTGTCCCTCTCTGGTCTGGAGCTCAGCGGGCCTGACGGTCGGTCCAGATGGAGAGGTGTCTTGGCCTCAATCCCTGGGTGGACCTTGGGGGGCTGGGGGGGGGGGGGGGGGCTGTTGGGTCAGTGGGGGAGCTGACCCCCTGTGGGAGCATTTGCTCTCACAGTTATTTCTCCCCATCCCTCACCATGCACCTCCACCCTCTTCATTTCAATTCCATACATTTAGGGTTGTTTGGGCTCGGGTGTGCTGCAACAATTTTACATCTTTGTTGACCATAGCCACCTGGGACTCAATTTTATTGTACACCTTAGACATTCATTCATAACATCCTCATGACATTCATATATAGGAATTTGAGGTGGGCACATGGCTATGGGTGGTGGGATGACCTTACTCTCACCCCCTGTGCCTGTGCTCACAACGGTTGCATTTAGACACTAGGGTTTGGATAGAGTTGGGGTGGAGGGGAAACTGGCACCATGCCAGCCTTTGCTCCTTCTTCTTTCCTTTTTAATGGCACTATACAACAACACACATCAACAGCACATCTAGGGGTGGGGGTGTATGTGTCGGGGTCTTATTTTTAGTTATTTATTTATTTTATTTTATTTTTTTCTCCTCTTCCTACCCACCTAGTTCCCTGACTGCCATTCCGGGGGTGGGGTCCGGGAGAAGGGCAGGCCGTCGGGTGTTGACCAGGACTATGTGGGGGTTCAGGGTCTGGGGGTTGCCGTGGGCGGTGCTGGCGCTGTGCTCTCCCTGGGGTTGTTTGGACCCCCTGAGCTTGGCTCTTGGGTGCCATGGTTGGCCCGCTGGCCAGGGTGGCTGCCGGGGCCTGGCGGGCGGTCGGCTGGGGGTGCGTGCTTGGTTGTTGGAGGTGTGTGGGGGTGGTCGGTGGCGTGTCCTCTTCATGGTGGGGGGGTATCCTGTCGGCGGGGCATGGCCTGGGCCGGGTCTGGGGTATTGGCTCTTCTCCACTCAAGAATGAATGGGTTTACCCCCTGGGTTTGGGCATGGGCTGCCCCCTGTAGAGGGCGGGTACATGTCTTGGACCTGGGGGGTATAGAGTGTGTATCGGGAATAAGAATGAAATGTATCGTTATTGTATGTCTTTGAGTGAATGAATGTGAGATTGAGGTTGGGATAGTGTGATTGTGTATGTGTATGAATGGGTATTTGTTAGGCCGAGACTCGGACTGCCCCCTCTTTGATACAACTGGGGGTGCTTGGCATCGCGCCCCTATCGCGCGGCCCCCTGGTGGGGTGTGCCCTTGCCTGCCGGCGCGCTTGGGGCCCTTGGTATCGGGGGCTGGGCGCTTGGGCGTGTGTCGGCTCGGCCTGGTGTCTGCCTGGTGGGGCTCGGGTCCTCTGGCCCTGTCAGGCCTTGGCCTGGGTGGTGTGAGTCCTCGGTGCCCGGGCCTCGGTGCCTGGACCTGGACCTACATCGGTGTGGCGGGTGCCGACGGAGGCCTATGAGTTTGTCGCTGTTGGCCCCGGGGGGTCACTGTATGTGGTTGCTGGTGGGGGTCTTCCGGTTCTCCCCTGTGGTCCCTTCTGGGGGGTGGGTGGGTGGTTCGCCCTGTGTGGGTGGCTCTGGGGGCTCCGCGGTCGGGGTCCCTCCTGGGGTCTTGGGCTCTGGTCCCCACTTTTTCGTCTGCCTCTGGTCTTGGGGGTCGGGTCTCTGCTGCTTCACAATTACTAATAAATGTTCTATTAGAGAAGCCTTATACACTTATGCATGCTCACAACCACACACAAATAGAAGCAGGGATGTTTATGTAGGCTTTATATGTAGATATATAGATATGTATGTGAGTGTATATTCATGTGTATGTATGTATGTATGTATGTATGTATATAGGCGTAGGTATGGGTATATATATTTATTGAAACTTACTGCAAAGCCATGAATATTTTAAGTTCTTTATACATATGTATTTTGTTGCTGTGTTTTGTCATGTTCTTTGCAGGTGAACAGACAGTGGCCGGGTGTTTTGAAGTGTGCTCTATTTGTATATATTTCTTATATTTTGGAGTCTTACTTTGTCTTTTCTTTTTTTCTATCCTATTAAAAAAAAAAAAAAAAAAAAAAAAAAAAAAAAAAAAAAAAAAAAAAA
>NC_056520.1:10422602-10454483 GCF_014905685.2 Nematolebias whitei | reverse complement strand
AAAAAAAAAAAAAAAAAAAAAAAAAAAAAAAAAAAAAAAAAAAAAAAGAGACAAGAGTATGCGTACATTGTGCTTCAAACAGTGTTTATAGATTTAGTTGACAACAGTGAACAGGACAAGACGAAAGACATTGAGCTCAAGTTATTCTAAGATTAAGCTGACTTTTATTAAAGGCTAGGTAGAGGATTTTAATCGTTTTGCACAGACTAGAAGTAAAAACAGTTTTTAAACACGGCACTCACATCAGTTGTACTGTAATAGTTGTTGGTCTCTGTGAGACAGCTCCTGACAAAAGTAAAAATTTCCTCTGATCCAGGAAAGAGTTGGAGCTGAGACAGTACCAGTTTTTAGGTGCTAGAGTCGGTGCCGTCTGAGGTGAAAACTGAAAGAAACGGTGCTAACCCCTTGCTCCGAGTTTGCACTGGAACCTGTTTGGTGGAAACGTCCTCAAAAACAGGAGACCTTACCTCTGGAGCCTGTGCACCATGTGAGCCACGAGTGAGTCGGAGATGCCCGGGTAGGCCTCTTCAGCCAGGAGGATAGCCTCCCTTAGCTCATCCAGGACCATGGGGTTCCCATTCACCTGCTCCTGTCGAGCTTTCAACTACAAGAGGGGGTCCAGAAAAGAAACTATGTAGTAAGACCAGTAAGAGAAAGAATACAACCCTGTACAGTTGAGGTTGTTCAGACATTTAGTATAAAAGTCTGTAATATAGGAATAAATGCACAATCTGTGGGCATTATTCTCACACAGAACTTCTGTGATTAGGTAATCAGGATTAGAGCTAATTAGAATTTAACATAAGGTCACCGATGGATTAAATGAGGAAGGCAATTACCAACAACCCTTCTCCAGTGGCCAGCAGGCGGCGCTGTGGTCAACCATGAGAATTCCCAGTGCATCGGATTTTGTGCCGGTGTTTTGTTCAAACATGTTCTCTCCCCAGGATGTTAGTGTACATGTAGATCCCACAGTTCCAGATTTTCCCACAATGTTGTGAGGAGGCACCAGTGAAGGTTTATAAACGGTTTCCAATATTATAAGAATGCTCAAGGCCCATCAGTCTCTTCCGACTGAACACAATTGTTTATAGACATGTTCAAAATTCAAGCAATAAAACTGCGAGGCTCTGTGGCTCAAGGTAGGAAACTGAGAACACTGCAAAGATGTTTTGGAAACTGAATTGCAAATGCTGTTCACCAACTAGTCGCAGTCCAGTGAGGAACGCAATTAGCAAATCCTACATTTTCCCTAATTCGGTGTGATGGCATTGCCACATCTGAGGCCCGACTTCTCAGGCAAATGGAATAAGACAGATGAGAAGACAGAAGATGGATGATATCGTAGATAAGACAGATGAAAAACACTGTATTCAACCCAAAACCCATTCAAAGCCAGTTGCTTGAATATTTGCATTACAGTCACTGGTTTTGGTGCCAGCCACATGGCAAGTTTTAACAACTTCATGATGTTTGTTAATCAACTTAGCTTTGTGTCCGCAGTGTTTTAGGAGTGCAACATAGAATTTTAATATCTCCTCGAGATCTCCCTCTTCAGTTCTCATAAAAACAGCCAAAAGTCAAGCTGTTGAAAACGATGTCATAGCCATGCCTCTAACCTAACCCACAACCTGTTGTGTTTACAGTTCGTCCCGGTGTGTACGCAGTTTGTTTTCCGCATTTAGCGTGGTTTTCTGGAAGGATTACAGCACCACCTACAGGTCTGACAAAGTTACTACAGCGTTTTTGATCATTTTCTGTTTTTGTGTGGATGAATACATTTCTAGAAACAGTGCAGTGTTTACAAAAAAAAGAAGTTGTTTTTAGGCCTGTCACGATAAGCAATAAATCAATTAATCGTATGATAAATGCAAATTATCAACCTCATTTTCATTTGTCGGCTTTATCGTTTCCTCGTGTCTCTCTCTTTCTGAAGACACTGGATGACAAAAAGCTTAACTCCGGTGCTTTTCACTGACCCCTCCCTTTTTCTTTAAAATCTGTTTTAACGATCCAAAAATTCACGATTGAAACCCGTGCCTTCGTCTAAAAAGTTGTTTTTGTCTACAAAAAGAAGCTGAGAACTTGTTTACTGATTTTTTATTAAACGCTTTGTGTGAAAAATGCTATGCTAAAGAGCTCAAATCACACCAAGCGTCCGCCATTTTGTGAACTGAAGAGAGACAACCCATGTCACATCAAGAGGCCTCCCTCCCATTTTTCTTAAAGAGACACGCTGCTCACTCCCTCACTATCCATCCCTGAGTTCAGTCTTATATTGCCATCTGGTGGTCAAAAAAGGTACTACGTGCAAAACAAATTAAACATTTCTTCTTAAACTTGACAATAATTACTAATTATTGTCAAGTTTCAAACAATATTATCGTTTATCGCAATAATTTCTGAGACAATCGCCCTGCAAAATTTGTTATCGTGACAGGCCTAGTTGTTTAGGGAAAAACTGCATTATTGTGTGGAAAAGTTTCAAGTCCCACTGAGCGTGACTGGGACGACCCAGATGGAGATCCTTACCTCAGATAATGCAGGAGCTATGACTGTGGTCAGGCTCTGTGAATAAGGCCTCCTTGGAATGTCTTTTGTCTGTCGGAAAGCAGGAACACATAAGAACTAGAGCAGAATTGAAAGTAAATTAAAGTACTTCATCCTTTGGAACATTTGGAAGGAGTCTAGCAGCAGTTGCTGACCTGCTCTGTTCCCGACTGTCCCTCCCCGTTCTGAAGCTTTTTGGGGTCCTTTTCTCTGATGGTGAAGTTCCAGTCATCACTGCCAAAATCATTCCCACCTGACGCCTGACCGTCCTGCTCTCTGATCAGACACATAATAAAGTAAATTTATCACAAATACGGTGAAAACCTGTGTGTTTTCACACTATAACATGAAATAAAAACCAGGTCAAATGAAAAGGAGGAGATCTGGATCCAGATTTTGAGGATGGCTGCAACAAACTTACGAGTCAGACTCATCAGAACTGGACTCCGTAGTTCTAGACTGCTCTGCCTTCCACCTCCTGTACTTGTCTACCAGCTCGGTCAGGTACGACGTCTTTTTCGCATAGCGGACGATCAGTTTATGCTTAAGCAGCTCTTTGGCAGTTGGCCTCTGTGGAGGGAAGGAAAAAGTGAAGCACGTGCATCAAAATAAAATAAAATAAAAAGTTTGCAACACAAGACGACGTACAAAACTGGGCTCCTTGTTGAGACAGGCTTCGATGAACTCCTTGAGGGGTTTGCAATAGTTGCCCTCCAGCGTGGGCGGGTTGTTCTTTGGGATGAGGAATAAAACCTTCATGGGATGGAGGTCTGAGTGGGGCGGCTCGCCTTTCGCCAGCTCGATAGCCGTGATGCCCAGTGACCAAATATCAGCCTGGAACACACAGCGCACATGTAAATCTCATGGAAGACATGAAAAAACACAAACGTTTTATGTGGGAAAGAAATGTCCATGTTTCTGAGTGAATATGGACATTAATACAAGAGCCTGAGCACTCTGAACATCTGTAATTAGCTCTGTGAGCTCATTTGGAGTTTGAATTTTAAATAGTTTTTGGATAAATTTTCACATTCACTGCAGCGTTAGGAGTTCAAAACTTGATGTGCTTCCCCTACCGTTATCCAAGGAGAGCGCCCCATCCTGTCAACAGAATTGAGAGCTCTGCCTACCGAAATGTCCCCCCATCCTGTCGACAACTGCCGCCACTGACGTAGCGCTAAGCTAGTGGCGTACAATACAGATGCGCTAGCTAAGAAGCTACAGACGTAGCACTCCGCTTCTTTCACGCATCCCCCCAATGAGTCGACAACTGCCGCCACTGACGTAGCGCTAAGCTAGCGGCGCACAATACTGATACGCTAGCTAACAAGCTACAGACGTACCACTCCGCTTCTCTCACACATTCCCCCAACCCGTCGACAACTGCCGCCACTGACGTAGAGCAAAGCTAGCGGCATACAATACAGATGTGCTAGCTAAGAAGCTACAGACGTGGCACTCCGCTTCTCTCACGCATCCCCCCCAATGAGTCGACAACTGCCGCCACTGACGTAGCGCTAAGCTAGTGGCGTACAATACAGATATGCTAGCTAAGAAGCTACAGATGTACCACTCTGCTTCTCTCACGCATCCCCCCAACCCGTCGACAACTGCCGCCACTGACGTAGAGCTAAGCTAGCGGCATACAATACAGATGCGCTTGCTAAGAAGCTACAGACGTAGCACTCCGATTCTCTCACACATTCCCGCAACCCGTCGACAACTTCCGGCACTAACATAGCGCAAATATAGCACGTAATACAGACGTGTCTCCATCTCCTCCTCCCTACCCCTGCCACAAAAATCCCTGAAGCGATGAGTGCCCTGCCAAGGCAAGTGACCATAGGCAGTGGTTCCCAACCCAGGTTCTTGAGGAACAGCATCTTGCATGTTTATGATGTTTCTCCGCTCCAACACACCTGATTCAGTGATTTAATTACTTCCTCAAGTTCTGCAGAAGCCTGTTAATCACCCATTCATTCATATCAGGTGTGTCAAAGCAGGGAAACGACTAAAACATGCAGGATAGTCCAACAATGTTCAGTCAAGTCATCTGGACGGTTTCTTTTTTAAGCCGAGACGTTTTGTCCTTCATCCAAAGGACTTCTTCGATCTGAGAAGCCACCAACAAACTGATTCCCACAACAACAGCATACTCTATAGTAGACAAACCCCCCCCCCCCCCCCAAAAAAAAACAAACAAAAAAAAAAACAGTTTGCTGGTGCTAAGATGGCCTCCGGGGCCCGTCCTCCCCTGAGACAGCCATGCCAAAGTGGCCCAAAACACCAAAGTTCACGCACAACGAAACGTCGCGGATTAAAAAAGAAACCGTCCAGATGACTGAACATTGTCGGATTGTACACCTGGACCACTGAGCATGAACCCTGGTGTTCTGAACCACCCTGGCATGTCTGTCCCAGAGGAGCCGACGGGGGAGAGGGCGGGCTCCGGAGGCCATCCCAACACCCAGTCATGCCAGTCATGATGGGGGGAGAGGACGGACCCCAGAAACCATCTTATCACCAGCAAACTGGCTGGTCCACTATGGGAGTGCGCTGCTTGTGGGACTAAATTTGTTGTGTCTCCTCGGACTGATGAAGTCCTTTGGATGAAGGACGGAACGTCTCAACAAAAAAAGAAACCGTCCAGACGACCTGACTGAACTTTGTTGAGTACATGAATGCGTTTCCAAATGAAACAGCTTTGCTTCTGGACCCATTATTACTCTGCAAACAGTTCCAAAATTAGATGCAGTGTCCAGAATCAAGTGTTCTTATTCCCAAAGTCACCCCATTACGACCATGTGAGGGTACACTTGACTTTTAATTTGAAATCACGAGGTTAAATGTAGGAATACTAGGGGACTAAATGCAACCACTGAGAAGTAGCACCTAGTCCTACAAATAGAAGTTAAAGGTAAAGTTATCCAACATAACGCCAACATACTGCACCTCAAGGTGAAACCATAACTTCCTTTGAGCTCACCTTAGAGTCATAAGCCGACTGTTTGATGACCTCGGGGGCCATCCAGAAGGGCGTCCCCACAAAGGTGTTTCGTTTGATTTGAGTGTCTGTGAGCTGGCCAGCCACGCCAAAGTCTGCCAACTTCACCTCTCCTTGTTCGGACAACAGCACATTGGCAGCTGTGGGCAAGGAGGGAGCAAAACGTCAGGTTAATGTGTCCCAGAAAAACCCTCCCCCCATCTTCAGAAACCTCTGTCAAAGCCACTTATGTCAATTATTGATTAAACAGTCAACACAACTCCCTGCTGGAATACAAACTATATGATAAGTGAAGCATTAAGTGGACATCAATACCATTAACGTGCGATGTGATATTTGTGTTTGCGCTCCTTGAATGCAGCCAGATACCTTTGATATCCCTGTGGATCTTCTTCTCGGAGTGCAGGTACTCCAGACCCTTCAGGATTTCTCTAAGGATCGTGGCGATTTGGGTCTCATCCAGCGCTCCAGGCTCCATCTTGAAAGAAAACAAAAAAAACAAAAACTGTGGCTGTCAGCTAATCATCTAACATTATAGCAAAACTTTACTTGTTCTAAATGAACTGGTAATATATACAGGGACGAACGACAACAGCAAGTTCACAAATGACGGTGCCATCTAAGCCGTAGGTACAGTCACCAAAGGAAAGGAGTTCATTCAAACCTAATAAACTGTGTAACTCAGTTCCAACATGTTAGTATGAACTTAGAAATCACTAACCAAGTCTAAGGCTGAGCCTCCACCTAAATACTCCATGATGATCCATAGCTTTGTGTCCTGCAGCAGAAAAAACAAAAACAAACCATCAAATGAAGCTTTTATTGTTGGAAAGCCTGTTTATTTCATCATAGTGCCACATTTGTAAGGAAAATGCACCGATATGAGGGATGTCAGTCTTGACATCAACCCCAGGGAACGCTTGTAGGATCAGCTTGGGCGTGATGTTTGTTCCAAAGTAACCAACAGAACCACGTTGTCTAAACTACAACAAAATGCTGGTTGAAAACAGGGATGCCATCCCACAGCAGTGTGTGACCAAACTGGTGAGCAGCATTTGGAGAAGCCTTGCTGTTGTGGCTGCGTATGGTTCTTCCACATGCTACCGAGACTTAAGTCTGTTTAATGAATAGCTTGTTAAATTTCAATTTTGTCGTTTCTGCAGACAATAATCCAATCCAATAAATACACCAAACAAGTCAACAGTAGAATGAGCTGTTTGAAATATCTTGATTATTTTTATGAACACAAAAACAGCATACTAAAATAGTGACAATGTTTTCTGGAAGTATTCCTGAGCCCATTCTGTTATTTCCTTGACAGTGGCATTCCTGTTTGAGGTGCAGTGACGTTTAAGGGCCCGGAGATCACGAGCATCCAGTAGAGTTTTACGGCCTTGACCCTTACGCACAGCGATTGTTCCAGATTCTCTGAATCTTTTGATGATGTTATGCACGGTTGATGATGATAACTTAAAAGTCTTTGCTATTTTACGCTGGGTAACACCATTCTGGTATTGCTGCACTATCTTTCTGCGCAACAATGGTGGAATTGGTGATCCTCTTACCATCTTGGCTTCTGAGAGACACTGACACTCTGAGCAGCTCTTTTTATACCCAATCATGTTGTCAATTGACCTAATTAGTGTTAATTGGTCTTCCAGCTGTTCGTTATATGCTCAATTTCCTTTTTCCAGCCACTTATTGCTACTTGTCCCAACTTTTTTGGGATTTGTTGACACTGTGAAATTTCGAATCAACATATTTTTCCTTTAAAATGTTACATTTACTCAGATTAAACTTTTGATCTGTCATCGATGTTATATTACGAATAAAATATTGACATTTGCCATCTCCACATCATTGCATTCAGTTTTTATTCACAATTTGTTTAGTGTCCCAACTTTTTTGGAACCCGGTTTGTAAATAAAGACGCGGAAAACGTCCTAGTCATATTGATCGGCCCTGTTCATACGTGGAGCAATTACCTTCAGGTATGAACCGTAATACTTGGTGACAAAGGGGCTGTCGCACTGACTCAACACGGTGATCTCCTGCTGGATGTCCTCAATCTCGTCCTCCGCTTCCTCCAAGTCTATGATCTTGATGGCCACCACTTTCTGCGTGCGATTGTCGATGCCTTTGAACACCTCGCCAAAAGAACCCTTGCCGATGCGCTCGAGCTTGGTGAACAGCTCCTCGGGGTCCACTCTGGCATTCTGGTGGTTGACCGCGATCAGGAGGGGACAAAGCAGAGGACAGGGAGATGGGTTTAAAACTGAAAACAAAAGCTTGGAGAACAAAAAACAAGAAAGTTGGAAAAAAAACCCTGACTGTTGGGAGTAAAAAGGACACACTGACATACTGCAATTCACTCATTGCAACACTTATGTACACAGAAAACAGAATCAGGAGAAAAATATTAAAAATACGATATTATCGGCATGGTATCGTATCGGCCAAATAAATTTTAACATATCGGCATATCGTCCAAAAATACAACATCGTGCATCCCTAAAAAAAAATAGTATACCAATTGGATAATATGTAGATAAAACCGAAAATATTAAATTAAACTAACTGCTACATATAATATTCAACTCTTCTCAATGACAAGTTTGATCTTTAGTGTTTAGTCGTTTCAAGAAGAATCGTTGATACAATGTTAGGGCAAACGTGCAGCAACTCCCTTATAAATTAAAAATATATCTGGGTTACATTGATCTCATACACAGAATGAAAACTGTCCTTTTCAACATTTGAGAACGTTCTGTTTGGACACATTACTCCGGGGAATTATAAAACATTTCTGTAAGCTCACATTTTTGTATGCATTTCCTGCAGAACACATTGTTACTTTGGACCTTCATGCCTCAACTAATAAACATAGCTCAAAAAGTAAGGAAATTTGTGTTTGGTTGATTGTTTGTTGTAACAATGGTTCTTCGCAATAAAGCTTTTACTGTTGCGAACCCTGTTTGTTTCCCATTAAAAGGTGCCAAATTTTAGGAAAATAAATCAGTGGGTTGAGTGGTATAGTTGAGTATGTGGGTTGCACCCATGAAAAACTTGTCAAATAGTCTCTCTATTTTGCTATTGATCCTTGATAATTAATGATACCTGAGAGAATGGGCCATGCTACAGTGAGCAGTTGGTGTCTGATCCACGTTTGTCTGATATGAGTAGGGCCCATGTCTTAGGTCAACTTCAAGCTGGTGTTCTACAAAACCAGGCTGAAACATCATTTGGAGTGAGTCCAAGTACCATCTCCAAATTGAAGGCCAAGTAACGGTGTGTCGAAGACGGACTGTGAAGTGGGCCTCTCACGAAATAAGTTCCTGCAACCAGAGGCAATCCCATGTCTTCTCAATCTGGGACTGAACTCTATCCTCCAAGATGACAACCCTCGTCCTCGACTCCTCGCAGAGCGGGGTTTATCAGGAACTACTTCCGGACTTTAGGAATGGTCTGTCCGCAGTCCTAACAGCCCCATTGAACAGCTGTTAGATCAGGTGTGCCATTTGTCGCAGAGTGACCAAAACAACCATACTGGCTGACAAATGTTGGTTGAAGAAAAGGAAGCCATCCCACAACAGTGTGTGACCAAGCTGTTGAGCAGTAAAGAAGAAGAGGAGCCAGGCTTCTGTGGCTGTGTATGGTTCTTCCACATCCTACTGAGGCTCGGTTTGTTAAATGAATAAATTGTTAAAACGCCAATATGTCTTGTTTCTTCACACTTCAATAATCTA
The DNA here is from genome assembly GCF_014905685.2 of Nematolebias whitei. Classification (NCBI taxonomy): domain Eukaryota; kingdom Metazoa; phylum Chordata; class Actinopteri; order Cyprinodontiformes; family Rivulidae; genus Nematolebias; species Nematolebias whitei. The sequence goes on along the minus strand of NC_056520.1, from coordinate 10,445,183 downwards.
ATCCAACAAAAGACACCAAACAAGAGCCAATATGAGCTCTTCGGCAAAGAAGATATGGCAAGTTTATCGTGGTTGTAACCCACATACTTAGCTATGCTGCTCGACCCGCAAATGCATTTCTAAAAATGTGGCGCCATTTAAGAGCAAATAAACAGATTTTTCTTCTGTTCAAGATTCCCAACAAGTATTGTCACAACAAAGAAATAACGAAACAAAAACTCATTTTTGTGTCAACCGTATTTAATCAGAAGTTGCACTTATTAAAAACCAGAATATCAAACGGAACACAATTCCCATACAACCTGACCTAAAAGTTGCATAACTACTGGCATGCATAATCTATAGCTTTATTTTTCTCAGCGTTTATCATCTTTAATTTCTTATTTGTGATGACAAACCAAATGAACAGTCTACGGCAAGAAATTCCTCGTTCTGCCAAAAACAACTGATCCAGTTTATAATTAAAAAGAATAATCAGGACAACCTCTCAACAGGTCTTTCTTGAACATCCTTGTGACCCAATGAGACCAACCTGTATAAATAAAGGTTGAATGAATGAATGAAATCCAATGAATCATCAGCCAGACTTTCCATTCAACACATACTGTGGCGTTTTTATCATTGTACAATGGAGGGGAAAAAAGGAAAACCTACTTGAGTACCACAGGAAGTGAACTAAAATGACTTAACTCTCCAGAGGCTGTTATGTGGAAAACACAAGGGCAAGTGCCGACTAAAACGACTTCCTTTTATGACCTCTTGTGAGCAGAGAAAGTCTCATTACATCCACTTTAAAGCAGCCAAAATTAAAGCAGATGGCTGATGTAAAAACAGAACTTTGTCACAAAAAAACCCCAAAAGACTCCTTTGTTTCCCTAAATGACATTTATACAAGAAAATAGGCATCTTAATGAAAAATGTGCTGTAATAATAATAATAGCAGAACGAGATTCCCTGGTCAGAAACCAGTTAAATGCTTGGCCTTGATTCTAAACTTCTTGTCTGGAGGAAACCATCGGCCCAACGCCATTCCAACAGTAAAGCATGGAGGTGGTATCATCAAGAAAGCATTTAACGTATCAATGACGTCACGTTACGCATCATTGGGCACTTTTAAGTGGGTATACGGAAATTCCAAAGCTTTTCTAGTGGGTACGCCGTATACCAGCGTATCACGTAGACTACACCACTGCTGTGAATGTCCTAGAGTGGACCAGCCAGAGACAAGATTTGAAACATCCCATGAAATTAGAAAATGGCTCCACCAAAGATCTCCATCCAGCCAGACTGAAATTGAAAGGATTTAAAGAGAAGAACAGCAGAACATCCCCCCCATCGAAGGCTTGTTGCATCAAAACTTGTGGATGGAACTGCTGCTACCAACGCAGGACAAAGTAAAGGGTCTGAATACTTCTGGAAATATATTTCAGTTTTTATTGCTTACCACTATTTGGGGAAAGGGTGAAATACCGTAAGCCTGTCTGCTAGCAAAAACTCTCATGAACCACTGGACGAACTCGGCTAAAACTTGCTGAATGTAATCAATATCTGTAGATGTACAAGTGGTTAACTTTTGGAGTTAACGCAATTTAAGGTCGTTTTCATACTTGATAGTCCGGTAGACTCGGTTCGGTTGGGGACAATAATTCAGGACATCTGTTTACATTTTCAGCTGGTGCGGTTCGCATTCACACTGCACTGAGTCAATCGAGCCAACCTGTTCCCCGCATCGCCAGAGGTGGCGCTGCACCGAGAACTACTAAAGGAAACGGCACAAAAACCTCTGAAGAAGACGCTTCTTCTTCTGGAAATTAAAAACAAAAATGGAGTGGCGTCAAATTTGAGCAGTTTTAGGATTTCTGCTGTGTCTGTGGCTCATGTGCCAAACAAACATTTTTCGACAATGGACTCAGCAAGATGAGGCAGAAGACCACGGAGAATGTTGTTTTTCACACAAGGCAACTGAGACGGCTCCATATGAGGTAAGAGAAATGCGCATTTGTTTTTGGTTGTATTTACCCAGAATGCCCTGCGCTGTAGTCCACTTCCTGCTTTTGGAGCAGTCTCTGGTCCGTTTGCATTCACAATGCATTCGAACCACGCTAGAGTTCATTTCAACCAAACTGAGACCTGGGTTTTTAGGCAAACCAGAGTTCTGCATCAGAGTTCAATTGCACATTCATGTCTCTCCAAACGAACTAGACTTTCAAGCCAAACGAACTAAAGTTTGATTAAAGCGGACTAAACAGGGCTGGTCTAAATGCACCCCAAGATGGCTAAAACAGCTAAGCGACTTTTGCATAACACAAAAATGGCTAAAACTCAGTCAGTTTAACGGAGATTGAACTAAGACTTGGTATGGAAGCCGCTGAGACTGGACTCAACTTGTATTTTGAGCTCCAAGAGAAAAATCTCTCAATAATGCACAAAACCACACATAAGGTGACGAAAACAGTCCACAAACTGTCCTATCTCATAACAAGATGATCTTAGTTTAACACTCTGGCATTAACGACAGTGTGCAATGTATATTCCTTAATGCAGAGGTGTCCAATCATGGTCCTTAAGGGCCACCGTACTGCACGTCTGCTTTGCAACACCTGACTTGAATAACAGTGATTGCAAGGCTTCTGAAGAAACAACTAAAGCACGGAGGATAGTGGTCCTTGAAGACTAGGACTGGACACCCCTGCTTTAACAGTACGTTGGAAAACCTTTTGTTTTTATATCATCATTGTGGATTTCTGAGGGTCGATTATTCATTTCACTGTGTGGAGCAGGGAGCTGCAGGGTGCCCAGGGGAGCAGATGGTAGGGGTTAAGGGCCTTGCTCAAGGGCTCAGAGTGGGCAAATGAGGGTGAAGGTAGGTGTGGGTGCTTCATTTTTATTAATTTTTTTATGTTGTCGGTCCTGGGGATCAAACTGGCGACCTTCTGATCACAGGCTCGCCTTCTCTAACCTCTGTGCCACCACTTATCAGTGTTGCCAAGTCTGCTTATTACAAGCGACTTTGGGCTTTTTTCTAAAGTCGCTTGCGAATCTTGTGTCGCGGGTTGTGGCTTTTTTTGGGCTTGTTTTTGAACGTGAAGTTGCTTATTTGGGCTTGACGTTCTTTCCGAGTGGAACTAGTTGACGATCTCCCAGCTCCGCACAATAAAGCAAAAGACGTGTGGTAGTAGGTAGTTTGTCCCTTCCACGCTTCATCGCTCCCGCCCAAGTTGGCGAGGCGACAGGCGCACAGTCAAACAAACGCTCATACTGTGGCCGACCACCAGGTGGCTCCACTCACACTCAGTCAGGATGTTTTGTTTTTAAAAAATATGTAGAAAAAGTACGATTTACATATGTATGTTTTTATATCAGAGCTTAAAAGTGTGTTACTCAAAGTGTTTATCATAATTTTGCTGTTGTTTAAAGTGTAATGCCATAAGTATGTTTATACAGTTTTACACAATGCAGTGGGTTGCCAGGTGGGCTTGTTTTCATAGAGCTGTTTGCTTGTTTCTTTCGCGATATCTGGCAACACTGCCACTTATCCAAATTTGACCAATTTAAGAATGGGTTAGAAATTTGACAGTGTTTCAAGATAACATAATTAACTTGTGTTATATTAACTTTTATTAGCTGGCCTAAATGCATTTTGTGTTTTTTTTAATGTGTTATTTTAGGCATCGCGTCGTTACGTAAGGTACGAGATTCATAAACACCTCGGCGTGTTCGTTGTAAAATTTACGAGCCGTACAGAAGTCCTTAAACGCTCCACGAGCTGTCTCGGTGCGGTCAGTGCAGAGAAGCCCACCGCAGGGAGACAAACGGTACATTTTGTCCTGACGGTGTCCTCCACTGTTAACCAGACACTCAGCTTACCTGCATCCCCGGCAGGTTCCCCTGAACGGGAGAATGGGCCATGACGAAGCCGGCACGGGGCTCGGTTCTCCTCGGCTTCACTCGTCCTCACAGTCCCGGCTGTGCGATGCCTTCAATGTTAGCGCTCCGAATGGGGTCTCCTGGTTACCCAGGACTGCCGCCTCCGGTACTTTTAAGCAGAAACAAAAATGTCCTTCCCGCACACGGCGACGAACCTTTCCTGTGTCGGAACAAACTCAGAACAGTTGCTAACGCTAACTCCGGAGCTGCAAGAAATCCGCAATGTTAGCATGCTAACCAGCTGGAGGAGCGCTAGCCAAGAGTTCCAAGCTAAATTTCCTGCGTAGGAAAAGTTACAGTGCTGCAACAAATATTAGATCACGCGAATTATTTAGAAGCAGCAACTATTTTACAAAAAATTCTCCCAAGTGTCACTTTTTGAAAGCGTCTTCTGTGCGTAACGGTGCTGTCAGCTAGTAAACATGGTTAGCATTAGCTCTGTGACGAACAGTCTGCGCACTGCTTTGAAGCAGTTTGTTTACATCCGGTAAAAAAAAAAAATGGACCCGCAAAACTGGAGTCCGGAACGCACCCAGCGTGTGTCTCTGTCCCCCGAACCGGACCCTCAGCGGCTCCAGCGCTCTGCCATCTCCAGCTAAAAGAGCTCGCCACTGGTTTTTGTCTCCCTCCCTCACTTTCGAGCCATAATCTCAGCCATCTTGTCGGTGCTGTGACGCCGAGCTGGGCGGATCCGGATCATCGGCAGCAACATCCTGACTCCTGGTGCTGATGAGGAGCCATCAAACTGTAACATATGTTTTTTTTTTGTTTTTTTTCCCCTACCCATAAAGACGCATAGTAAACATATCAGCTGTTTAACCTAATTGTACCATATTATAAAGCGGGGGTTCCCAACCCTGGTCCTTGAGGAACACCATCCTGCATGTTTTAGTTGTTTCTCTTCTCCCACACACCTGATTTTAATAAATGGGTGATTTAAAGGCTTCTGCATAACATGGGGAAGTAATTAAATCACTGAATCAGATGTGTTGGAGCAGAGAAACAACTAAAACATGCAGGATGGTGTTCCTCAAGGACCAGTGTTGGGTACCACTACAATAAGGTAATGGTATAGCAACACATCTACAGCAAATGTCTGAAAGGGGTTTGCAATGGCTCAAAGTCTAGACCTAAAATGTGCTGGTACCTTGAGAATATGTATTGAGCGTGTAGTGAGATGGTACACATTAAGCTGCGTGCACAAAAATGTGTCACATGATCTCCCAACCTGCATCCCCTGTTGGATGGAGTTGGTACCAAGTATGAAGTTGTTTGACTGTACAATCAAATCACACTCCTACCAATATTTACAGTTATAAACTTCAAATATGGCATTTCTCCTGGTCACAAGCATGCTTATTCTTCAGACATGAAATGAATATATTTGCATTCAAATTATCACAAGTAGAAATAGTAATTTAAAATCCACAACTCCAGTTGTTCTGGTAAGAATTTGAAAAAGTCTAGAAACCAGTAAACAATTTAAGTGGTAGTTTTAGAATTTAATGGACTGCCTGAATATATATTGCATATATTATCATTATGATTATACTACTCCTACCACTACTACTGTTATTACTACTATTACTAGTACTTCTACTATTACCACTACTATTACTACCACCACTCCTGCTATTTCTACTATTGCTATTATTACAACTAGTATAACTATGACTACTACCACTACTGTTACTATTACTACAATTACTACTTCTACTCTAGCTACTAATATTACTACTAATACTAAAACTATTGCTACTAATACTACTACGACCACAACTGCTGCTATTACTACTACTACTACCACTGTTTCTACTACTATTACTATTACAAATTTTATTACTACTGTTTCTACTATTACAACTATTACTATTATTACTACTACTACCACCACTATTACTACCTCACCAATATTGCTATTTCTACAAATAGTACTAATACTACAACTGTTTCTACTACTGTTAATACTACTAATCCAACGTTGACTACTGTTAATACTACTATTATTACTACTATAATTACTGTTTCTACTATTACAACTATTACTATTATTACTACTACCATCACTTCTGCTATTTATTCTATTGCTACCACTGTTACAACTAGTATAATAACTATGACTACTATCACTATTACTACAATTATTACTTCTACTCTAGCTACTAATATTACTACTAATACTACAACTATTACTACTAATACTGCTGCTGCTATTACTACTACTGTTACTACTGTTTCTACTATTACAACTTAATACTACTACTCCTACTACCACTACTATTACTACTGCTATTTCTACTATTGCTACCACTATTACAACTGGTATAACTATAACTACTACCACTACTGTTACTATCACTACTACTGTTACAACTACTCAAATCCTACTACTACTATATAATAATAACGATTACAATAATAATATAATAGTAGTAATAATAGTTCTTATACAAAAAATTATTCTCAGTCACATGTGTCTGGTAACAGCACACACTTGAGACCACTTTATCAGAGGTACAGCACAGGCTGAACAACTGAGATAAAGTTAGAGAGACCAGCCTGGGATGGTTTGGACACATCCAGAAGAGGGACAGTGGGTATACTGGTAGAAGGATGTTAGAAATGCAGCTGCCTGGAAAAAGACAAAGAGGAGCTATATGGATGCAGTTAGAGAGGACATGGAGGTAGTTGGAGTGAGGACAGAGGACGGAGTGAGATGGAGGAGGATGGCTCGTCATGGCGACCCTTGAAGAGGGAAAAGCCGAAAGAAGAACCGGATTTAAAAAAGGTCAATCCCATTGAGATCACATCTCTTTTGCAAGAGACCGAAGGCAGCCTGACTTGCATGCTTTGGACTGTGGGAGGTAACCGGAGTAGAAAAACCACGCAAACACGAGGAGAACACGCAAACTCCACACAGAAATGCACCAGGCCCAAACTGGGCATTGAACCCAGGCCCTTTTTTCTGTGAGGCAACAGTGCTAACCACTAAGGTATGAGGTATTTTTGCTCCATAATGACCAAACCTTCCTACTTTGGTCTCATCTAGAGAAAAAAAAAACCTTGTTCCAGAAGTCACAGGGTTCATTCATGCAACTTTACAAACCCAAGCGGAGCAGCAGAGGGCGCCAGCACATTATCTTTAACAGGAGGCACCCTTGGGTGATTTGGACCAGTGTTGGTGGAACATCGCGTGCCGCAACAAGAAGCACAAGTCCATCTCTAATAATAGACGGCTACGTCTAATGATCATAACCAACGTTTAGACCTGAAACAAGCGCATAAAAACCTGGTTCCTTACGGATGAGGGTTTTTTTTTTTTTTCCCTCATCTCCTTTCTTTCTGCTCACGGGGGTACAGTATGGCGCGCGCACAGGCTGGAAAAGCGCCACGTGCAAACACGAATCCAACATGGCTGTATGATGGATGCTGCTGAATTAAAAAAAAAAACATCTCAGGTGTTGCTCAGACATTGGAACCAGGGTGGTGCATTTCGTGCGTAAAAAAAAAAAAAAAGACTCACATGGGGGGTCAGTCTTCAAGCCCCCCCCTATCCCCCCCCCCCCCCCCCCAGTAACATCTATTCTTATGCCTCATGTTTGACTAAAATATGGACGCCAGAGCCCCCCAGATCACTCGTGCGCCCCCTCCACCTCCCTTCCTCTTCAGTGCGTAAATGATGCGGGGCAGGTCTGGAGCGCTCTGCTTCCTCCATTTAAGAAGAGGAATTTAAGAAGCTCCAGCCGGTGAATGTTGTGGGGGGGTGGCGGGAGGGAGACCAAAAGGACGGGGACATCACACCCATAGCAGGTCAAATATCTCTTTCTTTTTTTTTTCCTCCTTTTTTGTGTGTGAGCCGCGTTTGGACGCAGGAGCTGCGTTTCTGAGCATATATAGAGAGAGAGGGGTGGGGAGGGGGGCCACATAAACATGGACATCACGGACCAAGGAGCCCAAATGGAGCCGCTTTTACCAACGGTAAGACTCAAACCTCCCACTTGAATTTGCCTTTAAATCCCCCCCAAAGCTATTTGTCTTTAGAGTGATACTAATAAAAATAAATAAAGGGGGGGTACAAGACGTTCTAGAAATGCGCAGGTAGATGTGTTTCACTCTCATTAGTGAGGCAGAGTACAGGGTGATGTACAGCAACAGTTCTGTCTGATCATTAACCTGCACCTACCTGTATACGATCCATAGGTTATCTGACTATCATACCGCTGACCAGGTTTCATCAGCTGCTGTCAAGCTGAGGGTTCAAGATGTTCTCAGAGATGAGACTGTTTGATCCCAAGTGCGAGGAGGCAGAGGGAGGCATGTGCCTCATCAGTTGGATGTGCTCTAATAAACTGTGTTTAACATGTACTGCGATATAACGACCTATACGGCGCAATTTCCCTGTGCGGCACATAGATTTATAAACCGATTCTGTTAGAGAGCTGTCATTCTTGAGACATCCACATCCTGACTTAAATAGTGGGGTTCAAAGGAGAAAGAAACCCCCCAAAAAACTACACCCGAACCTGTTGTTTCAAGCAGAGCCTGGCACACACGATGTGAGCAACTATCTGCAGTCAGTTTCATTAACATTCAAGTGAGATTGTGCCGTAATAGTTAAGGAAATACACATGCCGTAGCCTTGTATGTATTGCCAATACGTCTAGGTTTCTGCATTGTACAAACTATGTTACCAGGCAGATCAATACTCTGACCGTTGTGGTTTGTGAGGACTTGCACAGCTTTATAGCATAAGGCAAAGTGTGATGGACTGATGGGTCCTGCTTCCCCTGCAGTCTCGATGCAGTATGGTTGCTTTCTTGTCATTGGAAGTCATTGCTGTCCCTCCTGCTCCTACGCAGCAAGCGTTGTCATGGTTTCTCCAGGATGTGTATGACTCTGGGACCTATTAGTTTGTGGGAGAATCTTGGGAACTCTTCTGTACACGTCTAGTACTCCAAGGTCAAGCATGAAAGTATGTTTAAGGAACAAATAGTTGAACTCAGAGTTATTTTCATGTTGTACAATCTCTTGACACCGGAAATGGCTGTTAACGTATGTCCTGCTTGTTCTTTGACTTTCAGGAGAAAGCTTCTCAAGAACATAAGGATGTGGTGAGTACACTTCATATCTTTGATTGAAATAAAAAAAAAACGGGGCATGGTACGAATTTGAATTGTTACCCTGTATCTCACAGGGGTGGCGACTGGTTGGAGGCATACAATTGTGAGAAAATATGCAAAATTTCAATGGGATATGGGCTGAACTCCTAGAAAATCTTGCAATGTGAGGTATTGTTACTTTGGAACCTTTTGTTGGGTTAGTTGATAATATTTGAGTTACTTAAAGGCACATCTATGGATGCCTTTTTAAGGCACACCTCAAACACTTTGCTTCTCTTTGTAATATCGTGAGCAAATCTAAGAAATCGGCCAAGATACCAGGAAGAGAATTATCAACGTTATTCTGGAGTTTGACAAATAGAATAATTTTGGGGCTTCTAACAGATATAAAATAGGAAAAGTTTGGTCTGATTTATTGTTAAGACAGTAAGGAAAACAAAGTGATGTGTTTTTATGGACCACTGGGACTCAGTGTTCCCACCTTGGGATGCTATTGAAGCTCTGTTGAAGGTGGGAGTTGAAGATCTTTCTGATGGGTTCTTCTTCTAGGCGTTCCCAGCAAACCCTCACTATGTATTTGGTTCTACCAGGTCTGTTTGGCGTCTTCCCCTGCCACCTGATCCGACTCACCACCAGGTGGTGATCAGTGGAGAGCTCAGCTCCTCTTTTCACTCGAGTGTCCAAAACATTTGGCCGCAGATCAGATGACATGACTACAAAGTCAGTCATCGATGTGTGGCCTAGAGTGTCCTGGTGTCATGTGCTTTTATGGACACCCGTTTGTTCAAACATGGGGTTCATGATGGACAAACCACAACTAACACCATAGTTCATCACCACTCAGGTTGAGATCAGAGAGTCTATTCCTCCCAATCACCCCAACTCCACGTCACACTGTCACTACCAGAGTGGGCATTGACGCCCCCCAGCAGAATAATGGGGTCCCCAGTTGGAGCACCTTTCAGCAACTCTGCTAAGTCAGATTACATTGTCATGGTGGTTGAATACTCTGACCTTCTGTTTGGTGTGTAATCACAAATATTGGAGCCCGTTCCTCCACCCAAAGGAGCAGAGAAGCTACCCTCTCAAATACTGGGAAAAACTCTTAACGCACAAGCACCAAACCAGGGGTGGTGGTGGTGGTGGGGGGGGGGGGTTTGGTAGACCTATACCAGCCCAACGCCTCTCGCCATGGGTAACTTTAGAGTGGAAAAGGGTCCGGCCCCTCAAGTCTCCTTCTCAGAGCGATTATTTCCATGCTCTGTCGAGATGAGCACAACTATATCTAGTTCTGATTACATTGCAATTATGTCTAGTTTCTCACACTTTCCGAAACTTTGTTTTCACTTGGGTACGTTTCAGCTGGAAGTTTTATTGTGCACGAATACTGTTAAGATCAACGTTCCAGTAGGTTAAGTGCAGTGACATCTAGCGGTAAAGTTACAAGTTACGATAAAATTGCCGTTAGTTGTTCACAGTGGTTGTTGTTGTGGTTGTTGATTATCCATGCTGCTGATTTCTTACCCATAAGCTGCTATATTCATACCCATCTGCTCACAATAGACTCATGTTCAGGCTGCTGTTTAATACACCGTATTATATTATTATTGTTTAGTGTGTAGCTTAGAACCTTGTATACCGTTTCTTTTTTTGTACTTTACATTATTGCTATTTTTGGGTTTAGCTGGGACTTTGCGTACACAATTTCATTCCACCTCATGTACCACATGTGATGCGAATGCCCATGAATGCAGACAAGCACAAGGAGCCCAAATAAAATAAAACATAATTTTATTTTTAAATAGAACAAAATGCTGCTGTAGCAGCAAACATTTACAAAATCAGAGGTTCAAACACAAGGAAACACAGGGAGACTCAAGGAGGCACAGGGGAACTGGAGTTGGTGTAGACAATGCTCTATTGAGGAAGGAGTAAGAACTGAAGGAATAAAAAGTCTGGGCTAATGAGGGAAGTGGCTGCAGCTGTGGCAGGTGTAGATAAGCATGGCAGTCTGACAGGAAAAACACTGTGGAGACTGAGGAACATAAACTGACTGTAGAGGAGTTAGAGGAGGAGTTAGAAGAGCGGATGGCTCCAGTACCATCAGGTTTTTGGCGCTTGCTGCCTTCTAGACATTGTCGGGCAGAGCATGTACGAGCGCACCAATTGCTGGGAAGGGGGTGGTCTCTGACATCGGTATGCCAGGAAAACCACCTTTCGGCGGTAGCCTCCAGCCCTCCTGTCTGAGGGGGGGGAGCGAGGCTGCTAGCTGTCTCCTCGTCGGAGGCGGAAACGTCCGAATCCTGCCTTGCATCGAAAAAAAATCAAGGACCTTGTCCAGCGGGTAGCTCTCTAGGGCTGGAATGATCCTTCGCCTGAAAAGATGGTGGCCTGGCATTGCTTTTCTTCAAATGGGAGAAGCTTGTAGGATGGGCAGGAAGCCTGAAGTGTCAGGGCTTGACCGGCGTGTTCTGCCCGATACAGCCCTCACTGATGGCGTGCAAGTCAGAGCTGAGGATGTACCCCATCCTGCAGGCTGGGCACAGGCGAATCACTCTGCTGGTCATCATCTTCTGCTCTTTAGTTTTCTTTGTGCTGCTTGCTGGCTGAAGAAAACAGGGGAGCCAAGCCCTGGTCTCAGGCCAATTTATACTGACCGGGGGTGGGGCCTACACAGCAGGTGGGCGTAGACTAAAGTCGTCAGTGTTGCGCTGTGCGCGCGGGGATAAACCCACTAGCGATAGCCTTCAAGGGCAAAGCCTATATGAAATAGAAGATAATAACCAATAGGTGGGTGACAAAAACAAAAAAGTAAACATAAAACACATATCCTGACAATGGTAGTGATGTATTTTCTTTTAAAAATCCAACTAATATTCCCACAGAACCCCCTGCGATATGAGGGACTACTGTACTACTTACTACTACTATTGTAAATACTAAAATAAACTACTTACTTGTGTACATACCATCTCATGTACCACATAAGATGGTAATGACAATAAAGTTTACTTGAACTGGAACTTGGACTACTGTATCCCTACTTTGCTGTTTTTCACTTATCATGGGGGGGCGCGGTCCCCTAAACCCCACAATAAATGAAGGACTACTGTACTTATTTATTAATATATGTATTTTAATTAACTTAATTTTATGTTCTATTAATTCTATTAGTTCTATTATTAATTTTATGTTGAAAAGCTGACATATCTATGCCACACCACTAGGTGGCGAGAACGTTTTCATTAGCAACATGTCAGAATACAAATTAAGGACATTCTCAGCTTGGCTGAAAATTTTAGATTTGATATTATATATCGTTTCTTCTTATCAACTGTAAATAAATAAAATACAACCTTCGGGAACCTAGAAGCTAGAGCCAGTGTTCCTTTGGCTGGTTCCAGTACAAATTGTAAGCCCCGCCCCCTCCAAGAAAATAAACAGGACATAGTCATGGCCTTTAGTGTTTAAAGTTTAATGTTCTACTTTTAAGAAAGTCTTTAGATTTAGTATTTATATGCTGATTAACTGGTATTTCAAGAGTTATATATTTGTTGTATTCAATATTTAATAAAAACAGCTGTTCATTATTACTGTGGATTAACTTGCTTGCATAGCTGATGCCCTGTTTGTTTGTTTGTTTTTAATCAAAGGTTGCAGCATGCCTCTTGAGTCTGCAGTGGGCTGATTTTAATCAATAATGAGAATTAAGTGGCGTTTCGTCTTTGAACATGTTCTAAATGCTTTGCGGAGTTAACAAGGTGAGAGTATGAGCAGGTGTCACACGCAGTCATGGAGAAGAGTGTTGATGCGCCTTAGTTGTGTCCGTCATCCTCTCTGACTAAATATTGCTTATGTAAGTGATGGCTGACAGCCAGAACGAGGACAAAGTGTCAACCACTGGCTGAACTCTAACTCCTACACTCACAGGTCCTGCTACTGTAAAACGCACGGTGATATTCAACTCAAGTGAATAATTAAACTGAATAAACCTTTACTGACAAGTTTACATTTAACTTGTGCCAAATTAGATCAGGTAGTATTAGATTAGATTTCACTGGAGTGCATTTTTTGATTGCATTGATTTTGAATCTATTTCTTTAAAATTCATTTAGGTTCTGTACAATTGGACTTTCTTTAGACTTGTTCCTTTTAGATAAGTTCTGTTGTGAATTGGCGCTTAAATTTTAAAGTGAAACTGAATTAAATTGGAGATTTAAAACTTGCTCTTTAACCAGGGCTTAATTTGTAATGCCAATTTATGCTGGAACACAAATACTGGGCAGGCCAGCGGGGGTGGGGGCGGGGTTATGGGGGTCCTCCCCCAGATAATTTTTAATAAAGTAGATGCTATTTCCTGCATTTTGGTGTATTTTAACAGGTTGTTAAGCATCTACGTTTACCTACATTTGTAAACTCTCCGCTTCTGGGGCGGCTGTGACTGAGTGGTTAGAGCAGTCGTCCTCCAATGCAAGAGTTGGGGGTTTGAATCCACCAGCAGTCACATGCTGAAGTGTCCATGGGCAAGACACTGAACCCCTGATCTAAAGCTCTGATTAATCTTTTTAGAATGATTTGTTCAAGTAGCTTTGTAGAGATCTAGTAGAGTGCTGTATGAATGGGTAAATGAGGCACAGATTGTAGTGTAAAGTGCTTTGAGTTTCTTGAAATAAGATAAAAAAGCGCTATATAAGTACAGTCCATTTACCATTTCTGTTAAGCATCCTAACCCCCCTTATTTGACAGTTCCAAGCCCAACTCATCCATCTGTTCATGGCGCCTGCCTGCCCACGTATGACTGCCACCACTCTTTTAGGGGCGGAGTTTTTTTAAGGGTATAAGCAGAAATGCTTACTTGAAGAGACAGCTCATATGTGATATTAAGATGCTCGTAAGTGGCTGTTGTGTTTAAAATGAGTGTTTATGTAATTATTTTCAGTTTACATATCCATTATATTGTAATTTCTGGTCTATAGAACACAAATGACTACAAGCTGTGTATACTAAAATTAAAATAAAATGCAATTTTTACATAAATAAGATGTGCTTGTGTGTAAGCCGCAGGTGTTCACAATTTAATATCAGAAACTGTACACATAGAATGTGCAGCTCTTGTTGTAGTACAAGAATCAACCACCAGGTGGAGTTTCATAGACTAGAGGGGCGTGTATTGGGCAGCTATGCAAGTGCCCAGGTGTGACGAAGCTACTGGTAAATGATTTTGTCTGCAGGAAGCTCAGTAGCCTGTGAATTAAAAAATAAATTAAAAAAATTACCCTAAATATATATATATATATATATATATATATATATAAAAAAAACATAAATTAGCTGTGGCATAGCATAATCTGCAGTGTCTAAAGAGTAAAAAAAGTAGCAGCTTATACACAGGAAATTATGGTAAGTTTTATTCATTCAAGGCAGTCATATTTGTTCATAACTTTATTACTGGTAAGGCTGAGCATTACTGGATCCAAGCAAACTGTTATCAGAAATCACCCTGTCAAAAGAGAGTTCCCGGATCGTGTTCCGGCAGGATCCGGCTCAAAGAAAGAACTTGGTGTCACTTTAAACTCATTATACAACAATACATTGTTGGAAAGATGTTTAAAGGATGCCTTTTTATGGCTATCCCTGATGATTTATCAACTACAAGATACACGCCTGTCCTCTACAAATGTCCAGTGACGTATTCCCTCTTTGTTTGTAAGAGCCAGATTGTGCAATATTAGGTTATGCTTGTTCATGTTACTGAAATGTTTGCTGAGTAATATTTGGGCTATATTTGACGTTTCTGAGGTTTTTAGAATAAAATGGCCTTTTCCTCTGATAGTTGGGTTTTTATGGCTTACAGTGGCTTAGCCATAGATGAGAAGATTACTGCAGCTTCCATGTCTGTGAATTAAGCATCTTGTAATACAGCAGCCAGTAGATGGTTGCTCTAGTTTCACCCCCCAAAAAAGTGAAGTATTTTCTGGCTTGTATGAGTATTATGCAACTACAGGAGGAAAAAAAACATGACTAATACCACTCACATTCATTCTTCAATATTTTTTAAAAACGAATCTGTTTATAGTTGGACTTAAAATATGGATTTGGCCATCAAACTGCACTGGTTTATATCTCAGTATAACGAACCAAGGATCGGTGTAGGGGGTTATTATTTAAAGAACACTGGACTTTTGTATTTGCATTTGTAGAAGTTTGGCTGTAAGTCCTTTATGTGAAGCAATAGTTGCACTGTTTGCCGTGTAAAATAGGTTTGTTACATTAAATAAAGGTAAGCAGATTTTTTTGGACCTAATGATATTAGGGTACTCATAAAATACTAAATTAACTTTCAGAATCAGAATAAGCTTTATTATCATTGCACCGAGATACAGCGAGAATATGTCCGTACAGTCGTCCAAAAGATGGGCGGAGGGCACGTAGCTGCTGCTGTGATAGCGCGGCCTTCTTATCCTTTTCAGAATTCTTTTTTTTTTTAGATAGAAAAAGGGACAAAGCCATGAGGAGAGGATAGTGGCATTCAGGACATGATGTAAGACATCAAAAAACTCTCCAGCAGCACATTTATGAACACGTTATATGTGTATTTGATGACGAGGCGGTCCATGAAGCACTAAACAGATGGTCCATTGTCCTGATAAGATGATGGTCAGCCGGCACAGCTCTGATAAGCTTTCACAGAAGTTGGGGGGGGGGGGGGGGGTGTTTGCTGTCCTTAGTTTATACATTTCCCAGGAGAAATTGATAAGTGGGCCTGTTTCGAGGCCAACCGGGGAGTCAGATCCAGATAAGCCTTTTCAGTGTAAAATTTTTAAAATGTTCTTTTAAATCTCATTTAAATTACTGTAAGTAAATCAAGTATTTCAGGGTGCATTCACACCAGCCCTGTTTAGTCCACTTTAATCGAACTCTAGCTCGTTTTCCTAGAAAGTCCAGTTCGTTTAGGGAGGTGTGAACGCGCCATCGAACTCTGTCACGGAACAAAAAGGCGAACTCTGGCTAAAACCTAGGTCTCGGTCCGGTAGCAGAGAACTCCAGCGCGGTTCGAGTGCAGTGTGAATGTAAACAGACCGGACCGCTCCGCAGGGTAAACACACACGCATTTCTCTGACCTTATATAGAGCCGTCAGCTACCTTGTGTGGAAAAACAATATTCTCCATGGTCTTCTGTCTCATCTTGTGCTCATGCTGAGTCCATTTTTGAAAAATGACAAAATATAACTCCTAAAACTGCTAAAACTTGATGCCACTTCGTTTTTATTTTTATTTACAGAAGAAGAAGAAGACGTGTCTTCAGAGGTTTTTGTGTCGTTTCTTTCAGTAGTTCTTGGTGCAGCGCCCCCACAGGCGAGCGGGGGAATAGGTTGGTTTAACAGGTTGACTCGACTGCACAGTGCAGTGTGAATGCAAACTCACCAGCTCAAATGTAAACAAAAGGTCATGAATATTGGTCCCAAACCGAGTCTACCGGACTATCTGGTGTGAAAACGACCTTAGTTAATATTTAAGGTAAAGCTGAAAATACGTTCACAATTCTACATAGATTAAAATCAATTTCCCCTTCCCTATTAGCACAATCGACATTAGTAATGTACCAAAGGTGGTTACGCACTTGATGTAATTAAATCCGCTGCAAACCTCAAGGAAGATTGAGTCTTGTTCTTGACTTGTCTTTGGCTGGCTGTAGTCTGTGTAAACAAATGTGGCAAAACTGGACAGAGTAGAATCTTATGAAATACAATTAAATAGACATATTAAGTGTCTGAAATCGGCTGTTAGACACAATAGTAAAGGTTTGATTAAGACAACGGTCAAGAATAAATCAGAATCAGCGAGATTACGTTCCGTATAGCCGTCCAAAAGATGGACGAAGGTTGACAGGGGCTGCAACTTCTAAGGAGCGCTACCCTTATTGCTTGGATAGAAAAAGGGAAGACGCATAAGGAGAGAGTGGTATATATATTTAAGAAAAAGATCTCTTACACCGTGTCCTTAACAAGGCACAGTTTATGGTATCAAAAAACTCTACCACAGCAAGCAACGTAGATAGACACAACACATATGCATGGACGACAAGACGGTGAGATGTGTCCATGAGCACTAACAGATAGTTTCCATAGTCCTGATAAGATGTTCGTGTCTCTCAGCCGGTACAGCTCTGGTAAGGGTCCACACATGTTCTTTGGGTGTGTGTGTGTGGGGGGTGGACAGAGTAGAGCTTCTTTATTTACATATCCACCAGGAGCAATTTGAGATGAGTTGGCCTTCCAAAGCAGAGCGGGGATGCCAGATTCAGATAAGCAACAATTTTTTGCGCAGGCAGACTGGTTTCTGTCTACCTTCAGTTCTGCTGGAATTCTTGATGGCAAATCCAATTAGCTAGATTTGTGGCTATTCTGCCGGTCTGTGCTTTAGCTTTTTCTCCAGGTTCGAATCCAACTTGCCGGCGAGTTCCAGGAGCTCATAACGCATATGAGTCTGAGAGCTCGAAGCACAAATTATTCCATCACATAAGGCCGGCAGCCTGACCAGGGCCAAATTAGCTGCAGCCGTCTTCTTTGTATGTTGATCAAAACCAGAACCAGCCAATTCCAAAAAGCAGGAAACCTGTTATCATAAATCCAATTATATATACGTCTTCGAGCTATGGCATACCCCTTGCTGCGTGCGTCCGCTTGGGCATGAGGGCTCTCCAGCACACTGTTTTTTTAATCAAATGCGTTAAGAAACCAGCTGACCAGATCCATTATAATAATTTACAGTTCGGAAGATGTGTAAAGAAAAGCTCTGATACACAGGACACAGAGCAAAAGCAGGAGGAAGGCAGGAGAGGGAAGGAAAAACATCCGCCTTGTTGGAGGGCAAGTGAGGAAAAAAATACCGTCAATTCGGCTGGGCAATAGAGCGCCATAAAGACAGAGCTCGGCATTCAAAACTTAGAATTCAAGGTTTTGTGAAACTTCTGTTTTGCCTTTTCAACCTATCTTCTTATTGTCATACTTTATTCAACAAATCTGAGCGTAAATAAGTATCAAAACATTACAATTATCAGACTTGTCCATCCCATACGACCCTTCCATGAACGTCGCCATTGTCGACTTATTATCGATCACTTTGGCTGTTTCTGTTAAACAAATGCACAAGGTAGTTTGCATGCGGTCCCAAATTTAGCCTATACTTGATTTAAATACACAACCATCAATATTAAAAGATTGTTCAAGTTGTGTTCCTTTATACATTTGACCACTCTTTATGACATTGCAATGAGAACCTTTTGGGTTTGATTATTATTAAAGATTTTACTATAAAAGTTTGTAACGATTCTGCCTACACTCAGATATAAGGACCAATGATAACGGAGACCAAAACTGGTAATGAAATTACAGTGTTTAATTACAATGTGAGAAATAGTGCAATAAGCCAGGGAGGGCACCGGAACCCTGAGGAGCAAAGAGGTGGTTAGGGTTCTTGTAGTCAAGGGTGATTATTATTGCTGATTCTCCTTATGAAGGAGGTCGGGGTCAGACGTGAGGATGGTTGACCCAGGTGAAGGAGGTGCAGGTCTTAAGTAAGTGGTAGGAAGGTGTGGAGGCAGCTGATGAGACACGGAGGAGCTCAAGGTCCACAGACGAGGATTAAGGAAACACAAGGACATCAAGGGTAATTCACTGGAGGCACGGCGAGAAAAACAAATCATTGTTTGATTGTAAACACAAATAAAAGGCTAGAACAAGTCTACCGTTGGCAGGTAATGCTCCAGCGCTGGCTGAGTGTCTTCTGCTGCAATTTATGCTCCTCATGCTCACCAAGTCGATGATCCACAGGTGTAGCTGACTAGACTTTGGCTGTGAGTGCAGGAGGTGACAGAGCAGAACTCCCACAAAGTTCAACTGAGTGTAATCATGTCACTCTATTCTTTGAACTAACGGTGTAAATGTTGCTAGCAAACTTGTTTTATTCAGTCTTTACGCTTCTTATACAGTTTATACATCAAAATGTAGACATTTTCGTCTTCTCTCATACGGTGTTCCTCACTGCTATAGGCACATTCAAAAACTCCTTGACTTCTACTCTATCAGAGCTTGGATATTTGTTTTCAAAACTGGAAGTGAGAGGTCTTAACTTGTCATATCTCTTACATAAAACACTGTGGACACATTTTGTAATAGCACTTTACTTATATTACAATTTGTGTTACGTGTTGTCATTAGGCCTGTCGCGATAAACAATAAATCAATTAATCGCATGATGAATGATAATTATCAACCTCATTTTCATTTACCGGCTTTATCGTTTCTTCGTGTCTCTCTGAAGACACGGCTTAACTCCGGTGCTCTTCACTGACCCCTCCCTTTCTCTTTAAAATCTGTTTTAACGATCCAAAATTGCGTTTTTGGATCGTTAAAAACAGTGAAGCTGAGAAGCTAAGCTACAAGCTAAGCTAACAGGCCGACCTCGGGGAAAAAAAACCTCCGTCTTGTCAAGCTCCAAAATTTGCGGCTGAAACCCACGCCTTCGTGTAAACAGTTGTTTTTCTCTGCAAAAAAGAAGCAGAGAACTTGTTTACTGATTTTTTTAATTAAAAGTTTTGTGTGAAAAATGCTATGCTAAAGAGCTCAAACCACACTGAGCGTCTGCCATTTTGAGAACCAAAGAGAGACAGCCCATGTCACGTCAAGGGGCCTTCCCATTTTTCTTAGACACGCTGCTCAACTATCCATCCTTTGGTTCAAACAGTCTTATACTGCCATCAGGTGGTCAAAAAAGGTACTACACACCAAAGAAATCAACATTTCTCCTAAACTTTGACAACTAATTGTTAAATTTCAAACAATATTATCGTTTATTACAATAATTTCTGAGACAATTTATCGCCCAGCAAAATTTGTTATCATGACAGGCCTAGTTGTCATCATTGTATGTTCCCATACAATGGCGAAATTGGTTCTTTGCATTTAACCCATCGCACTAGGGATACACCCAGGTGGAGCAGTGGGTGGCTATGTGAGCACCCAGAGAGCAATTAGGAATTGAGTATCTTGCTCATAGACACCATGACTTGTGAGAATGGCTGGGGATCGATCCTGGAACTTTCGGGTCCCGAGTCTGCTGCCTCTACCTGCCGTCTTGGCCCCTATATGACCACCTGTGTCATTTGCCAATTATGGTTCAGGAATTTCTTCAATACCACTTATAGTTTGTACACAGCGACTGCTTATATGAGGCTTACTTTCTAGTCTGTTTCTGTTTAACTGTTTTAGAGTGCTGTTGGAGAATAAAAGCAACAGGAGTGTGGTTACTGCAACCTTAATGAGCCACCTGCAACTGTAAAAAAACTGGCTTTCCAAGAAGAAAGTGGGTGTTCATAGAAGTTTTGGAATGTAGTTGCATTGGCATCTTTTAAAAGTTTCTTAGAAAATTGAAGCTTTAATTGCCACTTCTTTGCCAATCCATGAATTTCTATGTTTTAAATCAACCTGTAAGGAAAAAATCTCGACCGTACGATTATAACTCAACTGGATCAAGTGATGATGTTGGCTCAAAACTTGGGTGGTCCCAATGGTGACCTTGGCGTAACACCAGGTATCCTGCTAAGCTTGGTCTTTAAGAGCGGAGGACTGTCTCGGTTGGAGGATTGCAGTGAGAACACTCAGAAGAGGCGTACTGGCTTGTTTTTTTTAGCGTAGTGTTCCCAGATCAGTGTGAAATCTCAATTTTCTTTGGTATTTCAGCAACGCAAAACCAGCAGGCAGGGAAGCTTCCTCAGTTCAGCGAGAAAGAGGCTGTGCTTCCTTTCACTGTTAATTATAGCGGTGTCAGTAGAGCTGAGGGTGAAGGAGAATTAGGTGGAGAAGGAGAAAAGCAGGGCCGGTTGCAGGAGGTGAGAGACAGATGGTCAAAGGAGAACACAGAGACCTCTAGAGAATCGGATCGGTGAGTTATTTGGAGCTGTTAATTAAAAGACAATTGGTTCCGTCTTTAATGTAAACTTTAGAGATATCGTTTGTGTGAGCGGACGCTTGTAGCACAGTGGAAAAAATCTGCTTCTTCTTTCAGATATCTCTTAGCACATTGTGTCTCGGTCACAGTTTTGCTGACAATGCACAACAGCCCGAGAGCATCTTCTTCCCCACAGGTATGCTCTCCTCACACACATAGATACACACACATGAGCGTCTACGTATGCTGTGATCAGTGAGAGTACATAAACGCCGCTTACTGCTTGGGGACGTGAAGCTATGAGGTGAGGTGCACAAGGGCCGTTGAACTCCCCCCTCCTCGACAGGATGGTGGTTTTGACTCCCTGCGACCTAAGGCTCCTCTTGGGTAACACCGCACAGCCACACAGCTCAGGGACTCGGCGGAGCAGAACAGTGCACCGCACAGCATCGGTGATGTCAGAGCGCTAATCTCTCTGGAGGGGGATTGGCGGATGGACGTTTGTCAGAAGCATTTGATGCTGCCCTGGATGAAAGGCGTCGGAGGCAGAGGGAGAGACGGAGGCAGGCGCCAGAGCTGTGCTGCTTTTCTTTCAAATGCTGATGGGTGTTTTGGGGAGCGAGCGCTGCTTCTGCATTCCGGCATGGGAAGAGCAACTGATGGAAGTGGCTGAGGAGAGGGTTTGACCGGAGCGATTTCCTCTTGCTTTCCGTATAACAGCTGCAAACACACTGAGCCCAGAGTCAGGCTCAGGCCCTGAGCTTTACTCTCCTATTACACTACTGCTGAAAGCAGGAGGGGAGTGAGCAGGCATCCGGCTCGAACATCATAGGATCATCATGCTCTCTGTGGACCTCAGCAAACAGTTTGTGGGTCAGGTATGCTTTCAAGGATAACAGTATTTCTTTTATTTTATATTGCTGCATCAAAAAGAGTTGACTTTGCTTCAGTGTTTGACAGTTTTTTAAACTAGGGTTTGTTGATAACTTATTCTGATATATTTGGCAGTAAAACTACAATTTTATTATAACTTTTTACTAAGTTACTGAACAGTTCAACCAACCTAACCCTAACAATTTAGTTTTTACTGATTTTAGTTTTGCTGACATGTAAACAAAGTTAAACACAAAAAAAAAAAAATGATATTAAAAAACAGTTGTTACGTTCTAAACCTCCTTCAGCTTTGAGTTGATTCTGTCCAACCTTAGCTATAATGCTAGCTGCTGCACCTTGCTACTCGGATAGCATTCAGCTGTGGAGACACCATAAAAAACAAAGTTTTTTTTCTGGCTATAAATCTGACAGAATCTGTACGTACTGCTGTAAAAATGTGTAATAGACTCATGTCACATTTTTTACATGTTTTTTTTTTTTTGTATTTTAAGTGATAAGTTAACATTAGCTCAAGACAGCTGAAGTGATGGAGTTAGTATTAGTTTGAGTTAGTTGAAGTGATAAGCTAATGTTAGTTTTCACTAACTGAAGTGATAAGCTAATGTTAGCTCAGGTAAGCTGAATTGATAAGCTAATGTTAGCTTAGGTAAGCTGAAGTGATAAGCTAATGCTAGCTTGAGTTAGCTGAAAT